>NC_056527.1:5767004-5857990 GCF_019175285.1 Sceloporus undulatus | reverse complement strand
AATTCTTAAAGTTTAAGCATTGCTTAAAATATGGAACTCTCATTTTGCACTAAGTGCTGAACATCAGCTCAAGATAAATCCCTTGAGACTGATGAAATGCACCAAGATGTCTTGATAGATGCTCGGTGGTTATTAAAACTGTTTGTCTTCTGCCATCCTCCTTAAGCTCCAGGAAACTGATTTGCCAGTGAATCAGCCTACAATTATTCCCACCAGGTACATCAATATGAGAAACGGATTGCGCATCTGTAGCCCTAAGAACTAATTTCTGAAAGTGGAAGGGAAGGGGGAATGTATCTTCGGAGGAGAACCCATACGAATCTCTGTATGCTCCAAATGGTCCCCTTCATTACCAAGATTGTGAAGCATAACTGTCTGCTCACGTCACTGGGAATTATGCACCTCTCCAGATGTTGTTGTTCAATTCCCAGCATTTTTCACCATTGGCTATGTAGCTGAGGCTGCTGGGAGTTTCACTTCAACAATGCTGGGACAGCAGTACAATCCCCAGCATTGTTTAGTGTGGTATAAATGGGTTGTTGGACATACAAATAGCTTGGAGGTGAGGGCAAGGATTGGTGTATGGCCAACAGATTCAAAAAGGTATCAGTGCCTACTAATGTAGGAAAAAGTAGTAATACCCATCATGAAGTTCACAGTGAGAAACGGCTTGGAAGTTTTTTTCCACCTTAAATACTGCATAGATTTCTATGTCTCAGCAGAGATTCAAATTTGGGGTTTTAACCACTCAAAGTATCAGGTGTGAGGCTTTGCCTAACTTCCACTGCCGTGAAATGTGAATACTTCCAAATCTCACCAAGAGTGAGTGTTTTCCCACCTCTGCCATCAATGTAAGGACCTCTTCCTCTCCTACTGCTATGGCCACCATTTGTAGGGACCTCCTAGATGCCCTCAAGATACCTGTGTGAGACATTATGCAGCCTTAATCCTCATCAGACAACTTCTATTCTCACTCAGCTCCTTATTCACTGCTGCCAACTTGTCTGAATCGATGCCAAAAGCATATCAATACAAAAACAATAGTAACAAAACAGATTAATTATTTAATACATTAAGAACACAACTCACACTTTTGCACACTCTCCACACTTAGCTAGTTCAGACTCTAAATTGTCCCTAATTCCTAAACATGACTGACTAATTCTCTTAACCCTAATCCCCACTTCACTTGCTCCTTCCTTCCCTCTAACTACCCTAACTGACTTGGTGTTTGTCACAGGACACTGCTAAATTTGGTGATGTATTCAATCTTTTACTCCAAATCTCAGGTCTCTCCCTTCAAGTCTCAAGTCGAGCCCCATGTCTGGGAACCAATTTTAATAGAAAAAAAGGGTGGTGGTGGTGGCAGGGCTGGGTGGAGATTCAATAACTAGAAAATCAAGAAGATGTGTGGAAACTTAAGTTAAAAAAATTAAATTATCATATCAAGATTACTTTTTAGAAAAATTAGGTCTACTCAGCAGCCTGTCCTGGCTACACATTGGAGGAGCCTTCTAAAACTTTAGAAGAGAAAAATAAACATCCATGAAAAGGTACAATTGAAATGCAAAGCAGCAACAAAAGAGACACAAAAAACCTGCCAAAGATGGTATTATCCAATTGTCATTGCTTTACTAGCTTTGTATGATAAGCTCCTATATCAACTTAACTCCTTAACTCCTGCACCCAGGAGCCACTCCTCTACCTGAGGTACATTGACAATACCTATGTAATTTGGACTCTTGGAGAGGACTCACTCAAGACCAGAGTTTCAACAACTTCCATCCTACCATCAATCTAAGCCTGGAACTATCAACAGAAGAGGTTGACTTTCTGGACACCACAGCTACACAACGGACATCTAAGAACCACTGACCTTTATACATATTTACATGCCTTCGGATTCTACCCTTAATACACAACCCGATCCATAGTCTATTGCATTTACTGGGATGCACAAGACAGTGATGCCAAACTCATAGAACTGCAACAAGCATTCCTCAAGCAACAGCATTCACTATATGAATTAAAGAATAAAATAAAATAAGGCAACACTTGTACCCCAGACTAATCTATTAAACAACAGATTGAAGACATCAACTTAAAACCTTTTTTGTGCCATCAGACTTTTAGAAACTTAATGGGATGGGCTTTTAATAATGTTTAATAATGTTTAATGAACATCAGCAGCAGCAGCAATTTATGGGGTGCAAGGACGGTCTATAGGAAAGCTAGAGGAAGAGTATTGCTTGTAGTTGCCTCCCTTGTCTCAAAACATTGTGTGTAACCCTGCGTTAACAAATTCTTAAAGTTTATGGATTGTTCAAAATATGGAACTCTCATTTTGCACTAAGTGCTGAACATCAGCTCAAGAGAAATCCCTTGAGACTGATGACATGCACCAAGATGTCTTGATAGATGCTCAGTGGTTATTAAAACTGTTTGTCTTCTATCATCCTCCTTAAGCTCCAGGAAACTGATTTGCCAGTGAATCAGCCTACAATTATTCCCACCAGGTACATCAATATGAGAAATGGATTGTGGATCTATAGCCTTAAAAATTGATTTCTGGAAGTGGTAAGGAAAGCGGGGAACGTATCCTCAAGTCTTGCAACTCCATTGTTGTGGGTCTGTGTCTTCAAATCAATTCTGACTTCTGGCAAGATTTCTTGGTAAGCTTTTCTTGAATTTATCATGTCCTTCCTCTAAGGATGAGGGAGTGTGACCAGCTCAAAGTCATTCCATGGTTTTCCACAGGTGGATGAAGATTCAAACCCTGGTCTCTCAGAGACTTAATACAACAGTCAGACTACTACATCACACTGCTTCTCAGATTATGAGTTGGGAGACAATTGTCAAGAAGAAGCCGTGGTCATTCTGAATGTTGTTTTTGTTGAGGTTAACTGCGTTCACATCGGCCTCGATTCATGGTGACCTTGTGGATGAGACATCTCTAAGATCCCTTCTCCTCAACTGCTCTGTTCAGGTCCTGCAAGTTCAGGCCCATAGCCTCCTTGATCGATACTAACCACCTGGTATGCAGTCTTCCTCTCTTTCTAGCGCATTCCACCTTTCCTAGCATTATTATCTTTTCCAGTGATTCATGCCTTCTCATCATATGGCCAAAGTACAACAGCCTCAGTTTGATAATCTTGGCTTCCAGAGAAGGTTCAGGGTTGATCTGTTCTAGAACCCATCTGTTTATCATCTTGGCCATCCATGGTATCCTCAGCATTTTTCTCTAACATCACATCTCAAATGAATTGAGTTTCTTTGCATCCACTTTTTTCGCTGTCTAGCTCTCACATCCATACATGGATTTGGGAATACAATGGCTTGGTTAATCCCAACTTCAGTGTTCAGTTGAATGTCTTTACACTTTAGGGTCTTGTCTGGGTCTTTCATTAATTTGTCCCCAATCCTAATTCTTTGATTGCAGTCTCCGTTCTGATCAGTGGTTGATCCAAGGTATGAGAAAACTGTTAACTATTTTGATTTCCTCCTTATCTAGGGAGTTTATCAGACAAGGGGAATTGGAAGTATAATCCGCTGGCAATCTGAACGCAATCATGGAGTTTAACGTTATTGCGTGATAGACTGCCACATGCAAATGCGGGCAATGGGAAGTCAGTCCGAACGCAATCATGTGGTTTCACATTATTGCATGATAGACTGCCACACGCAAATTCGGGCAATGGCATGCTATTTTCGGGCAATGGGGAGCCAGTTCGAATGCAATGCGTATTCACATAATTGCGCGAAACTAGTGACTTTAAGTGAATGCGTTCTGGCCCCACTTTCTTTTCATTTAAATTTAAGAGAAATTCATCCCGTTTGATAAACTCCTCTGTCCAATTGATGCAAATCCTTGGTGGTTACCAAATATTCAGCAAGAAATCTCATAATTTCCTGAACCTTTTCCTAAATGAATCCAAGGTGCTTTACCCAATACTTATCAATATGAAAAAGGATCCTCTGTGAATGTCTGATAACCAAACTGACAAAGAGGTGGTCCATCTTCCCCAAATGAGAAAAGATGACTAAAGCAGTTCCAAGCAGCTTCTGTTTAGTAAAACAAGGTAGAAAGGGAAATAAATTTTCGGGGAACAGGCTTTCTCTCCTGCATTTTCCCGTTCCTTCCTTCCTTCCTTCCTGCCTGCCTGTCCAGATCTGGTTATCACTAGTGAACAGGTGGTTGTCTTGTTCGCAAATGAGAAAGGTAACCTTCCCCAAAGAAACCATCTGCTAATCTGCCTTCAGTTTCACATCTGTTTTCCTTTCACGTTTCATAGGCAAGTGAAATGAAGAGTATAATTGGAAGGTGAGGGATATGCTCAAGCATTACCAAAGGCAGGATTTAATTGCAGAGGATGGAGCCAGTGAGGGAGAAAGCCTGGAGAAGGCCTGATCTTTAGCAGGCAGCCCAAGGCAGCAAAAGTTTATGTAGAAATAACTCTTGCTAATTCAAATTGGCTTCCTCCACAGTTGTTGTCCACAGAATGACAGCTTCAGACCTGGGGCTTTTTCAGACAACGGGGTGATAGCATTATGATTCTGCTTTACTGGCCATAACAGCCAATAGAGCCTTGGATTTGCAGTTTAGGGAGAGGCATTTGGAACGTTCAGCCTCTCCAAACTATAAATCCCAAGATTCCATGGAATGCAGCCATGACAGTTAAAATGGAACCACAGTGCTATAACTGGGTAGTCTGAAAGGGCTCCTGGCCACAGGTGAAAAGAATATGGTATGATCCAGAGATAGCTGAGCTGATGGTGTTTTTTCTCTTTGCAGGGAGGGGATGCCCTTTTTAAGACATTTCCCCTTACTTAATTAAAAACAACTTACAAGTAGAGAAGAATGAGGGGAAGGTGATATGTGTAGATACATTGCAGAAATAAAGCAGTTTGACACCACTTTAACTGTGACAAGGCTTGGCAAATTTTATTGCTGTTCTTCCCACCATTGCTCTGAACAAAAAGGAGGCCCCTTCCAGCTTCACCGGTCTTTGGTTGCATCTACACTGCAGAATTAATCCAGTTTGACATCACTTTAATTCAGGCCAGTGACCTCCCTGATTGAATCTATCCAGCTGGCATGTGGTCTTCCTATCTTTCTATTTATCTTCTACCTTTCCTAGCATTATTGTCTTTTCCAGGGTCATGACTTTTCATGATGTGGCCAAATTACAACATTTATGAATTTAATTACTTAATTTAATTTAATTGCTTAATTTAATTTAATTACTTAAGTTAATTTAATTAATTTTGTGAGATATTTATTATTTTCTGTCAGAGAGCCCTGGTCCCACAACACATCACAAATCCCAGGATTCCATAGCATTGTGCCATGGCAGTTAAAGCAGTGGCAAATTGCATTAATTATGCAGCGTTACAGCAGCTGTGATTCCAACTAGAGTAGACCCAGTGAATAAATGGGGTTTACCTAAGTATTGACTTCATGTTGGTATGTCCCTTCAAGCTCTACCTTATGGTAATCCTGTATGTGTATATGCCTTCAAATCACCTGTTGACTTATGGCGACCCCATGAATTTTTAACAGGGTTTTCTTCGGTAAGGAATACTCAGAAGAGCTTTTGCCAGTTTTTTCCTCCTAAATATAGCCCACAGCATCTGGTCTTCACTGGCAATCTAACCAGGGCTGACCCTACTTAGCTTCCCTGATCAGATAGGATCTGGTGCTTATGGAGTATTTAGTCCCCTATATAGTAACTCTATCCTAGGGATTTCTTGGCAAGATTCATCCAGAGGTTTGCTATTTGCCTCAACTTAATCTGAGAGGTTGTGATTTGCCCATGGCCACCCAGTGGCTTTCCACAGTTGAGAATGGATTCAAACCTTGTTTTCCTGGAGACCCAATCTGACATTCAACCACCACACTGTGCTGGCTCTTTCACTTGTTGACTTACCACTCAACAGTTGACCAAATGGATCTACCCCACGTGGGAGCAATACTTAGATTTAGGGGTGGGAATTATGTTCCCCTCTAGATGTGGCTCAACTACTCCCCAGAATTCTTCAGAATTGGTTGCACTGACTCTGGCTGCTGGGATATGCAGTTCAGTATCTCCTAGGCAGATTCTAACCCCTGTTTTAGTCTTACAGTTTTCAGAATGAGGGTTTGGTGTGCTTTTATTCCTTAGCAACCTTTGATGCCACCCACCATCTCATGCTGTCACCGTGCCATCACAGTTTCAGTGCCAATGCCCAAATCAGTCTCCGGCAGCTAATTGCAACTCTAACAATAGCAAGTGTCTCAGGGGTCGCTGAAATTTGACATGATGCAGCAGTTACCCAAGTCCAAGGGTTAATCCACCAGATCAGTGAGTTAAATTATGCCTTGCAATAGACCTATACTTACTCTCCTTCCTTTGCTGTCAGGGTGACACAGTCTCAGCTTTTGATTGATCAACCAGAAACCATTTGAAACTCAATGAGCATGAGATTCAAGCCTCCCTTTCACACTTCTGTTGAATGTCAAGATCCTGGTTTATTACATACACACACACACACACACACACACACCTTATTAACAAATTACATTGTGTTGTTGTGTGCCTTCAAGCTTTTTCTGAGGTGAACCTCTCATGGGGTTTTCTTGCCACGTTTCTTCAGAGGAAGTTTGCCAATGTCATCCTCTGAGGCTGAGAGAGTGTGACTGGCCCAAGGTCACCCAGAGAGTTTACATGGTTGAGCCAGGATTCAAACGCTAGTCTCCAGAGTCATAGTCCAATGCTCAAACCACTATACTATGCTGGCTCTAAACAAATAATGCAAAATAATATAAAACATGTAAAATATTTTGTATTGTTTAATATTTAATACTAAAATATTAGAAAATACAGTATATTACACTAAATTACACACACACACACATATATATATGGTCCCTTTCCCTCAGTGGGATCACTAGGCTTGGCATCACCCAGAACAGTAACTCATGGTGTCACATACACCCCATTGACCTTCTCTGATACCATACCCTATAGAATCCTTAGTAATGTTTTTTTTGTACTAACGTTACTCAGAAATCCCAAATCCCATATATCGCTGAATGTAATGGCAATAGTTGTAACATAAACAATAGGTAAAATTCAAATTATGCATTTAAATTACAATATCATATGCACAGCCTAAATGTATTCTGATGGCACATGTTAGATTTCTACAGATTTATTTTAGTTTGGAGAGGAGGATGAAGACACCTCTTGCCCTTCAAGGAGGGTTCCAGAAGGTTTGTGGGTTCATCTGTTCTCTGTGGAGATCAAATAAAATTATCTTGCTGACTTGTCAGGTGCATATAATTCGATTCAGAGACTGCTTACGAAGGTCTTACAAAAGAGACAAATACTGAAGAGCAGGCAGCAGAATCCTAGAAGGGGGGAAGGGGGAGATATGACCCCAAATGCTCTGTAGATGATCTTTGTTTTTATTTTATTTTATGCTGTAAAGTAGTGTAAATAATACAGTATGAATAAATCTGAAGCCTGGTTCTCCAGTTTTTTGTTGGTCCATCTGTTGGGATTAGAATTTCAGCTTTAGAAATTTCGACTTTTAATTTCACATATTGCCCCAACTCACTATTTCCCTCTATTTCACTTCATAACAGCATCAAGATTCTAATAATTTTTAAAAAGTGAAACACTAAGGACATTGCCACGTCAGCCCCATTCTGTCCACAACCATATCAGCTTTAAAAAATGGAAACATACCAGTTTCAGAGAAACTGTTATTGCATGTTTCTGAAATAGTGCAACTGGGGCTGTTTCTGCCATTGCGCTCTCTTCAGTACTCCCCCTGCTTCTCTGTCTTATGCCTTTTCCAGCAAGTCTTTTGGGGGATTTTATTTTAATTGTTCTGCTCTATGCAATTTAAGGGTTTTTAAAAAACAAAAATAGAGAATAGCAAGGAGGAGAGGGGACAGAAGGAGAGAAGGGAACATTGGCACCATGGCACTGCCAATATTGTAAATGCCCTGGCGGCACCATTTCACACCTGAGAATTGGTATGTTTGGGAGATTATTAACAAGTTTCCTCCATCAATGAAAAGGAATGCCCTAACCACCCTTCGGAGATATAGCAGCCACGGGTTGGAGGTGTCCTCATGCAAAAACGTCTCACCAAAAGCACTTTTTCCAGCTGTAATTGCAGTTTAAAAGCCACATGTAGAGAAATCTCACGAATCTTTGGCACCTTTTTACCTGGGGCATTATAGTACATTTAAAATGACAGTTTACAGACCCAGCTTCCAAGCATAAGAGTGTGTTCAAACCTAGGCATTAGCAACAGACCAAAAGTGCCCCCAGATCTGATGCCAGTGTTGCATGTAAACCTGCACTGGTGGTTTCTGTGCCATTTGGATTTTCATGTGCTGGGTTTTATTTCTCTGGCCAATTGTATAGATGTGAACACCAATGGTTGCATTGCTCTGATGGCCAGGAAAAGCCCTTTTCCTAAGCTGTTGATCTTCACTCTTACTGAGAGTACAGAGGTTCTCCAGAGAGTTCTCTTTTGGTGCATTGGATTCCCCATTTTTAACGTCTTTGCTTCTTCCAACTTTCTGATCTATGCCAGGCAAAAGTACGAGGCAGTGTTTTCAAATCACTCCCCCTTTCCCACACAAAAATACACACAGAAAGGCACGAGATGGGGGGAGGGAGGTTTTTGCATTTGGGTTGTGTTTCCAAGGCAGCCATGAAGATTTAACCAGCACCCCCAGCAATGCTGCTGCTAAAAAAGAATGCATTAAGATTCAGAAAGAGAGATGGATGTGGTATCTCATTGATTTGTAAAATGACATACCTGGAGGTTCGACATAACAATGGGTTCTTAGCAACTTCATAAATGCAGATTAGGGAGTATTGTTCAAAAGCCTCCTGCTGGGAGATGTTGTTCTCTGCTTCTTGCTGCTTCCAGCCTCATCAATTGCTGTGTAATTGCAGAGGTGTGTGTGTGTGTGTGTGGTTTGAGGTGGGAATGTAAAGTTTCAGTTCTTTCATCCTCACATGCAAGAGTTCAAAAGTTTCCTGTTCACTAGGAGAGATGACAAGGTATTTGTGCCTTTGAGGTATTTTGGGGGGGGGGAGGGCAAGGGATTTTTATTTTCATTTTTGCTTTTTTATATAGGGGAATCCATACTGCAGAAATTTTCCCAATGTTCCCATGTGAAAAAATACATTTTGTGAGCAAAACCAAAACTCAATATATTTTACATAAACAGTCACCCTTGCTTTCTCGCAGACTTGAGATCCGCACTCTTGATTATTCAGAGGGACCACCTCTGTTATTCTCAATGGGGTGTGACCCCGCGACACGCACTCCACACACGCTCACAGGTACACACCCCATTCAAGCCTATGGGACTTGGATGTGTGTGGCTCTCCATTTTTCGGGGGGTCCGGAACAGATCCCCATAAAAACGGGGGGACGATTACACTAAAAAAGAAAATCTCTCTGTAGTTTGAAGTCGAAGCCCAGTGATAGCAAACTTTTACATGGAACACTTTGAAAAGCAAACCCTGGAAACAGCACCGAAAAAGCTTGGTTCCAATATGTGGATGACACTTTCACCATTTGGAGCCATGGAGAAAAAGACCTGGCTGTGTTCCTGAACCATCTGAACAACATCCACCCCAATATCCAATTCACTATGGAAATAGAAAAGGAAGGAACACTGCCATTCTTGAATGTCCTAGTCATCCGCAAACTGAACCAACGTTTGGGTCACAAAGTATACAGAAAACCTACACATACAGACAGATACCTGCACAAGAACTCCAACCATCACCCTGGACAAAAAAGAAGCACAATCAAAACACTGGAAGACTGAGCAAAACGCATCTGCGAACCCCACTTCTTGGAAGATGAACTGAAGCACCTGGACCGAGCTCTACAGGCGAATGGTTACTCCAGCTCAGACATCAGAAGGGCTGCCAGGCCCAGAAAAAAACAGAGGAGTGAGATAAGCAGCCACCCAAAGGGAAGGTATTTTTACCATACATCAAAGGAGTCACAGACAGAATAGGCAAAGTGGTGAGGAAGCACAACCTGCAAATGGTTTACAAACCAATGAAGAAAATCCAGCAAATGCTTTGCTCAGCCAAAGATCAGAGAGACCCTCTCACAGCTGCAGGAGTTTACCACATACCATGCAGCTGCAGACAAGTCTACACAGGGACCACCAAGCGCAGTGTGCAAACAAGAATCAAGGAACACGAGAGACACTGCAGACTGGGGTCAGCCAGAAAAATCAGCAGTAGCAGAACATGCCACAAACCATCCTGGGCATAAAATACTGTTTGAAAACACTGAAGTTCTGGAACATGTCAATAACTACCATGTCAGGATGCACAGGGAAGCCATTGAAATCCACAAGCACCTGGACAATTTCAACAAGAAAGAGGAAACCCTTAAAGTAAACAAGGTTCAGCTACCATTCCTGAAAAATATCAAGATGAAGACTCAGCAAATGCAAATGAGAAATTTCCCAGGGTGAGGGGTTTCCAGCAGACAATGAGCACGAATCAAGCAGACACTCATCCTCTTTTGCAGACCCTCCTACCCTGAGGCCTGCCATTAGCAACAGAACAATCCACATGCAAATCACTCCTGCCTTCCCAGGTTCACACAGTGTGTATGTAGACACACACACACACGCGCGCCTCCTTTCCAGGCAAGCATTCTCTGAAGATGCCAACCACGGATGCTGGCGAAATGTCAGGAATAAACTCTTCTAGAACATGGCCACAGAGCCCGAAAAACCCACAAAAAACCCTCTGTAGTTATTTTCCATCAAGTCAAATCACAGATGACTGTCAGTGAGAGACCTCCAAGACATGCTGTTATTAGCAACCCTGCTCAACAGTGGAAAAAGAAAATGAACTCATTTGAGTTGGGGTGCTGAGGATACTGTGGACAGCCAAAAAGACAAACAAATGGGTCCTTGGACAAATCAAGCCTGAACTCTTCCTGGAAGCCAAGGCCCAAAACAGACGGGCTGAAAGCGCCATGCCAGTGCCAAAATTAGGATTCCAGAGCATGCGGCAACCACTCTATCTGGAACCCTAATACATATGGACAGTGCCATCTTTACGTGCACATGTGACGCAAGCGTAGTGCCGTGTCCACACCGCCAGGCACCATGCTTGCATCTTGGACGTGTCACAGTGCACCAATGGCACACTGGTGATGTCCCGGCGCACTAAAAAGAACCTGGTTTTTCTGGGTTCTTTTTGGTCTGGAGGGATGCCGCACAGTTTGGCTGCTGCGGCATCCTTCCAGAAGGAAACTGGGTGCCTCCAGCCCATCCCTTTGGGGCAGTCTGGATTGCCCCCAAGATGATCAAATTGAGGCTGTTATACTTTGGCCACATCATGAGAAGACATGACTCAGAAAAGACAATAATGCTAGGAAAGGTAGGATGTAGTAGAAAGATAGGAAGAACACACAACAGATGGTTGGATTCAATCAAGGAGGTCACTGGCCTGAACTTACAGGACCTGAGCAGAGGGTAAGGTGTCTTGGAAATGCCTCGTCCACAGAGTTGACTGAAGGATAATTAACTACAAGCTCAGATCTTGCAAGCTCATCTTGACTGAGTCAGTCCACCTGTACTGTAGTCTTCCTCCATTCCTACTGCCTTCCAAGACACCTGACATGAATCATCTATTCTAGTGAGTCAAGTAACCTTGTGATAGATCTAAAGTACAATAACCCCAGTTTAATTATTTTGGCTTCTACTGTGATTTCAGGCTTAGTTTTGTTACCTGGCCTTGCATACCCTTCTGTTGGACGTATATAAAATCATAATATTGAGCACAGAGCATGGCTGGAAGTCACAGTCAAGATCTGATATGTCTTTGGGGATTCACAATGACCCAAGGTAGCTAGAAAACCACCAGCGTCAGGTCACGCTGACCAGGCCATGCCAAATTGGATGGGTCATGTTAAACATGACATTTCCCCCTACCTGATTATTTTGCACTTCCTATGGAAAAGGAAATGAAGACAACAAACAAAGGCATTTCTCAGACTGACAGAGACCAAAACCCCATATGACCTCTTTGAAGTTTAATTTCTCTTGCCTGTCCATCATTAAAGATACGTTCCAGGTTGAATCAATGCAACTGACATCTTGGTGCTACGACTCACTAAGTTCTCCAGAAGGTTTGTCCATTCCCAGGAAAAACATCAAAGTATTCCCCATACCTTTTTGGGTATACAAACACATTACTCGAGGACAGGAGAAAGGTATAAAAGCTCCCCAGTTCAGGCTATCCTTGTTCACTTCTTCTTGGTGTACCCTTGAATTAATGTAGTTTGACACTGCTTTAGCTGCCATGGCTCCATCCTATGGAATCTTGGGATTTGTAGTTTGTTGTGGGAAAGAGAGAAAGAGCCCAAGCTCTCTGGCAAAGAAGGATAAATAGCTGATAAAGCTACAAATCGCAGAATTCCATAGCACTGAGTCGTGGCAGTTAAAGCAGTGCCAGACTGCAATAGTTCTGCAGTGCAGATGCAGTCTTTGTTTTCTGTTGACTTCAGTCCCCATTTTGATTTATGCTGGTAGAGAAAACCTCTAACAATTTTGATGTCTTCATCACTCACTTTAAAGTTGTGTAACTCATCTGCTCCTGACCATACGCGCACATGCACAAAGCCCTAGTCTTTCCATTCCTATACACGCAGTGTCGCTGTGGAGTGCTCTGATTTTTCCTGCAAACTCGAGAGCAAAAGGTGAGTTATTTTCTATCACTTAAAAGAGGGAAAGAGCAGATTCGGTGTAGAAGTGGCCTTCCGTCATGAAGACAGTCTGCACAATAGGGGGTGAGGCCCTGTATTGTGTGGATGGGTCACCCATGAGGAATGTGGAAAAAACAGTTTAGTTGACCTGTATAGACATGGCCTGCTTCTCAGATAAAGGACTTTCCTCTGTAAGCTAGGGCAAATAGACACTCTATTACCCAGATTCTCACACAAAATGCCGACACGTATTTGCCTTCCATTTTGGAGCTACAACATCCTTCTTAGTCTGTTTTCACACTGTGCATTTATAGCAGTTTAATACCACCTCAACTGCAATGGCCGCATCCTAAAGAATTCTGGGATTTGTAGCTTGGTAATGCACTAGACTAGAGCTTTCTAATAGAACATTCTAAATATTGCACAACACTACAGATCCCTGGATTTGACAGGAAGAAGCCACTGCAGTTAAAATAGTAGCAAATGACTGTAATTGCCAGTGGAGAAGAGACCACAGTCCTTGTCTCTGTGTCTATCTCTATCTCTCTTTCAATCCTTCCTTCTTTCCCCCTTTCTTTCCTTCTTCCTTTTTCAGTTAGTTGCCTTTCCTCAAAACGGCTGAGGGCTCTGTACACAATATTCATGCAATTAAACATCAATTAAATATTAAATAGCAATTAAGTGTTCTTGGAGCAATGTTTAGGATGCATGGAAGGACTTTCAGGTCATAAAGTGGGGAAATTAGCACTTCTAATGGGGTCTGGGATTAAGGGGCAATCCATACTGTAACCCCATTACGATGAAGAGGAGAAGTAAATAAATTATATATCAAGCTTGAAAATACACACATTCATGCCTATGTCTAGGCAATGTGGTATAATGGTTTGAGTGCTGGACTATGAGTCTGGAGAGCAGGGTTTGAATCTCCAGTCGGCCATGGACACTCCTGGGTGAACTTGGGCAAGTCACACTCTCTCAGCCTCAGAGGAATGCAAAGGCAACCCTCCTCTGAACAAATCCTGCCAAGAAAACCCTGTGATGGGTAGCCTTGCTGTTGTTGGTGGTGATGTGCCATCAGCTTGTTTCTGACTTACAGCAACTTAAGGCCATGGAATTTTCTTGGCAAGATTTGTTCAGAGTGGATTTGCTATAACTTTCCCCTGGAGCTGAGAGAGTGTGACTGAGAGAGGGTTTCCTTAGGGTTGCCATAAGTTGGAAATGACTTGAAGGCACACCTCAGCAACAACATGTCCAGTGAAAGCTGCAGTTCTGGTGTCAGAGGGACAGCAAATCTACTCCTGGTTTTATGCTGAACTTTAACAGAGCATATTCTCCAACATTTCATAGATAAAAACCAGAACATATGGAGCCAAGCAGATGAAGATGGCAAAATATATTAACAAGGAAGAAAAGACAAGCTAAGAGAGGCTGCAGCAGTTTGATTTTACATGAGTCTACTGGCAAAGGTATGATTCTGCATTTTCATATAAATGGTGTCTGGTTTTCAGAGTGCACCACCTAATTCAGCTTCTCCAACTCTGGTAACGCCTCCTCTGTTTGTACTACTATGGCCCTCATTTCCAGCTGGGGATGATAGGAGGTGTAGTTCAACCCCCTGTAAGGAATGCCTGCTTGAGGAAATCTGATCTGGTTTCTCTCTTAACTGCCTGCATAATCAATGCAAACGGTGTCTGAAAGCTTAATTAGCATCTGTAAGAAAATCATAACGCAGTTCCTCTCTTCCCATTGCGTTATGCTATCAATATTGCCATTACGGGGCACTGCGGCATTCTCCCAAATCACGCTATCCTTGTTCTGGGGGCGTGAAGAAATATGTACCTGAATCATCCCCCAGGAGGCTTTTTGTTTCAAGGAATTGCCAAGCTAGCTTCCATTCGGTAGGTAATGACAAACTGCACATTTATTGCCGGTGCTTTGGATCCTGCAAGAAATCCAGATGACTAAGAGGCCGGCAGCCAACACCAACTTTTTTGGTAGTTTGCAAAGAGAAAATTACAACCTTTACCAGAAAAGCTGGTTGAGGATGCATCTACACTGTAGAAATACAGGGATCCTCCATATTTTCTGGGATTAGGAGCACAGGACTCCCATGAAAGTGGGAAAAACACAAATAAAAAAAACCACTTTTTTTAGTGAAGAAAACACCTCTCTAGGTTTTCCAAGGCAATTCTATGGTCAAGATCTGCCAGAAGGTGACCATGAAATTGCACTGGAGGACCTAGAAATGTCTAGAGAAGTATTCACTGTAGGAATATCTAGGCCCTCCAGCATGACTTTTGGCAGATGTTGGCAATAGAGTCATGTTGGATGACCTAGAGATTCATAGAGAGGACATATTAATCAAATATGTGAATAATCAAATCTGCAAAAGTCAAAGCTGCAAATGAGGAGGGCTTACTATAATGCATTTTGACCCTACGTTAAGTGTGATACCTCCATCCTTTGGAATCCTGGGATCTGTTGTTTCACAAGATCTTTAACTTTCTCTTGCAAAGATTCTGTAGGATGGTGCCATGGCAGTTAAAGTGGTGTCCAACTGCATGATTTCTACAGTGTAGCTGCACCTTCAAAGGCAACATCCTCCCCCCATTGATTTTCCCAGAGCAGCAGCCCCTTCCAGGGCTTGGAAATTGACTTGGTAGGAGCTACTATTAGCATTCCTCAGCCAGAATGAGGGTCAACACATTGAGTCCCACATTACATCCCGATTTGTCTGTCAACTGGGCAGTGGCAACTGATGGAATCACTGGGATGGATGGTCATTTTCGTCCAAAATTTACAGACACTAAACCCTCTCTAGACCCAGCATCTTAGAGGGTTTTGTAGGTGCTATTTGGAGGATGGAATTCAGACCCTTGGTGAACTCCTTTAAACTAAAACAAAGAATGGATTCAGTCCCAGTGGCTACTAACTGATAAGTAGGGTCGAGAGGGGTTAGGTCTTCCAGAATCCACTACACAGCACTGTAGCTATGTAGTCACAATGCTACATAGTATGTAACAGTCATACAGAATTCCATCAATTTTGCACTCAAATCAGAAGCAGCATTAGTACACCTTGCATCCCCTGCATTATATTTGGGATCTCTGTATTTTTATATTTCCATATCAGGAACCATGCATATTCTTAAGAGGTCATAATGACCCAGGGGAAGAGCACATAGACTAGAAGAGATGTGAGGACACAGGTAATACCAAGACAAAGGCTAAATGGGTTTGCCAATCATGCTGTTCTCCCTGCTGGCTTTCTGCATATCCTCTCAAACAAGAAAAAAAAAAGGCAAAGGCAAGTAAGCCAAAGCTTCCCACCTACACACACACACCCATGTTCCCAGCCAACTTCCCCATCCATCTACTTTGGGGTCGCCCTAAATCCAATTGATTTTTTTGTTACTTCAAAGCTAGAGCCATCAGTTATTCCAGAATCCCACTGTTGATTCCCTGGTAAGACCATCAGGTCTCTGTTACATTGCAAGATAGCACCTCACACACCTCGAAGCTAGGATACCAGATATATATATGAGCCCCAGCTCTATCCTTGTGTGGGCACAGAGAGCTTCTTCCACTCACTGTGTCTCCCTCAGACATTGTCTGAGCCACACACCACTTTTCAGGACAGGTAACTATTACCCCTCTACAACCCTAAGCCTCCGCTATCTGATTTCCATACCTCTGTTTCAATTAGCTCTGTGTGATGTTGCTGTTTGAACTACTATTGTAATTCTATCTTACTACTATTTGTAAGTACTGTACTATCTTACATATTTCCAAATAAAAATCATCTTTATTCACCAAACCTGGAGTCCTCCAGCAGTTAGTACTGGTATAAATAGATGGAAATGATCCTCAAGGGGTAACCCAGTCTCTTGCAAGCCTCATTGAGTTAAGTACAGTCGGCCCTTCTTATACACGGATTTTTTATACACGGATTCAAGCATCCACGGTTTGAAAATGTTCCAAAAAAGTATAAATTTACCTTGATGTTCCATTTTTTATTAGGGACACCATTTTGCTATGTCATTATATTTAATGGGACTTGAGCATACACGGATTTTTTTATACACGGGAGATCTTGGAACCAAACCCCAGCGTATAACAAGGATCCACTGTAATTAAAGGAGATGCTGACACAGTTGGGGGGGGATCCCTTAGTCTCCCACATTTTGGAGTAACTGTGGGGATTGAAGGCTATTAGGCAGAATCTCCTATGTAACACAGTGGCTATGTGCAGTCCACCCACGCCATACACGGGCTTGCCATCTGCAGACTTGGGCTCACACAGATGGCAAGTCCAGGGGGGCAAAATGGTGCCTGTGTCACATGCATAGTGGTGCATGTGGGAGTACGCCACCATTATAATCAATGGGGCTTGAGGTCCTGTGTTTTTCACATATGCGGGAGGTTTGGAATGGATCCCCGCACATACAAAGGGACCACTGTAGTTATGGTACTACATGGTACATAATGGTCATACAGAATTCCACCAGTAGTTTGCATTTAGCTCAGCAGGAGGGAGAGGAGAAGGAGGGGTGGAGTCTTGTTCCCAGTAAGCTCAGACAAAAGCAAACTGCTGCAGCCTTACCTAGCTTGTGTGTTTTCCTCATTCATAAATTTTGTCATCTTGACCAGACTCTGCTGTCACCTGGTCTCAGCTGTCCCAGGTTTAATCTCTGAAATGTTGGACAAAAAGAACCAGGGAACTATAGTCTCATGGTTACATACAGCCACAGGGTCACATTTGGCTCCTCCCTGAAATAAGAACTGATTCATTCACTTCACCTCAATTCATGTTTCATCCTTTCAATAGGTATTGTGAATAGATGTTAGTTCAGGAATGTTGATATTAGAAGTGACCTGTTGCCAAAGCATAGCAAAGTTACGTTTTTGGACTGCAGCTCACCATATCCATACTTGGGGGTGGGATTTTTTTTATTATTGTTGTTGTTATTTTAGGTCTGCAGATGGATCCATGAGCATCAGGACTTGTGGTTTGTGTTGGATGTCTGTTGACTGCCTTCTTTCAGAAAGTTAAATTTGGCAAACATATGATTGTTACCTAAACAGCCCCACTTGCTTATTGTGGAATTCACCGCACGCTTTCAGACGCACCCTGATATGTTTTGAAAAGACGTAAATTCAATTTATTGGAGTCAGAGAATAAGAACCAACGTCTGCTCTTATTACTGCTAACTCCAATCTAAATCTACTGAGGAAAATAGTATTATTATAAAGGTCCCCCCCCCAAAAAATCTTTATTAACCCGCTGCCATTGCCACTGCAATATTTCCAGTGATGTACAGCTTTCTTGCAAGAGCTAAGAGAGAGCAGGGCTGGGAAGATGCAGTTTGCGGGAACTAAAAAGGCATTGGTGTGTGAATCACATCTTCAGTGAGTAGATACAATGAGTAGATAAATGGGGCCCTTGCACGCAACACAATTATAGGCTGGAATTCAGCATGGGATGTGCATCTTCATAAGTGGATGTACGTGCTCAGGAAATAGAAGTGAGTAGTTTTGCTATGTTCGTATTCCCCTAGGAACTGTCATGAAGTTCCAATGCACCATGGTAGCCAGTAGAGTGACCAATACACCAGTACCTCAATGCATTGGGATGCTCCTAGTGTACATATAGATACCAGTAAAGAAGTGGCAGAGTTCAGCAGGAGTGCCTAATGCTTATCAGAAGTTCCCAATACACATCATTACACATTAGGGAGACCTGGTGGAGCAGTGGTTAAATGCCAGTACCGGAGACACAAGGTTGTGAGTTCGATCCCAGGCAGGGCTCCAAGGTCCACTCAGCCTTCCATCCTTTTGTAGGTCAATAAAGTGAGAACCTAGCTTGTTGGGGGCAATTGGTTTACACATTGTAAACAGCTTAGGGAATGCTACTTCACTGATAATAGGTATAGAAATGTATTTGCTATTGCCATTGCTGTCATAAGTACCCAATGAGCATAAGAAGTGCCCAATGCACATCAGAAGTGTCCAAAGTGTATCAGAAGTGCCCAGTGCACATTGTATAATCACAGAGTTGAAAGAGACCCCGTGGGCCATGCAGTCCAACCCCATTCTGCCATGTAAGAAGACACAATCTAAGCATTCCTGACAGATGGCCATCCAACCTCTGTTTAAAAACGTACAAAGAAGGAGACTCCACCTCTCTCCAAGGGAGTATGTTCCACTGTCAAACAGCTCTTACTGTCAGGAGGTTCTTCCTAAAATTGAGGTGGAATTGCATGTAGTTTGAATCCATTTCTCCATGCCCTGTTGTTTATATCACAACTATTGCCATTACATTCAGTAATATACAGGAATTATGAGTAACACTGGTACAAAATCCATTAATAAGGATTCTGTGTGGTATGGTATGGGAGGAGGTCAGTGAGGAAGGGGTGATAGCATAAGTTACCACACCGGGTGATGCTGCTACACTGCAGAATTAATAGTCAAAAGCCACATGGAAATAATGTTATGGTAGGGTACAAATATTTGAAACAAAGGGTGTATCTACACCATAGAAATAATGCAGTTTGACACTATTTTACCTGCCATGGCTCCATCCGACAGAATCCTGGGATGTGTATTTTGGTGAGGTGCCAGCACTCTTTGGTGGAGAAAATTAAAGACCCTGTAAAACTACAAATCCCAGAATGCCATAAGATGGAGCTACAGCACTTTAAAGTGGTGTCAAACCGCACTATTTCTACAGAGCAGATGCAACCCTGGTTTACTATTAACAAGTGACTATTGGGTGAGGGGAAAAAATTAACATCCTGAGTGGTCTTAATGGCAGTCATTAATGTTATTGTTAAGAAGCACACAGGGCAGACAAAGAAAATAGCACATAACCTTATAGCTACAAAAGTCCCATTTTTGTTGTACTCCACTTTACAAAGTGCTGGGGCAGTTCAGATCACCTTCCCCAAGCTGGTACTTTCCAAATGCATATGCATCCTATGGCTGAGGATAGTGGGGTTTGTACTCCAAGAACATCTGGAAAGTGACAGTTTGGGTAAAACTGTCCTTAAAGCAAGGGCAGGCAAGGTGTGATCCTGGCACCAGATGCAATACACCAAAGCTATTTGGTGGGTGCATGTAGCACGCTTTTGCGGAACATCTAGGGAAGTGGTCCCCAAACTGTGTTCTTTAAAGTATTTTGGACTTCAGTTCTCAGAATCCCAGACTATTGGCCAACATGGCTGAGGCTTCTGGGAGCTGAAGTCCAAAATCTCTTAAAGGGCACAGTTTGGGGACTGTCTAGAGGGACCTCCATTCCATCTCCCCACAAAAACCCATCATTTCAGCGCTATTCCCCTTCTGCCTAATAACAGAGCCAAGCCTGGTTTACAGGAACCTGGATGTCCATTGTTTTTTCTATAGTCTGAAAACTATTTTTTTTTAATTTGGATGGCTTTGTAACTGAATTCAGGCAATAAATTATCATTCTGCACAACAAGAAACAAGAAAATAAGGCACACGTATTGCTCTCCTCCTACATGTTTAACCTTATTTCCCCTGCATCTCCTTCCCACTTGGCTTCTCTTTGAATGCAGTTGTCTTCTGACAAAGTGAAGTCGACTGATCCTTCAGTTCCTGACTTGTTATCCCTGTTTCTCCTGCACAGATCCACAAAAACAAGAGAGGGATGTGGACTCCTGCAATATAACCCCCTTCTCATCTGGAGATGTCCAAATGTTGGGTGATCATAGAATCGTAGAGTTGGAAGGGTCCCCAAGGTATCTGCAGCTAAAATATTCATAGAATCATAGCATCAGAGAGTTGGAAAAGATCCCAAGAAAGCAATAAGAGTTCAGTTCAACCCCCTGCCATGCAAGAAGACATGATCCAAGCACTCCCAATGAATGGCCAGCCTCTGTTTAAAAACCTCTGAAGAAAGAGAATTTTAAGAAAGCTCCCTTGGTCCTCATTCCCACTACCTTTTAAACTGGATTGTGAATTGGTTTGAACTGGTTCAAACAACCCTGGTTCCCACTTAATCTGAATCGCTGAAGAGATTCCGAGGGGGGGGGGGCCTGGCCTGCCCCCCTTTTACCCTGCGCTTTTTTGACGCTGAGTTTTTTTCTTCTTCTTTTTCGATAAATCGATTCTGTGCAAGTGTGAACCGCATGCGGATTGGAATCTATTTAAATTTCCCCGTCAGCCGGCTGGAACTGAATCATTTTGAATCGATTCATTTGTGAATGGGAACCACAAGTGGATTTTATTTTAGAGGGGAAAAAATACATTCGAGGCAAATGTAGTGGGAGAAAATGCAACTGGGGCAAGTGTAGTGGGAACCACGGTCCACTGTCAAATTGATCCATCAATTCAGATCACACACCAATTTATCTGTAAGTGGGAATGGAGCCTTTAAGTAGAATCCACCAGCTCTCAACTCCCAAGGCAGCCACTTCCATTGCCAAACTCTTGCCAAGGAGAAGTTCTAAACTGCTTCTGTACATGGAAGGGATGGGGAAAGGTTCCATCTTGCTCTTTATCTTGGGCTGGTCCTGCCCTTTGCAAGAGCTGTACAGCTCATCCTTCTGATACTCTGTACTCTGCAAATGGAGCATTGCTTCATGAAATGGGAAGAAATTGGGGGGCACTTTCCTCTCTGTCAGTATGGCTGAGCCAGAAAATTGATATACTTCGCTGTGCTTAATTAAATTTTCCAAATGCAATTAAATGCAAAAAGGATGAGTTAGAGGAGTCTCCTTCCCCCTTGCAAAAAAGTAAAAAGCTTTTCTATGAGGAAAGAGTGACTACTAATCACATTTCCTAAATCACTTTACAGGATTATTCAACTCGTTCAAACAGGCGCAGAGTGGTCTCTTTTGCTTGGTAGCAGAAATAATGTTTGTTTCTGGCTTTTTTCTTTTCCCCTTGGCCCCTTCTCTGAACTCTTTTCCTTTTCAGCTACCTTCGAATTAGCAAGCCTTTATTTAGAAAGACGGTTTAATGAGGTCTGAAATACAGTTGCTTCCAATTAGCAGTCGCTCAGAGCAAATTATATGTTACTTGGCGGGTTGTGTAAATATAACACCCTGAAAACTGTAAGACACAGAACAAGAAAGCCCCTTGGAGGGGGAGATTTAGCATCAGAAGAATATAACTTTAGGCCAAGGGTTGATAAAATATAGCCCTGCAGCCTCATGTGTGTCATATCTCACACCATGAAATGCAAGGAATCCAGTGCAGGCATGTTAGATCTAAGCTGCATCTACACTGCAAATTTTAATGCAGCTTGACACCACTCGACACCATCATGAGATTTTCCAGCAAACCTATCATGAGATTTTCTTGGCAAGATTTGTTCAGAGGAGTTTTGCCATTGTCTTCTCCTGAGGCTGAGAACATGTGACTTGCCTAAGGTTACCCACTGGCTTTCATGACCTAGTGGGAATTTGAACCCTGGTCTCCAGAATAGTAGTCCAACATTCAAACCACTTTGCCATGCTGGTTCTCTCAACATCTCTTTGCAGAGGCTTAAATGAGAAAGAATGAGCAATTAACTACCTGGCATCTCCAGGTTAGACAGCTATAAGTCTTGGTGTTCATAAGAGTTTGTTCGACCTGCCTTTCAGTGCTCTTCATCCTTGTTGATTTATTTAGAATCCTGTCCTCTGAACTGGCAGAAGTCTTATATTTCTTCATCTTTCTTTTTGGCTTTGGTTATCAGGATGGCTGGTTTCTGAGATGCTGCAATTGTAGAGACCTTATTCCTGTGCCTCTTTTTACCCCCAGTGAATTTCCCTTGTTACCAGTTTATGGCCTGGAGAGGCTTGATTCACCTCTTTCCCCCATCATAGCATGCATCTCCAGGTACCTCTTGCCTTTAGACACAAGACAATGTGCCTCCCTCAGAACTATTTGTGTAGCCCTTGACCAAACTAATCAGATTGCCCTTTTCCTGGCCAGAACTATTGCTTCTCCTAGAATCCTTCAGGAGAAATAATTCAAGTCCTTAAAATGTTTCAGAGACCTCTCTGCATAGCAGTATTTTAAAACACCAGTTGGATCTAGGGTTCATAGTAGACCACAAGCTAAACATGAGTCAACAGTTGGATGCATCAGCCAAATGCAATTCTGGGCTGCATCAACAGGAGTATAGTGTCCAGATCTTGGGAAATAGTAGTTTCACTCAATACTGCTTTGGTCCTCCCCTGGAATACTGTGTCCACTTCTGTGCAACACCATTCAAGTAGGTTATTGACAAGCTGGAACAAGTCCAGAGGAGAGCAACCAAGAAGATCAAAGGTCTGGAAACTAAGACTTAAAAGGAACAACTTAGGGAACTGGGTATATTGATCTTGGAAAAAAGAAAAGAGTTCACATAATAGCTATTTTGAATATCTGAAAGGATGCCATGTAGAAAATGGAGCCAGCTCCTTTTCCCCATGTAGCACATTTTCAGCTGTTCCTGAGATTGGAGCACAAACCACCAGATTCAAATGACAAGAAAAAAGACACCAACTAAACATTGACAGTGGAATAGATTGCTTTGGAGGTCAATTTTGGAGGTCCTTAAGCAAAGCTGGGCATCTTTCAGGAGTAGTTTAGTTGTGTAATCATGCATGACGGGGTTAAATAAGATGGCTTTTGTGGCCCTTTCCAACTATGATTCTAACAAAATAACAACATCTAGCTTCATTGTTGTTGTTGTTGTTTTGTGCTGTCAAGTCATTTCTGACTTATGGTGACCCTAAAGCAAATCTATCATAGGATTTTCTTGGCTATATATGTTCAGGGTAGGGTTTCCATTGCCTTCCACTGAGGCTGAGAGCATGTGACTGGCCCAAGGTTACCCAGTGGGTTTCACAGCCAATAGAAACCTGGGAATCGAAACCTGGTCTCCAGAGTCATTGCAACTGTTTAATAAAATGAGACCCATCCATGAAAGAAACCAAAGAAATAAGTCCTGGTTTGGAGTCACCTTTTAAAAAAAATCTCAGCAGATGGGCGTTTTTAGCAAGCATAGAATCATAGAAGCATAGAGTTGGAAGAGACAGAATGTTAGCCCCACGTCGCATCAGCAGGAAGAAGTATTGGCGGTGCCCTTTTCTGTGAACCACGTCATATAAATATAATTGCATCAAGGGGGAAGAAACTCAATCAAAGCTAAGCACTGTCCCGAAGAACCCGCATTAAGCAAAATAAAACCATTTTGAGTTTCTGTGATGGAGGATCAGGGAAGACATCAAACCTCTTTAGCGCCAGGTCCATTTCAATTCCAGCTATCACAGATAGGTTTAAGAGGGATGATTCTTTGCCACCTTTTTCCAACCTCTGGGTTTTTTTTTTTATCTCCGATTTTATTCCTGTGCAACAAACGGGTCTCTAAGAACAAAAGAAATTGAATTATCATCCCCTTAATTCACTGCTGAGCTGCTTCTAGTCCAAAGATGGAAAGGTTTTTTTTTACTGTAAATGGCTTTCGTATGTAAAATACACACATGTACAGGTATTTAACAGCATAGACCTGTGGTCGCTTTCTGTATGCATGTGTGCATGCCTTCCTGGCCCTGTCTGGATGGGCCAAATGAAGCGTCCTCCCACCCGTCCTCTCAGCAGGGAGACTGGACCATGCATGGCCCAAACCATGGATCTGGTGTGAACAGACCAGGCAATGGCCAGTCCATTCAGCACCATAACCAGGGTATAACATCCCTAATACAGATTTAAATACATCACGCTTTGTTCCAGATCTTACTGGAAGATCCAGAGTCCTCTTTTGAAACATGTCCTGCTGAGTTTCTTGGCACATCTGCTGCTGCCAGTTGCTTGCTCTGAGGTCAGACCAAGGTGCCCAGCCTTGTGATCCATTTGTAGTTTTGCAACATCTTTTGCCTTCTCCACCAAGGAGTGCTGGTGCCTCACAAAACTGCAAATCCCAGGATTCTGCAGGGTGGAGTCACGGCAGTTAAATAGGTATCAAACAGCATTATTTCTATAGTGTAGATACACCCCCAGGCTGATGCTACACTGTAGAAATAATGCAGTTTGGCACCACTCTAACTCCCGTGGCTCAGTGTTATGGATTTCTGGGATTTGTAGTTTAGTGGAGCATCTAAGCACTCTGACAGGAAAGACTAAATTTCTCACAAAACTACAAACCCCAGAGTTCTGTAGCATTGAGCTGTGAAAGTTCAAGTGGTGTCAAACAGCTTTATTTCTGCAGTGTAGCAACAGCCGAAGAGATAAACAGAGTAAAAAAATGTTTTTAAAACCATCTACATTTTTTTAAAAGAAGAGTAGCATCTTTGCTTGGCATTGATGTAGCAAGATGATTTTGAATGCATGGGGTAAGAGTGCAAGAGTCCCCCGTTTTGGCATTTCCTCCCCCGCCTCCGCTCTCATGATAAGAATGGTAGATACGTAAGCAAATACATCTGGCTTAAAATACAAGCAAATGTGATTTGCATTTACCTTTGACTATTAATAAGAGTCATAGATATGTAAGCCAATAGGCTTCATTTAAATAGGTGCTGCAAAAGTTAATCAGGAGTTTTAGTTTCCTTTGTTTCTGTCATGGCAATAGCTGAGAAACTGGGGGTGTTACTTGAATGAAAGAAAATCTGTGATGGATCAAGGATCAGCTTTCTGATCCTTCAAAGCTCCAATAATCTAGTTTGTTCTTGTTGATAGCCACCTTCGAGTTGGTCTCAACTCATGGTGACCCTGTAAATGAGACATCTCCAAGACTCCCTGTCCTCCACATTCTACTAAGTTCTTGCAGATTCATACCTGCCATGTCCTTAATGAAGTCCATCCATTTAGCATGTGGTCTTCCTTTCTTTATACTTCCCTCCACTTTTCCTAACATTATTGTGTTTTCTAATGATTCATGCTTTCCCATCATGTGTTCAAAGCCTCAATTTTGGCCCTGTACAGATGGGCCTGATAGCATGTACTCAGTACATGCTAGGGTTGCCTGGGAGCATCCTTTACAGACGCTCCCTAACCCTAATATGTACTCAGTACGTCAAAATGGCGGCACCCTGTCTACATGGGCGCCACCATTTTGACGTAACGGCCGCGTCGTGTCCAAACGGTTCAGTGTGGAGGTTATGCCCTGGTGCCGCTGCAGGGCGCCTGTGGCGCCCTTGCAGTGGCACCGAAAGGAGCTCCAAAATGGAGCTCCTTTCGCACTGCCTATCGCTGGCGCAGCTTTTACACGGCCGCACCAGCAATACTGAAGAGAAAGGGGCCAAGCGGCCCCTTTCTCTGTCTCCCCGCCATTGTCGGGTTGTCCTTGGGACATGAAGCATTTTGCCGCTTCCCCGAGGCCTGGAAAAGCGGCGGATTAGGGCCTCTGGGGCTGCCGCTGTGGTAGCTCAGGCCCCAATCCGTCAGGGAAAGGGGCGGGTGCAGGCCTCCCCAAAGGGGTGGTCTGTATCCCGCCTGAGTCACCTTTGCCTTCAGGCTTGATCTGTTCAAGGACCCATTTATTTGTTCTTTTTGCTGTCCATGGTATCTTCAGCACTCTTCTCCAGCACCACATCACAAATGAAATTATTCTCTTTTTGCCCATTTTCTTAACTGCCCAGCTCTCACATCCATACATGGTAATGGGGAATACATTTGCTTGTATGATTCTAATTTTCGTTCTTACTTGTACAGTCGCCCCTTGAAGTCTGTGAGAAATCCATGGATTTGAAAATCCACCGATGAGTGACTGCCATTAACCCCAATGGGGCACATGCCCGTTGCGCATGCCCACATGCATGCACTCCATTCATGCCTATGACACTTGCATATGCGCGAGTTCCAAGGGGCGACTGTATATCTTTGCTCTTTAGGAGCTTTTCTAGTTCTTTCATAGCTGCCCTCCCCACTGTTAGTCTTCTTCTGCTTTCTTGTCTGCAGTCTTCTTCTTGATCGATGTTCAATCTAAGGTACAGGAATTCTTTTACTATTTCAATTTCCTCATTGTCTAGGTTGAATGTATGTAGTTCCTCCGCGGTCATTATTTTTGTTTTCTTTATGTTAAACAGTAAGCCTGCCTTAGCACTTTCTTCTTTGACCTTCCTCAGTAGTTGCTCTACTACAGGGTAGATTTTTAGGCAGAGAAGCAATTGACAACCTAGGCTCCAAAGAGACCTATGTCTTGAATGTACCATTTTGGGTTTGCAGTTTGGGAGTTCAAATATACATGCTTCCTTTTAAAACAATTTGTACCTGAAAGCTGGCATTCTGTTAGTGACATATGCAAGCTGAAGTCCCCTTTATGCCAGCTTACCCTTTTGTCCCATAAGAAAACATTTTGGGAGAGGGAGCTCAGGGTGGATCTGCTTGATTAGAGAAGATGTACTCACAGAGAGGCATGACTTCAAACCTTGCCCTATGAGGAACGACTTAGGAAGCTGGGGATGTTTAGCCTGGAGAAGAGAAGGTTAAGAGGTGATATGATAGCCCTGTTTAAATATTTGAAAGGATGTCATATTGAGGAGGGAGCAAGCTTGTTTTCTGCTGCTCCAGAGAACAGGACCCGGCACAATGGATGCAAGATGAAGGAAAAGAGATTCCACCTCAACATTAGGAAGAACTTCCTGACAGTAAGGGCTGTTTGACAATGGAACAAACTCCCCCGGAGTGTAGTGGAGTCTCCTTCCTTGGAGGTCTTTAAGCAGAGGCTAGATGGCCATCTGTTGGGGATGCTTTGATTTGGATTTCCTGCATGGGGTTGGACTGGATGGCCCATGCAGTCTCTTCCAACTCTATGATTCTATGATTCTATGAATGGGCTTGTTACAGAAGCATAGATTTCAACTGAACCTTGGGACAAACACATTGATGGTAAGAACACTTGAAGAATGACCAGTTAGTTAAGAGATGACAGTTTCTGTCTTACTGAAAATTTTGAAGCAGAAGTGACTGGAAGACCATCTTGTGAGTATGCTCTAACTTTGGATTTCCTGTATTGAGCAGGAAGCTGATCTAGATCACTTACAAGATGCCCTCCAACTCTTGTTCCAATCCCTGGAGGTTGGTGGCTCCCATGTCAGCATGATGGAAAACACAATGAAGTGGAACATTAGTCCAAACTCTAGCAGCACTTAACCCTAGTCTCAGAATAGGTCAGTGCCTTGGACAGCTCATTTAATGTTATTTAATTGAATAATTTATTTAAATGAATAATTAATATTAATTTAACTTCACTTACAGCAAGTGACGATGGGAATTCCTTCTTTCACTGTAATATATTAGACCCATAGACTGTGGTTATTTTGTTTTAAAATGCATAACAATTTTACAAATTCATAAATTCAGACAGATAGAGAAAGAGAGAACATGATGGTAGGACTTTGACCATTGGACTATAACTCTGGAGACAGGCTTAGATTCCCCATTCAGCCGTGGAAATCCACTGGGTGACCTTAGGCAAATAATAATAATAATAATAATAATAATAATAATACGTTTTATTTATATTTCCCACTTCTCCTGATGGATCGAAGCAGGATTACAATCAGAGTATATAATACAGCAATACAATACAAGTGCAGTTACAAATACAAATACAAGTACAGTAATTCCAACAACAATTATTAAAAACAAAATATAAAAACAATCTTTTATCTAAAAACATGCCATATGCTGATCCTAATTAACATCTTCAGGTAAACTTCTGTTAGGGAATAATATTCTTTATAAGGAGTCAGGAGGGTATGCTAATCGGAAGAGGTAAGTTTTCAACACCTTCTTAAAGGCATCCGGAGTAGGAATAAGTCAAATCTCTTCTGGAAGATTGTTCCAGTGCGTGGGGACCATAGCCACAAATGCTCTTTGGTGAGTAGTTGTTAATCTCACTTTGGGATGTTCAAGTAAATACTTCCCTGTTGTTCTGAGAGTGCGGGGCGGATTGTGTAGGGAGAGGCGTTCCCTCAAGTAACTCAGGCCCAAGCCATGTAGGGATTTAAAGGTAATAACCAACGCTTTGTATTGGGCCCAGAAGTTAATTGGCAGCCAGTGAAGAGATTTTAATACAGGTGTTATATGGTCTGACCTTAAGGTTCCAGCGACCAATCTGGCTACAGCATTTTGAACTCGCTGAAGCTTCCGAACTTGGTACAAAGGTAGCCCTATGTAGAGCACATGACAGAAATCTAAATGAGAGGTTACCAGTGCATGTACCACAGTTTCAAGGTCCTTTCGGTCCAGACAGGGACACAGTTGGTGTATCAGCCAAAGCTGGAATCAAGCACTCATGGCCATCGCATCTACTTGAGATGACAACTATAGTGATGGATCCAGGAGTACTCCCAAAATGCAAACTTTGTCCTTTAGGGGAAGTGTGACCCCGTCCAGGACTGGGTGGCAAATTTCTGTATCTGGACTTGGGGTACCTATCAAGAAGTACTTCTATTTTCTCTGGATTCAGCTTGAGTTTGTTTTCCCTCATCCAGCCCATTACTGACCCCAGGCAGACATCCAGAGGAGAGATGCCTTTCTCAGTCACTGTTTCAGTCGGAGACATGGAGAGATACATCTGGGTGTCATCAGCGTACTGATAACACTCTGCTCCATGTTTCTGGATGATCTGACCCAGCGGCTTCATGTAAATATTAAACAGCATGGGGGACAGAATGGTGCCCTGGGGGACGCCAGATGTCAGCTCTCTTTTTCGAGAGCGGCTGTTCCTCAGCCTCACCATCTGGAATCTTCCCAAGAGATAGGATCGGAGCCACTGGAGCGCAGTGCCTCCAATGCCTAATTCTCTCAGGCGTTCCAGAAGGATACCATGGTCGATGGTATTGAAGGCTGCTGAGATGTCCAAGAACACCAACAGGGTCAAACTTCCCCTGTCGATGCCCAGACGAAGATCATCAACTAAGGCGACCATGGCCGTCTCAACTCTGTATCCCGCTCTGAAGCCAGTTTGAAATGGGTCCAGACAATCGGTTTCGTCCAAGATGGCTTGGAGTTGAAAGGCGACTGCCCTCTCAATCACCTTGCCCAAGAATGGTAGTAAGGAGACCGGCCTATAGTTACTCATCAACAGGGGATGTATTCTCAGCCCTAGAAAACCCCATGATAGTGCCTTAGAGTCATCATAAGTTTGAAATTACTTGAAGGCACACAGCAACACAACAACAAAAACAACAACAACTCTCTCTCTCTCTCTCTCTCTCTATATAGATATATATATATATATATATATATATCAACGTTTGTTGGTTAATTTCATATATTAAGCCCTCACCATTTATTGTAAGAATTATTTTGATGGCCTTCTGAAGGTTTATCCCCTTTCAAACCATCTGAAGATGGAAGGAGGAGGAGGAATAACTCAAGTGCAAAACAGAAAAGTTTCTACTTTTAAGGACTGACTTTAAAGCAGCTGGCAGAGGAGGAGAATCTACATTAATTTAAGTAGCCCATGGTGGCGTGCATTAATCATGACATAAATGAATACCACTTCCATTAGCAAGAATAGATCCTTTGTTCGTGACCTGTTTGCTGAAGATTTTCACAAAGTAAGAGCAAATGAAAAACTTCCCAGGTAGAGATTAATGATGTGCTGTCATGGTGGGTATTATTAATATGTTATTGCAGGGTTTGATGAAAAGGATTGTGTCGGAAGGAAGGATAATCGGATTTCCCCTGCTTCGTTCCTTTATTGTGCCATGAGTTTGTTCTGCCTCACTATCATCAGGAGCTTGGAAGGAGGAATGGGGCAGATGAGTGTCTGATGGACGCCTCAGATCCACACAGATGTTGCTGGTTGAACTGTTTTGAAAGAGGTCTTCTCAGAAGGAAGCCAAGAAAAAAACATGATCCACAATTTTTTTAAAAAAACAGATTAATCATACACTTTTAACAGGACCAAGGCACTGTCACAAAAGTAATTTGCAAGTTGCATGATCTTTTAAATCTTTCAGGTCTTTTCAGGATTAATAGTACAAAAATAAAGAATAAAGGAAGATGCACAGAAATATGAAATCTATTGTCAGTTCCCATTAAATTGCCGGGGGGGGGGGGGGGGATATTATACAATGTATTGTATATTGGACTGATTTTTAGATGTAAGTCACTTTGATTGGCAACAGAAAAGCAGGGTATAAATAAAGTTGTTGTTGTTGTTGTTGTTGTTGTTGTTGTTGTTGTTCAATGGATCCTATGTACAGGTTGGCTCACCATTCAGCAATGGGTTCAATGGGTCTACTCCAGTTGGGTCTAACCAGTAGATTTCATGCCAGGGTCGACAGGAGTGTCTGCTCTACAGAGATGGAGAAAAATCATGGACTGTGCATGCCATCAACTTATATTTTGACATCATTTCTCTTCTCTGAGTCTATCACTGACCATATTGTAGCTGCATATACACAATACACAATAGCCCATCCACCAGGTTACAGTTTTAGGATGTGTCTACACTATTCATTGACTTTACATGGTTTCATTTTTTTTAATGTTTGGGGGCTATGGAGAGTTTCTGGGGTTTGAGCGTTGGACTAGGAATTTAGCCGTCCAGGTTTTGAATCCCCACTCAGCCTTGGAAACCTCCTGGATGAACCTGGATAAATCACTCTCTCTCAGCCTAAAGGAAGTCCATATCAAATCACCTCTGAATAAATCTTGCCAGTGGTTTGAGTCTGGACTAGGACTCTGGGACACCAGTGTTCAAATCATTGCTCTGCCATGGAAATCCAGAGACAAACTGGCATGGTCCTTAGTTATTTAAGAGATGGCAAACATCCCATTGGAGATTCAGCATGGTGCAGTGGTTTATGTGGAGAACTGAGACCTCATGACACCAGGGTTAAAATCCCTACTCAGCCAAGGAAAGCCCCTGGGCGACTGTGGGCATGGCACACTTGCTCAACCTTACAAGAAGACATTGGCAAATCTCTTTTGAATAGACCTTGCCAAGAAAACTCCTTGATAGGGACATCATAGGCTGTGGTTAGGATGAAGATACATAACAACAAACTTCACTCTTCCAAAATTTTAATATTTCCCTCTTAGCTATCTCTTCTCCAGACTAAATGGGCCCAACTGTGATGCAGTCACCTAAGTTGCAAAACCCCTGCCATCCTGTCCATTGGATGGCTTGCCTTCTGGGACCACAAGAGATGGAAAAGCCCAGATATAGGTTTCTCTCCCAATCATCCGAGTGTGATAATGAATAACCAACCACTTGAACCTTTGGAAGCTGAAATGGCTTGTTTGTTTTGGTAGAGCAAATAACTAAGATTAATGTTGCTGTCCATGGTGCTGATTTTTCAACAGACAAATATGTGCCTACACTGCATATTAAGGGTTTTTTCCATTACAACTTGGATTTTGTAATGGTGGAGTCAGCAGTAGGGATGGAAGCAAGATTTGAAAACAGTCAGAAAATGAGTTTCTCGAGTCTTGGGGAATCCTAATGAGGAGAAACCTAGACAGGTCAGAATCTATGACCCTTTATGGCAGTGGAGGAGATGGATATAAGTGCTTGATTCTCCCATTCAGAGCAATGGGAACAATCAATAGCTAAAGGTTGTAACCCAACATTGCTCTGTATGTGATATTCAGGGACAACTGGCATCTCTCAAAAGCAGGTGGTAAATTTTGTTGTTGTTGTGTGCTTTCAAGTTGTTTCTGACTAATGATGACCCTAAGGCAAACCTACCATGGCAAAATTTGTTCAAAGGAGGTTTGCTATTGCCTCCCCCTGAGGCTGAGAGCATGTGACTTGCCCAAAACCACCCAGTGGGTTTCATGGTCGAGCTGGAAATTGAACCCTGGACTCTGGAGTCATAGTTCAACACTCAAACCACTATGCCATGCTGGGGGTGAATTAGTTCTGGGTTTTAGCTGTCAATGGTGCTGAAACCAATCCTCAAACTTGGCTCCAAGTCTTTGACTATTTATTGTTGTTGTTGTTGTTGTTGTTATCTTATATCCTGCCTTTCTCCCAATATAGGGACTCAAGGTGGCTTAAAACTTGGAGCAAAGTTATTGCTGCATTGGTGTCGGAGCTATCGTTTGTAAGTTGATCACATGTTCTCATTTCTATCTCCGAACTTTTAAAAAATGCAACATTCTTTCTCAACACATAAAAACCTTAATTAAAAGCAGACTAAACCATCCCCCAAAGCTTGCAGACTGCTAATAAGTGACTGAATGGGCTGCTGATGATCACTTTGGCCCTCATTAGCACTCCTGTCTCTGTTTCCTTAAATATATGACAAGACAACTATGACAAGGCAGATGATTTAAAATGAAACGCATGCCAAACTGACAATAACAAATGCCACAATTTGAATTTGGAGTGAACTCCTCAAGCACATTGATTCCAAAGGTCAAAACCACATCTTCTGTCAGGGCAAAGAACATGACCAAAATACATGCGGAAATGTTATATGACGGTTGATCAGAAGCCTGAAATGCAATTTCAGACCAATTTGAGACCAATCTGGGGATTTGGAGAATGAAGCAACATCTAACTCCCATTTGCTTGTAAAATGTTTGTGTATTGCATTTTACAAAAGGAAATGGGGTACTATCTCAGTTTTGTTGTTGTTGTGTGCCTTCAAGTCGTTTCCAGTTTATAGCGACCCTAAGGCAAACCCTATCATAGGGTTTTCTTGGCAGGTTTTTTTCAGAGGGGGTTGTCATTGCCTTTCCCTGAAGCTGAGAGACTGTGACTTGCCCAAGATCACTCAGTGGGTTTATATGGCCAAGCCGAGATTTGAACCCTGGTCTCCAGAATCCTAGTCCAATGCCCAAACCATTATATCATGCTGTTTCTCTCTATTTCAGTATGTGGATTCAATTAATAATTGTAATTCATTAGTAGTAGAAGGAGATGTATAGTATTACTATAGGGAAGCTTAAGTATAGTTTCAAGTATAGCAAATATTTTAGGGGAGGAAGTCGTAATTCTAATTTTCTGTTTCTTTGTCTTTTTTGTTTCCTTTTCCCTTTTTTGTAGAGTTAGTTCATTGGCTTTTTCCCCTTTTCTGCTTTTTTATTTGCATGTCTTCTATATGTAGAAAATTTGTGCAGTAATAAAAATATGGTGTTTTTTTTAAAATGGCTTGTAAAATTCACTCATTTCATTTTGTTTCGAAACATGTTACAGTCTCTGCACAAAATGCAGGCGCAACTCTGCCAAATCAGCCCAACTAAGATCTGGTCTAGAGCACAGGTTAGAAGTAACACATTACAAATAACAAGTTACTCATCATTAATTCCTCTTCCCAATAACTAAAGTTATGACTCAAGTCATAACTTCACCTCTTTTGCAACGTAGCTGTAGCATTATGGACTAACATGGGGTGAGGAAAGTATGGTCTGCATGCTTCATGTAACCACACCAAGCTTTTTCTGAAGCCTTCCAAAATTTTGAATAAAGTGCATCAGGGGCTATGTGTGGGGGTTATTTTGAACGCAAACAAAATTGTATTTTTTTTTTCAATAGTAGTATGAGAGCCAGCATTGTATAGTGTTAGACTACATCTCTGGAGAACTGGGTTCGAATCCCTCACTTGACCATCAAACCCACTGGGTGACCTTAGGCAAGTCGCATTCTCTCAGCCTCAGGGGAAGGCAATGGCAAACCTCCTCTGAACAAATCTTGCCATGAAAACCCCATGATAGGGTCACCTTAGTGCACCATAAGTTGGAAATGACTTGAAGGCAAACGGCAACGACAACAACAAACTAGAAGGTGCGCTGGTTAGCAGGGCAACATGTGTGGGAGATTTTCTTACCAATAGCACAGTCAATGAGAGGTCTTTTGGGTCAGCAGGTAGAGCATGACTGGATTGTAGATGAAGCATCCATTGCATTGTCTGGCAAAACAATATTGTGTAAGAGATACTGCCTACCTCCATGTGCAATGCTGGGAAATGTACTTTAGCATAACTCCTCATCCTGCTTGCTCAAAGTGACCAAAGGATTCCAGCCTAACAGTGGTTAAAAGGTACATAACCAGGTAAATCTGGATGAAATGAAAACCAGTCTCATTTCTCTGCCGTCTTCATTTGGAGGCCCATGTACTCTGGAGAATTAGTAAGAGGAGTAAAGGAATCCCACCACACATTTTCTAAATCTCACAGAGGAATATTTGCCCACTCTGGAGCTTTGAAGTCTTCCACCAAGAAAGAAGCAAGCTTCTGTGGGAGGGCTGAGCTGAATCGTCTGCTTTAAGTATTGTTATCCACGTCGATGACATGGTTCTTTACATCAGAACTGTATAGCACAAATATCTGCAATTAATCATTAAAAATGACTTGAGAGATTTGTTGAGGTTTTTTTATATGTTCCTCATCGTTTGTCACTTAGTCACTACATCCGAAGTCCATCCACTAATTGGAATAAACGTGGATGCTACATAAATATATCCATATCCATATCGGGTACCAAATGTGTTTCAGCCCCAAGGTCTTTTTCAGCAACTGTTTAAGGGATGGCAATTTATTCCGTGTAGTAGGCGGGATGCGGAGGGAGAATTGATTTTGTGTTTCAAAGAAATAGTATGTATGCTTGAATGCAACACATGGAAAGGTTAAGCCTGAGGAGGTTTTGCATGTGGGCTGGGGATGTTTTTTATTTTTTTAAAAAATGGTTTCTTCTGAGTGAAGAAACATGTGATTTGTTTGTTGTGGCCTTCTTCTCACCTTTCCTAACTACATTCACTGAACGCCTGAAAAGAAGAGGCAGGATCGTGTCTGCTAACACCCAGCCCCACACTTAGGGGTATCCATCAGAAGGTATGTACACATCACTGCACAACATGGGTAGGCAACTGTTGGAGGTTAGGGGGCAACATGGATCCTCCAAGGGACTGGAGAGGGCTTGCTTCCCACCACATTTATCATCGTTGCTGTGTGCTTTCAAGTGATTTTTGACATCAGCCCTAAGGCAAACCTACCATGGCAAGATTTGCTCCAAAAGGGTTTCCCCTTGCCATCCTCTGAGGCTGAGAGAGTGCGGCTTGCCCAGGGTCACTCAGCAATAACAATAGCATGTACATTTCTATGCTGCTTATCAGTGAACTCAGCACTCTCTAAGCAGTTTACAATCTGTAAGCTCTTTGCCCCCAACAAGCTGGGTACTCTTCTAATTGACCTACGAAAGGATGAAAGGTTGAGTCCACCTTGGAGCCCCTGGGATCCAGCCCTCTCCTACCAGCAAATGAGGCTGTTGCAAGGAATTGCAATGGGGCCCTATTTCGAATTGTCACAGCCTTGCTCACTGGTGCGAGGGATCCAGAAACGTCATCTTCTTTGCCCTCCAGTCAGCAGCTTAATAGACCTCATGCATTCGATTCACTTGGTGGTGGGTAAGATAGGCTGAAAGTGGCATTTACATAGTCATAGTCATACTCTAGAAATCCAGAACAGCAAGGTAAAATACCAGCCGTTAACTTTTGGACTTCACCTCCCAGAGGCGGGCAACAAACCGCCACTTGGGACGTCCTCAGGATGTCCCAGTTTAAAAAAGGGGCGTCTCTTCCAGACGCCCCTCTTCCTGTTACGGACTCTGTCCGTAACAAATGGCGGCGGCCGTTCCACACAGCCGCCACCATCTTGACGTAACGGACGCTGTGCGTCCGCATGCTGCACGGCGCTAATGATGTCGCAAGTGCGCCATTGGCGCCTCGCGGCATCATGAGCACTACACCAGAAGAAGCTCCATTTTGGAGCTTCTTTTTTGCTCCATAAGGGAGCCACGCGGTTTGGCTGCGGCGGCTCCCTTGCAGAGCAAACAGCAGTGCCGGGAGACCGCCACAAAGCGGCGGTTTGTAACGCCTCAGAATCTCCCAGCCAGCCACACAAACACCTTTTCCCATCTCAGAGCTCTGCTTACTAAGGAATGCTTCCACCTAGTTTTCAATCATTCCTCCCTGTCCCCATTTCCACAGCTCATCCCAGGGTCCCCTGACTTTCCATTTGGCATCTTGAGGAGATTAAAAGGACTGCTTTAGGAAAGAGAATTTGGCAGGTTAATTTCAATAATGTATATCTAACTCCAGCCCAACTGGTTTGGATCCAGACTTAAACTGAGCAACACCTGGTGCCTTCCATGTCAAGGGAGCAGTGAATAGTAGTAGTAATACTACTAATAATAATAATAATCGTATTTATTTATATCCTGCCTCTCCCTGTATTGGATCAAAGCAGGTAACAGCATACAAAACAAAGAACAATAAAATCAAGAACATAGAACAATAGATAAAAAATATAATGAGCTCCTGATTCCCACTCCCTCCCTCCTCTAAAACTAACATTAAAAGCAGTTCCCGGACAATGGGCGATAAAATCAATCAGAAAGACAGATCAGTTCGAAGGGAACAAGTCTAAGCAAGTGGAGAGTGAGATTAGGGGGTCAGTTTGGGAAGGCCCGCCGAAAGAGATCTATTTTTATTGCCTTCTTAAAGGCTTCCAAAGATGTTAGATGGCAGATCTTGTCCGGCAGATCGTTCCAGATTTTTGGAGCAGCAGAAGAGAACATCCTTTGGGAAGTGGTTGTCAGACTAGTTCTCTGTGACTGCAATAGATTCTTCCCAGAGGACCTGAGAGTGAGAGAAGGATTGTAAGGGAGGAGGCGTTCTCTCAGGTAAACTGGACCCAAGCCATGTAGAGCTTTATAGGTAATGACCAACACCTTATACTGTGCCCGGAAGCTAATAGGCAGCCAGTGAAGGGAATTTAGAATAGGTGTGATAGAATCAAATTTAGAATCCCTTGGTGTGATTGCTGCTTCTGCCATTCTGTTATCAGATGGATTATGGCCAGAGTTTATTCTGTCCTGGACTGCAGCCAGCACACACAGACACATGCCAATAAGAATGGCTTAGCCCAGCAAGTGGAAGCAGGACACGGACCTTGCAAGGAGTAAGCATGAGAGCAATCTGAGAAGCCAAGCCGAAGTCAGGATACCGGGAGTCAGAGTAGTCAAAGCAGCCCAAGGTCAAAGCAGCCAGAACATAACAAGGGTCCAGTCCGAGGTCAAAGCAACAAGGAGTCAAGACACAAGGAGCCAGTGCCAGCAGGGATCATGCAATAAACTCTGGCACTGAGTTGAGCCCTTTCTACAGCTTAAGTAAGGGAAACTCTCCCCCGTGCCACCTGCAGCTGGTTTGCTGATTGCCTCTCTGCAATCCTCCTAGACCTGCGCCTGCAAGCACACTCAGCCTTTCTCTGTTTGTAAGTAGGCACCTCCAGGCAAGCTTCCTCTCCAGAGTCACCACTAGGATGTTGCACCACAGGAGGCAGCTCACTAATACTAGGACCTGGTTGGGCCTCCTCCTCTGAGTCTGGGAGATCACAGCTGGGACCTGGCAGAGCAGGATGAGCACCTGGTGTAGCCTCAATTAGCTCTTGCTCTGGAGGAGGCCCCTCTTCATCCTCCTCCTCCGAGAGCTGTTCTTGGCTGGCTATGACATCACCATTAGCCACTTTTTTGCTATCCATGATAAGTCTGGGAATGTATCTGCCATGGATATGGGGGTCAAACTGTACTTACAACTAAAGTCCCACTAATTTCAATGGGTTTATTCCAAGCAGAAATTGGCTGAATCTAACCCATTATTATGACCTGCTTCAAAGACAAACATTATAATTCCTGCAATGCCATTTGCATGCTCAAAAGTGTTGACTTATTAATTAGAGGATGTATAAATAAATGTGGATTCTGGACCCCTTTGCCAGTCATTTTGCATCAGGATCAGAATGCCAGCGCCTTCTTTTCTCAAGCGCAGAATTCTCCCAGTGGGTTGTGGCATAACACAACACGCCCTACTGTTAACTTTGCTTCTGGCAACTAAAGCCCTTGATTTATTCTCCTTTGATGTTCTGCTGTGAAGTGAGTAGCAAATGCAAGCAAAGGTGGTCTCAAGGGAAGAGTCTTAAGGTTCACTCCCCCACCTTGTTTTATCTCACTTGCAAATGTACCACGTTCGTTCTCTCACATGTCCACGAATTAGACATTGACCAATTGTCAGAGCTGGAATCCAAAATTTAACTTCCACAAGCTGTCCCTTAAACAACTTTAGCAGCCCTTGGGGTATAGCTTAGAAATTTGCAGTGTTAAATTATTTGTTCCTGCAAGAGGGAACAAATAATCAATTTTCTCATTGCTGCCAGATGCCATTGGCATGGGAAGAGAAAATCTCCAGCAGGAGGAACAGTCCCCTGACCCATCCATTTGAGATACAGCTGGCATTGGGGAGAAATCAAGCAAGGATTTAGAAGCCTTAGACGGCACAGTGGTTAAATGCTGGTACTGTAGCATTTACTGTAGCCAGGCAGGGCTCCAGGGTCGACTCAGCCTCCCATCTATCTTGCTGTGTGTTGGCTTTGTCTTGTAATGTGATATGTTTCTTTGACTTCTATCCTCTTTTCCAACAGTGACCAATGAAATAGTTGGATGTTAGTTCTGCTGGCATGCCAGTCTTCCTTATTTTTCCTTCCTCAACTCTATTCCTTGCAGGGCCAGTGTGTGGTAGTGATTTGAGTGCTGGATTATGACTCTGTGTGTGTATGTGTGTGTGTGTGAGAGAGAGAGAGAGAGAGCGCTGTCAAGTCACCTGTTGACTTATGGCCACCTGGTAAATTTCATAGGGTTAGGTAAGGAATCTTCAGAGATGGTTTTGTTCCTTCCTTTGAAACCGGGCCTACAGTTCAAATGCCTACTCAGCCATGGAAACCCTCTGGGTGATCTTGACCAAGCCATCGTCTCTCAGCCTCAGAGGAAGGCAACGGCAAACCCCCTTTGAACAAATCTTGCTAAGAAAACCCCAGTACATTGGCCTTAGGATCACCAGAAATGACCTGAAAGCAGACAACAACAACAACAAACTCTGTTTCCTAATGGTAGAATTCAAAGATATAGCCATGTTAGTCTGTAGAACCAGTATGTAGAGAGATCTTGCAGCACCTTTGAGACTAACTGAAAGAATGAAGTTGGCAGCATGAGCTTTTGTAGACTTAAGTCTATTTCCTCCAAATACATCTGAGGAAGTGGACTTAAGTCTATGAAAGCTCATGCTGCCAACTTCTTCCTTTCAGTTAGTCTCAAAGGTGCTACAAAATCTCTCTACTTCTGTTCCCTAATATCTACATCAGAATGAGGTGACGCAATGCTAACATGGGAGCACTGGCCATACTGGCTAGGGGATTCTGGGAATTATTGTCCCGCAAACAGGAACTTTTCCAACTTCTGTTTCCTAGAGTATTGTAATTTCTATGGATACCACACTCCCAAGGTTGATGCTGCATGCCTTGATATTATCAATCAGCCATTCTTCGGCACATTCAACACAATCCCCCCAGCTGCCTTTGCTGAGAAGGCTATTCCTCCAAATGGTGATTATGCTGATTGCTTTTTTCCCCCTTCCCCATCTGTTATAGCAGAGCACAGAGTGTGACTTTGTCTTACAGGGAAAGGTGTTCTCTCCCTTGATCAAGCCTCGACTAGATTCTGGACCCAGGCTGATCATTTCTCTCTCTCTTTCGCTCCCAAGAGTCCCATCGCCCTCAATCATTACATCCCTTCTCCCCCCCCCCCAAAAAAAAAAAGAAGCCTTCACAGCTCTGAAATACCATCCCTGGCAAAGGAACCAGCCTCCCGGTGTTCTCAGATGAGCTCCTTGAAATGGCTTCAAACTTTCAAAAGCCATAAAAGCAGATGGCAGAGTGATGGAAGTCGCTAAAGGTCATTCAAATCCTTCTGGGGAAATAAGATACTCTCTCTTCAAAGATCTCCAGTCTATCAACTCAAAGTGCAAATGAAATTGGTAGAGAGATCTCTGGAAGGTCTTGAAGACTTGATATAGAGATGGTTCTCATGTGATTTCTCATTCAGTGACTAGAATCCTGTGGAGGTTGTGCACTTGTGTCACTTGTCTTATGAACACAATTGTATATTTTTGGTCACTGGGCAGCAGATGCAGTCAGTGCACAGTTGTATAAGATGGATTTCACAAGTATAACCATTTTACGTGGATTTAAATTGTATTGTTAGTCCCAACTTGAGGAGAGCTATTGAATCATTTGGTTTTACCTATGTGTTGACTCATCATTCAACGGCTTGTTGAATGAATATTTTTTAACTGGGATCAATCAGTTCTATGTCGCTAGTTTAGCAGAAGGTGGGAATGCTGTGCATGTCATTTATCTGGATTTCAGCATAGCATTTCATAAGTTTCCCCATAATATTTTGAATAGTAAATTGATTAAATGTGGAATAGATGGAAACAGAGTGAGATGGATCCATAACTGGCTGGAAAACCATTCTCAAAGAGTGCTTCAAAAAAAAGAGGAGGTCTCAAGTGAAGTGCCTCGGGTTTCTATCGTAGGGCCTTTACTCTTCAATGCTTTATCAATGATCTTTGATGCCATAACAAACTGCAATCCCCAGAATTCCATACATTGAGGCATGGCAGTTAAAGTGGTATCAAACTGGATTAATTCCACAGTGCAGATGCAGCCTTAGATGTTGGGATGGAGGGAGCTCAAGTTTGCAGATGACACAAAACTGGGAGGGGTGGCTAACCCATTAGAAGATAGGAACAAAGTTCAAAAGGATCTAAATAAACTTGAAAATTGGATGAAACGTTTAAAAATGACATTCAGTAGAGACAAATGCAACCATACAAACCAAATGCACAGATATAGAATATGGGATTCATGGCTCAGCAGGACTATATGCAAAAAGGGCCTTGGGATTGTTGTTGATCAATAATAATAATAATAATAATAATAATAATAGATTTATTTCTAGCCCGCCCAATCATGAAGAATCTGGGCGGGTTACAACAATAAAATACAACAAATTACAATAGAGTTAAAAAATCAAACCCTAGACCTACCACCACCACCACCACCACCCCAGCAAAGGTGAATGCTGTTTTAGCCTGTATTGGTAGAAGCATAGTTTCTAAGTGGAGGGAAGTAATAGACCCTGCTATATTCTGTACTGATCAGTACTCAGGCCTGGAGTACTTTGTTCAGTTCTCGGTGCCTCATTTTAAGAAGGATTCAGGCTCAGAGAAGGGCAATGAGGATGATAAGAAATCCAATAACATCAAAAGTTCAGCAAACAGTGATACCTTTATTAAATTAACCAAAATGCACAATATATATGTTACAAGCCTTCGAAGCTCCACTGGCTTCATCAGAAAAAAAACAAACCTGAAGATGTTAGTCATAGGTCTGCATTTTTCTGTTTTTGTTCTTAACTCAAATGGTATGGAGGAGTATCTTTTACAGATTGGTACCTTCTCCTTCTGGCCATGGGGCAACTGGGAGATACTCAAAATCTAGGAAATTTAACATCCATTTGCCACCAAAAAGAAAAAAGCAAAGCAAAGAGACACTTTCTTAGTATCTCTCCATCCTTTGTGAGGGAGGCCACAGTGCCCTTTGTTAGGCAGAAGACACTGAATTTCTCAAGAAATCTTCATGCTTTTGCATCAGGACAACTTGAGGTGAAATATGAGGTATGGAGAACAGAACATATGAGGAAAGGTTGAAGGATCTGGGTATGTTCAGCTTGGTGGGAAGAAGACTGAGGAGTGACATGAATACACCCTTTAAATACCTCAAGGTATTTCCCAGAGAGGAGGATCAGGCCTAATGGTTTGAAGTTACAAAAAAGTAGAATTTGATTGAACGTCAGAAGGAAACTCTAGACAGTAAGAGTGGCTCAGCAATGGAACAAACTGCCTACTGGAGTCCCTTTCTTTCAACATCTTCAAAGAAAGATTGGGCAGCTGCCTGCTAGGGATGCTTTAGCTGGAGATCCTGCACTGAGCAGGAGGTTGGATTCAATAACCCCAAAGACCGCTTCCAACTCTATGATTCTGTGACTCTATGACACTATGCTGCTCCATAAATTAGAACATGAACCAAGGGCTTCACAAGTTCAACAGTAGAGTATACTGCCTTGGAGAGAGGTGGAATCTCCATCTTTGGGGGTGTTTCAAATAAAGGTTGAAGGGGCATCTTTGGGGGAGGGTTCTCTAGTTGTCTAGTGTCCTTTAGGGGTGGGACTCACTAGATGTTCCTTGTATTCTCTTTAATAATTAGAATTATAACCTACAACACACACAAAAATCAAACAAGTATTTGCAAAACCAAACCAAAGATCATATCTTTATTTATTTATTTAACATTTCCCTCCTATCCTGCCTCTGAAGATTTCAGGGCTGGTGGGTTCAGGATTAGTTTCCAACCTGAAGCCCAACTTCTCTTCACTTGGAAAATGGATACTGTGTGCACTGCATGAAGCTACGTGAGGATTTGTTTCTGTATATCGTACATATTGAGCTGGTAATAGGCTTTCTTTCTCCCCAAGTGCTCATTTGGAAAACTGGTCCAGAGCCAAAACGCACAGCCTAATCCATCAGTTACAAGAGACAATGGCTATAACCTTTACAGAGCCTTGGCTCTGCTTGTTTGAAGCTTAATCCAGCATGGCCTTTTCCTTAGTTGCTGCTGAACACTGTTTCTAGTCTTGCGTAGGTTACGAATGCACTCCTGAGCACATGAACTCAATGCACACCCTTTTCAGAGATGAAATCCAGGACACAGGTGACCACATCTGTGAAAATCTATGCTACAACTTCTTTTGCACAGTCACAAAGGTGCAACAAGATCCCTTTGAATGCATGCTTTTTGGTCATTTAAGGGATGACCAACTTCCCAGTGGAAAGCCAGCATGGTGTAGTAGTTTGAGAGGTGACCTAGAACTTCAGGAGACTGGGGTTCAAATTCTTATCCAGCTAGGGAACGCCATGGGGTGACCTTGGGCAGTTTATGCTTTCTTAGGGTGCTTCTACACTGTACAAATAATGCAATTTGACACCACTGTAACTGCCATGGCTCCATCCCACAGAATAATGGCATTTGCAGTTTGATGATACAGCAGCACTCTTTGGTAGAAAATGTTAAAGACCTTGTAAAACTACATGGGATACAAGGGATGCAGTGACTTAGTGTTTAAGATGCCAATTCTGATGATCAGAAGACTGAAGTTGGCAGTTTGAGGCCTGAGTGCTGCATGATGGGGTGAGTTCCTGTCGTTAGTCCCAGCTTCTGCCAACCTAGCAGTTCAAAAGCATGCAAATGCAAGTAGATAAATAGGTACCACTTTGCTGTGAAGGTAACAGCGTTTGATGCAGTCCTGCTGGCCACATGATCACCAGAGTAGTCCTCAAACAACAGTGGCTCTTCAGTTTAGTAACAAAGATGAGCCCTGCCCCCTACAGTCAGTTACGGCTAGATATTCATGTCAACAGACTACTTTTACCTTCTACCTAAAACTAAAAAATCCCAGGATTCCACAGGATGTTGCTACAGCACTTAAAGTGGTATCAAATAGCATTATTTCTACAATGTAAATGTAGCCTTACTGCTGCAACACTGCAGAATTAATGCAGTTTGACACCAGTTTAACTGTCACACCTCCATCCTATGGAATCTTTGGATTTGTAATTTGTTGTGGCACCAGAGCTCTCTGACAGAGATGGCTAAATATCTCACAAAGCTACAAATCCCAGTATCCCATAGCATTTAGCCATGACAGTTAAAGCAGTGTCAAACTGTATGAATTCTGCAGCATAAGGTAAGAGGAAGACAAACTTCCTCCAAAGAAATCAGAAAGTCACAGCTCTTACCATCAACAGAGTAAATTACCTATTTAATTATGTGCCTATGTTTGTGCACACATAGACAGCCAGGGTGGCGTAGTAGTTTGAGTGTTGGACTATGACTCTGGAGACAAAGGTTCGTATCCCTGCTGAACCATGAAACCTATTGGGTGACTTTTGGCAAGTCACACTCTCTCAGCCTCAGAGGATAGCAATGTCAAAACCCTCTAAAGAAATGTGTCAAGAAAACCCTTTGATAGGGTCACCATAAGTTGGAGACGACTTGAAGGCACACAACAACACCAACAATGGATATATATCCATCCTAATACATTGGGGAAGCCAACCTCCCAGTGATGAGGAATGCTCCTGCTCAATTGGGCTAAAGCACCACTGTGGGTGACAACAAATTTGGTTGCAACTGTCATTATTCTGTATGGTGATGGATGATGTCACAACATCTTTCTGCATCCTAAAACGTCTGGAAGGAGAAAGCAAGCATCTTTCCCACTCCAAGAAAGGAATGGAGACCTAGTGGTGCAGTTATTAAATGCTGAACTCAAGTTTGTGAGTTCGATCCCAGGTGTCCAAATTTGACTCAGCCTTTTATCCTTTCATAAGTCAGTAAAATGAATACCCAACTTGTTGTGGGCAATTGGCTTACACATTGTAAACCATTTAGATAGTGCTAAGTTCACTGATTAGTGGTATAGAAATGTAAATGCTATTGCTAAACACTAAAAATGCTGAATTAATAATAATTGGTAGTGTGGTTCTACTACAGGGACGATGAACAAGGATTCCTGCACCACAAAAATGTCTGGGTGGGCTTCATGTGGCCCACACAGGCCATGCATTGGCCACCCTTGCAGTAGATTAAACTATCACACAGCATGAATCAATCTTTGCAATGCACATGAAAGCTTCCGCAGTTCTGGCAATGCATCCCTGATAGTTATTACAGGGCATTCTGAAATCCATCTGTTAAGATTTTTATCTCAGGCTCATCATCATCCAAACATCTAAAATCTCCATCTTCTTTAATACTAATATTATAGTGTTTGACAAGAACTTGGATCTTAGTATGAGGTAAACATTTAAATGATTCACCAGCGACAGACAGGCAGTTGTTTTTCAATTGCCAAATAATGACGGATGTTTTTCACTGAGCTGTGTCATCCCCTTGGAATGGTGTTGTGCATCTTGTGATATTGGTTACATTTCTTAAGGCATCTTTATCCGGAATGATGGCATTTCTTGGGAACCAAAAGGAAACCTAGTGTTAGAGCTGTCAAACCTCTGACCTTCAGGAAACCTTCCTCTAGGCAAGCTATGCAAGGGTTCAAACACTTCAAAACTTGACACAATTCTTTTTTTTAAAAGCTACACAAAACCCCAGGTAATATGTATCCGTAATAATACTGAAGTGGGATAACAAGATTGGGGAAAGCCTAGTGTATTTGCAGAATAAAAGAAAATCCCAAGGCAAGGAAGCGGCCCCAAAGGAATGAAGTTTCAAAGGCCACAACATGTCGGAGGCTGCATCAAGAGAGGAAAAGCAAGGGCAAATTTCACAGTAAAGCTCTCCAGGCGAACACTGTTGATATATGTGAAGTCAAAGGCTTTCACAGCCAGCATCCATAGTTTTTTGTGGGTTTTTCAGGCTATGTGGCTGTGTTCTGGAAGAATTTATTTCTGTTTTGCTAGCATCTGTGGCTGTTGGGTTCTTGTACTCTTCACCCAATTCTCTCTAGAACTTATGGGCTCTTATCTCCAGGACTTGGTGAAATCCCGACCTCAAGAATACTGCCTCCCTCCGCCATATGAATGAATGAATGAATGAATGAATGAAAATTTTATTTCTATACTGCTATTCCTTGCAGATCACAGTGGTTTACAAAACATCACCATCAAAAAACACTACAATACATCAACCCATGACCCAATAATATATAATATATATTATATTATATATAATATATAATAATATAACTCAGTTTAAGCCCTCCTGATCAAGTTTGTGGGCCTCGGAGCAAAAACATTTCTGCCAACTGCTGAGAGGTGCAACCCCACTTGCCAGGAATCTATCTTCATGAAACCATAGACTATGATCCAAGAAACTAAACCATTCTAGGTGACACCATCTATGGAGCCGGTTGTTCACCCCCACTGCTCTTCTCTTCTTTCCGAGGCTCTGTCCTTGGCAAATGTATTAAAATAAAAACCTCCATTCTGATAACAGCCCTGTGTTGGCGTGCCAAAGTTTCCTCTATTTATCTAGTTGCGGGTAGCTGGTGTTTGCTAGTCAAACCTGTTTGTCAAAAGCGTTCTTCCTCCTTCCTCTCTGCCCCAAGATGATTTCCTCTTCTTTCTATATCTTCCGAAAAAAGGATGCGTGCAAAAGGGAGATTGTGGTCAGGAAAGGAAGTAAAAGACTAATATTATGCAAAAGTTTTAAACCCAGTAATGTCCGGCAAAAGCCTTCCAAAGTCTTGGGTGCAGCATCTTTCTCAAATCTACAGCTTTAAGGCTCTTTCACATGGAGATGCCAGTGATCAAACCTGAGACCTTTTACACCCAACAGATATGCTCTGTCACTGGGATATGACTTCACACCCCACAACTGCCCCAGTTTGGCAGGGAGAGTCCCAGTTAATCCTTTGTCCTTCCGCTTTTTCAACAGCTTTTCAAATGTCCCAGTTTCTCTCTTCCTCCTAGCTTACTTCAGTCACTGCAAACAGAGCTCAAAGTGAAAAAATAGTTTGCATTAAACTCAGCTGATAGGGAAAGGGCACAAGGTGGTGAAACCTTGCCCTTCCCAGTAGACTTTGCAAAAGCAAACCACTGCAGGCTCTCCTAGCTTGTGTGTTCTTCTTTTGCTGTCTTGCACTGATGTTGTTTGGTACCAGTTTCCACCTGTAAAATGTTGGAGGGTATAAACCTTCTCTTCAGGTTTGAAGTGATTATCTGTTATTTGATGAGTGGGTTATATAATATAATGGTCATTGGTATAGTGGTTTGAGTGCTGGACTATGACTCTGGAGACCAGGGTTCAAATCCTGGCATGGCCAAGAAACCTGCTAGGTGACCTTGGGCAAGTCACATGCTCTCAGCCTCAGAGGGAGGCAATGGCAAGCCTCCTCTGAACAAATCTTGCCAAGAAAACCCCATGATACGTTCACCTTAGAGTTGCCATAAGTTGGTTTCAGCAGATGCCCTCCCATGCCCTTCTGTGGTGGTAGTTTTCGAACTACAGAGGTCTAGCCCTTCCAGAGGCTCAGTCTTTCCTTTCTCTAGAACATTGCTTCTCAAATTGCTGTTCTTCAGCTACTTTGAACTTTATTTCCCAGAAACTCTAGCTAACATGGTCCATGGTGTGGGATTTGGCAGCATAACAAACACTAGCAAGCATAGTCCATGGCATGTGTTTTGGGAACAGAGGTTCTCACTTTTTGGCTCTCCAGGCATTTTGGAGAACCAAAAAATTGAGAACCTCTGCTCTAGAAGCAACCCAGGTTCCCTCTTAAAGTCCAGATCCAGACACTTGAAGTTCTCAATGAGCTGCAGTAGCAAAGAGAGAGAAGAGTCTTATGCTGGTGTATTAAATCCAGCTGGGGATGGAGCCAGCAACTATTTTCAAAACTCTAAGGAGCAAAACCACCATTGCCAGCATCAGAGTTATCGGTGTGCAGTTAAAGCCATATTTTTAATTTTAATTTTATTTTGGGGGTAAAACCTCTTGCCAGCAACACAGAGAATTCATCATGTTAATGACAGCATTTATTTGGCCTAGCATTGGCACCGGATGTGTGGAGAGAAGAACAGGGCAGTAGATATCCATTATTGATGCTGGGCAAAGATTCAAGTTAGATGTGCTGAGGAATCACAACAACTTTGTGAGCCCAGCTCACCCCTGTTGCATCCTTTGCATTACAGACTTTGCACTGGAGCAAGGAACATTGTTTTAGAAGTCCATCATACCAATTTAATATGTATCAAGTGGTCAACATGTCAGTGAGGCAGTAAATCTGATTCAAGTTTATAGTCCAAACTTTGAAGGAGCTTGCTGACAAGTTGAGCCTCTTCCTCAAATTAGGGTCAGTAGTTTGGATAGCAGTGTTAACATTTGGGTTCAATCCTGTTTTGCCATCCCAAGCGTGTGAGAGCCACAAGGTGCACTGACCATGAACATCTTTGAAAGTTTTTCCTATACCCTTAAAAAAAGCCAGTTGTAAAACAATTGTTAATCTGCCCTAGAGATCAGAGATGGGTGGACGATGTATCACTGGGTATTAATAAAGATAGAATTAAAATAAACCTAGAAGTATAGAGTTAAAAAGGCCACCCAATACAACCCCCTGCCATGCAGAAATATACAATCAAAGCACCCTCAACAGATGGCCATCCAGTCTCTGTTTTAAAACCTCCAAAGAAGAAGACTCCACTACACTCCAAGGCAGCGTCTACCACAGTCATACAGCTCTTACTGTCAAGAAGTTCCTCCTAAGGTTTAGATGGAATCTGTTTTCCTGCAGCTTGAATCCATTGCTCTCTGTCCTACTCTCTGGAGCTGCAAAAAACAACAAAAAAAAACCCAAAAAAAACAAGTTTGCTTCATCTTCAATAATGGATTAATAATATTTAAACACGTCTATCATGTCATCTCTTAACCTTCTCTTCCCCAAACTAAAGAGACTCATGTTCCTGAGCCACCCATCCTTGGCACAATTTCCAGACCTTTCACCATTTTGGTCTCCCTTCTCTGGACATGTTCCTTCTTGGAATTGTGGTGCCCAGAACTGGACACAATCATAGCGGGGAAAACAGAGGAAAATTGAAAGCAGCTATCTCAGATACTTAAAACCATCCATACAACCATATCATATAATCATAGATTCATAGAGTTGGAAAAGACCTCAAGGGCCACCAAGTCTAATCCCATTCTGCCATGTAGGAAGACACCATCAAAGCACTCCCTGTTACCAATGGCCATGATCTGTTTGAAAACCTCTGAGTAAGGAGACTCCACCACATTCCAAGACAAGGCGTATTCTACTGTCAAACAGCTGTAACTATCAGGAAATTCATCCTAATGTTTAGGTGAAATCATCCCTGAAACCTAAAACAAATGCACAGCCATGGAAGCCCCCAACAGCCATTGCCAAGAGCTAGTTATGGCAAACAGTGCTAATCACAGATCCTACGGTTCTCAACCAAAAAGGACCCCTTCCTCTCACATCTTGCCTGTGGCCTTCCCAGTGTCATCCGCTTGGTCATCAGCAGGAAATCAGATGAGAGGAACCACTAGCCTGATCTAACAAGGCTCTCCTTGTATTCTTTCCCAAAACACTGAGGAGGCGGCCACTTAGAAGTGCTTGCAAGGGATGGGTTTTCTGTCCTACATGAACCTCCAGCTCCAGGATGCCTCTATATACAGAAAAGCATTATTTGTTTCAGTATCTGTCAGAGTTGTGGAAATTGCTGCTTTTCCTCTGTTCTTCTGCTTCCTCATCAAAAAAGCACAGAAAAATATTCTCCTTCCCCTCCCCTCCCTCCCCATCTCCCTTTCTTCTTCCTCCTCCTCCTCTTTCTTTTCTTCCTTCCTCCTCCTCCTTTTCCTCTGTTTTTCCTCCCTTCCCTCCCTCATCTCCTCTGCTTCTTTTGTTGTTGTTATCCACCCTTGAGTCTATCTCAACCCTGCAAATGAGATATCTCCAAGACTCCCTCTGCTCCACTGCTCTGCTCAGGTCCTGCAAATTCATACCCATGACCTCTTTAATAGAGTCCATCCATATAGCATTGTGGCCTTCCTCTCTTTATGCTTCCCTCTACCTTTCCTAACATTATTGTTTTGTCCAGTGAGTCATGCTTCCTCGTGATGTGGCCAAAGTACGACAGCCTCAGTCTTGTCATTTTGGTTTCCAGAGAGATTTCTGGTTTGATCTGCTCTAGGACCCATTTGTTTGACTTCTTGGCTGTCCATGGTAACCTCAGCACTCTTCTCCAGCATCACATCTCAAATGGATTTATTCTCTTCCTATCCGCTTTCTTTTTTTAAAAAATTATAATTTTTATTTCCATTTTTTTTAAAAACTTCCCCTTTAAGTTCTTTCACTCCTCTAACCTTCAGGTAGTTCTCTCTTAAATTCTTCCATTGCCTTTTCATCCAGTTTTCTCTCAGCCTCTGCTTTCCCATCCTGTATTGTATTAGTAAGAATCACCTCCAGAGTTAATGTTTTTTCCTCTGCTTTGTATATTCTTTCCTTTACATTATTCATATCTTTTGTTACTTCTTCCAAAGATTGTCTTATGTCCTTCAGTTCTGCCTTCATATCTTGTTTTACATCAACTCTCAACATATTTATTTCTTTGTTCATATTATTCTTCATCACTATTTGTATCCTTTTTATTTCCTCCAAAACTGATGTCTGCTCACTAGATTGTCTTCTTTGATATTGTCCTTCTGTTTGTGTGAGTGTTGTAGCCACTTTTTTCATTGAGACAGCCATTGTTTAATCTTTGAGTTTTTGTAGTCTTTAACTACTTTTCAATCCCAGCTTTTCTTTTTCTTAATCTCTTCCAATCCAGGTCAATCTATCTATTCCAATTTAACATATATTTTTAACAGATGTTTTCTATCAGTTCTATTTTCGAACTGCAAGAGGAATTTTCTCCTTCTCCCTATCTCAATTTTTTGACTTCTTATTTCCTGGTCTTTATATAACTCTTTATGATTCCCTTCATTGGTTCTTAATTTTTATATCAATTTCTCTCCCCCCCCCCCCCCCCGGTTTCTGTCTCTTAGCTTTTCTTGCTGTCTTCCCTCTCTTTGACTTTGGTTTATTCTCACCTCTTTCTCTTTCTCTTCTTCAAAATCTGTTTCATCTTCTCCTAAGAAAAGTTTTCTACTTCCCCTGCTTTTGTTCCTCCACCTCCTCTTTCTCTTTCTTTCTTTCTTTCTTTTTCTTTCCCTCCCACCCTTCTTCCTCTCTTTCTTTTCTGAAAAACAGTCTGTTCACTCAAGACTTTCCTCTACATTGGAACACGTTTTTAGTTCATGTGTTGCATCTTCAAGTGTGTGTGTGTGTGTGTGTGTGTGTAGAGGCAGGGAAGGATGCCGTGTGTATTCATGTTGTCTCTAGAATCATCAATCAGCATCCTTGTAAACTATGAGACAGGCCCTTGCCTGCTGTCAGCAATGCTCAGATTACTTAATAAATGAACTACAACAAGAGCCTCAGCACTTCAAGTAACACACACACACACACACACACACACACACATCTTCTCTGGAATATTCCACTCCACTGGAAGAATGAGCAAGGAGGATTGCCTATTTGGGAGACTGCAGCTGGAATTCAATCATCTGCAGCTTTCTTTCAAGAAGGCTCTGCAGCTTTATATAAACACTGGGCCATCTTGTCACGATGCCCTTTTGCAGTCTGTCATCGCTGGGTCCAGCTTCTGTTCTCCTTTCAAGCAAAACTTTCTTCTGTGTGTTGAGTTAGGAAAGATCTAACAACTGATGGCACTTGCTAAGTTGCTTATTGAGTCAAGCTGCTAAAAGACCTGCATTTATAACCTATAGCAAAGTGTGTGCAAGGCACACCTAAAATCATCAGCTTTTGATTTCTTCATGCATAGAACAACATTTCTTACAGTGTCAGTATGCATAGCCATAACTTTGTCAGTTACCTCCCACTCATCGTCTACTTTCTGAAATTGTGAAGCCGCAACCAGCAGCGGGACTTTCCATCTGTTTACCTGAGATGTGGCACTGTGCAATTCCTAGTGGCAAAGTGTCCAAAAATCAATTCCTTCCGAAGTTGCTTTGGCCAACCAGAGTTGTTGCTGTTTCAAAGCACAAACAAATACAGAAGGGCAGGGTCTCAACCATAAATGCGTAAAACACAAAAGAGCATCACAAAAACCTAGATGAAACTATCACAGAATAGGAGAACAAAGATGATACTTATAGAGAATATGTATGACAAATAAATAGAAAGTTTGGTAAATGTATGTATGTACGTTTCTATTTGCTCGTCATTCATATTTTCTATAAGTATCGTCATTATTATTCCATTCTGTAACAGTTTCATCTGTGTTTTTGTGATGCTCTTTTGTATTTTATGTTTTTAAAAATCACAGCAGAAAGGATCAAGAATGACAAGGAATGCCCCAAATAGCCTATAAATAAGCTGGTTTTGATGACTTTGCATTCGGGTTATTTTCGTGTTATTTCTCTTTCATACAAACGTTGTCTGAAAAAATCCCACAAATGCAGGTTTTTTTCAACTTTCTGTTCGGATCAATCCCGAACGTTGTCTGAAAAACAACCTGCAAATTTGGTTGTTTTCAGTTTAAATTTAGTTTCTGCATGGGATTTGTCCTGTGTGATAAACTCCATTGAATCTATAATTCTACATGTCAAAAATTTAATATCTCAATCCACAGAGGAGAAGACAACTTAACCAAAAGCATAATTCAATAAATTCAGCTCAGCAAGCATAGTTTACAGGCAAGCGACTGACATAAATACAAGAGAAACAGGAGTCCAACAGAATGAGTTCTATTAAGTGATACCATGTACATAAATACTAAATACATTAGGTGCCAACCTTCTATTAAAGTCTTTGATGGCCAAAACAACCCAACTAATTAATGAGCTAAGTCAGCTGGAAAAATGTCAGAATGAGCATAAATCAAAAGGTACAATAGAAACAGTATGAATGAAAAGGGGAAATATGAGACTCAGTGTACAGGTAAGTGTAAGAACAACTGTCAATCCCAGACCCTGAAGAGCCTACCACATGCTTGAGTAGTGTTACATCTATACTGGCATAATGACACAATGGTTGTGCTACACCACCATTCTGTTGAATATTGATGTTATGCAAGTGATCCCCACTGATTGTCTTGTTGTGATGTTTCTTGCCATGCCAGTGAATCAAGTGGTACATGGAAGGCACTGGCAAATAGCTATGCACCATCCAGGAATGCACCTGCATGGCCGGATTCCTGTTGGTCAGTCCCAACTAGAATGTGTCCAGAAAAGGGTGATTTAGGCCCATGTGAAATTGTTACACCTGTGCAATTTCACTGATGCAACCAAGAACTGAATGCAGCCATTGCACAACAGCCAAAAGAGGAACAGTTTGCATGTATAGGCGAGTGCACACCAGTGTAGGACAACAATAGGATTCTGGCCATAGTCTATGAGAAATTACCACTCTGTGAAACTTTTAGCGTCATTTCAATAGTCTTCATCAAAACAGATTTGAAAAGGGCCTACGCTTTTTAAAGCATCATCTGCAAGTCGCAAACATCCTAGTAAGATTCTCAGGTGTCTCAGATGTATCAGACAAGAGATAGTCCATGGATTCTTGGGGTGGGAGATAAGGGACCACAAATGAGGCTTTTGGGTCACCTGTGGCCACACGTTATGCACTCCTGTTCAAAAGATAGAGTTCTGCATTCTTCCTGTTGAACCCACTAGAGTAAACCCTTTGAATAATAGTTATCAGGTAATTGGCAAACCAAAGATACAACAATATCCAAAATCCACAAAATTATTGTACTTTGTTATTGTACTTTGCTAAATGGCCAACACAGCTATTCCAGATATGTTTCCTTGTAAACCAACTACAACAGGGCCCTCTACATTTGAAATAGATACACATACTGTGTTTTCTGGCATTCCCCAGAAAGAATTGGTAAGGATGCTTCTTTGGCAGGCTGCTGAATGATGCGTCAACATTAAGGCAAATCTCACTGATTCAAGGGGTTCGCTCTAATAGAGATATATTAGTAGGACTCAAGCTAAACCTCTCACCTGTCACCCTCTAAACCGTTGTAGCTGAACTCTTGGGGTTTTTTGTTCATCAGTTGCGTTGGTGTGATGGTTTAAGTAGCCTTTGTTCCACAAGTTGAAAATTCTTTTATGCACATTACCACTCTACTACTAGTAGTGTACTAGCAGTAGAGTATTCTACTGTTAGTACTACTCTACTACTAGTAGGAGTAGAGTAGAGTAGTAAGGTGCAACAAAGCATTTTCAAGCTGTGCAACAAAGGTCACTTAAACCATCAAACCAACACAATCTGTTAGCTTTTATTGCACAGCCTGAAAATGCTTTGTTGCACATTACTACTCTACTATCAGTACTGCTCAACTGCTACTACTAGTCTACTAGTAATAGGAGTAGAGCAGAGTAGAGTAGCAATGCTCAACAAAGAATTTTCAAGCTGCACAATAAAGGCCACTTAAACCATCAAACCAACACAACCTGTTAGCTTTCATTGCACAGACTGAAAATGCTTTGTTGGACATTACTATTCTACTAGCAGTACTGTTCAACTGCTACTACTACTCTACTAGTAGTAGGAGCAAAGTAGAGTAGCTATGGTGCTATACAGACGGGCCCTATGGGGCACTGTTGTTATGTGCGAGGGACAGCACTTCCAGACGCGACTCGCCCCTCGCACCTGACGAGGGCGTCAAAATGGCGGTGCCCTGTACATACGGGTGCCACCATTTTGACATGACGGACGCCTAGCGTCTGCATGTCCCAGTACCTTTGTGATGCTGCAAGTGCACCATTGGCGCCTTGCAGCATCACAACCGTGCCGCAGAAAGAAACTGCTTTTTGCGGTTTCTTTTTGCTGCACGAGGGAGCCGCGTGGTTCGTCCGCTGCGGCTTCCTCATGCTGCAAACCAGGGTGGCGGGAGACTGCCCTTTTTGGGCAGTCTGTATCCTGCCAATGTTCAACAAAGTATTTTCAAGCTATGCATCAAACGCTACTTAAACCATCATACCAACACAACAGTAATAGTAGTAGTAGTAGTATATCCCGCCTTTTTCCCCGACAGGGACTCAAGGCTACATACAACAATGAAAAAATCACGTCGTATAAAAGTTAAGAATAGAACTGAACTATCAATAACAATAAAAAGAAATTAAAAGTATGACCATTAAAAAGAAAACTTTGAGGAATAACATTATGACACATTAGGGATGGTCCTTTCTTCCTGAACAAGCAACCTTCAGAGGGCAGGTGAAACCAAAAAGGAAGGATAGTAAAGAGGGCACTAGTCTGGTTTCTCCGGGAAGGGAATTCCACAGCTTGGGAGCAGCTACCAAGAAGGCCCTCTCTCATATTTCCATCATGTGGGAGGTGGAGTGGGATTGTGACAAGGGCCTTTTCCAGGAGATCTTGAAACCAAGGAAGTCTCATATGGAGGAATATGGTTCTTCAGCTAACCTGGAACTCAGATGCATAGAGCTTAGAATCCTAAAACCCTAGGACTGGAAGAGACCCCAGAGCCATCCAATCCAACCCCCTGCCATGCAGAAATATAGAGTCAAAGCACTCCTATGTACAGCATAAGTTATGATCTATCTTTTCTGTACAGCTTAGTTTTAAACTGCTTTTTAGAATCGCTTGAAAAAAGAAGATGGGGGCAAGATTCTATTTGTAGTAAAAAATATAAATATATTCCCATTTCCAAGCTCTGTTGTTGTTCTAATATTATCAGCTGCTTCCTCCAAATGCCTTGGCACAAAAGAAGGGGCATAAATATTTTAAGTAAGCAAATAAACAACTATAAACTGGAAGAATGAAGACCTACCCAGAACAGCTTCCAGTCATCCGTGACACCAATAGATCGTGAGCTATTTATTATGACTGAGATGAGAAGGGAGGGAGGGAAAGATGGTTTGTACACCTGTGTGTGCTATCTCACTTCACAAACCTGGTCGCTTCCAATAGATATGTCAGCCATCCAGCAATCTTGCAAACGGAGCCCCTGGGTGCCAGGCTGATGAATGATAAAATCAATATGCTACCTATTTTTAATACCAGAGGAAGATGCCACTGCAGCTTGCATTCTAGCAACCCAGACTGTCTACCAATTCCAATAATAACAAATTCAGTAATGAGCGTTTGCTTCCCTTTTGTGGCAGCCAGAATCTGTGCTGTGGCTAATGCAAAGGTGGGCAACTGTGGAATGTTAGGGGGATGCATTTGCACCCCACATGAGGCTTTGGAGAGCTGTACCTCTCCACCACACTTGTTTCAGCAAAAATTAAAAAAAAGTTTTGCCCCCAAAAGTTTGCCACCTCTTCCACTTCTGGGGAGCACTGTGTTCAGCCCTGGTCTAAAGGTAGGTCCAGCCCTGTATCAAGAGTGGAATGGATTCCTGATAGGATCATAAGGAGCTGCCTTAGTCAAATCCTTGACCCATCTGAACCAGTATCATCAGTTCTGATTGGCAGCAGCCCTCCAAGGTTTCAGACAGGACTATTTTCCATGCTGTTCTTGAGGTGTGCCTTCCAATAGTTGTGCTGACTCTAAGTTGTGCAAACCTCTTCTGGGGTTTTCTTGACATGATTTGTTCAGAGGAGGTTTGCCATTGCCTTCCCCTAAGTCTGAGAGAGTGTGACATGCCCCAGGTCACCCGGGGGTTTTCATGGCCGAGTGAGGAATCGAACCCTAGTCTCCAGAGTCATAGTCCAACACTCAAACCACTATGCCATGCTGGCTCTCATGTTTTCCATGCCCTCCAACATTTCACAAATTAAAACTGGGACACGTGTGACCAAGCAACATCACAGGATGGTCAAGATAACAAAAGGTATTAAAGAGGAAGAAGACACAAGCTAGAAGAGGCTGCAGCAGTTTACTTTTGCCCACATTTACAGGGAAGGGCAAGATTCTGCCTCCTCTCTTCTGCCCCCTGCTGAGTGAACTGAGGGCAAACACTTTGGTGCTTCGAACTCAGTTTGCAGCAATGGAAGTAAACTGAGGCTGAAAGGGGAAAGCAAGAGAAGGAGAGAGAAACTGGGACATTTAAAAAGGTGGGACATCATAAGATTAATCAGGGATGTCTGTGCCAAACTGGGATAGTTGGAAAGTTTGCTTTGGTGGAGTCAAATCCTTAGCCCAGTACTGTCAACATTCTTCTGCTGAAAATTGGCATTGTGCCCCAACTGGTATATCTGCCAATGTGTCCGCTTAATGTCCTGTTGTGCCATGGGAAATCCCAGTGAGGACAGTGCTACATTAAACACACTGGCAAATAATTATGCACCTCCTGAGGATGAGCAACTGCATGCAAAATGGTTACACTTCTGCAAGTCTGCTTCTGCAACCATGAACTGAATAGATTTGATGCACATTGTCCAAAAAAAAGGTACCGTACCCTCCAACATTTCATAGATGAAAACTGAGACACATGTGGCCAAGTAATACCAGAATGTGGTCTAGAGACAGTGTTGCATAGTGGTGTGAGTGCTGGACTACAACTCTGGAGACCAGAGTTTGAATCCCTGCTCAGCCATGGAAATTACTGGGTGACCCCTGGGTAAGTCACATGCTCTCAGCCTCAAGGGGAGGCAATGACAAATCTCCTCTGAACAAACCATGCAAAGAAAACCTCATGATAAGTTTGCCTTAGAGTTGGCAGAAATTGGAAACAACGTGAAGGCACACAACAACAACAACAACAACAACAACAAAAGGGAGGCTGTTTCAGTTTGCTTTTGCCTAAGCCCTACAAAGAAGGGCAAGAGTCCATGAGTCTTCTCCTCTTGCACCTTGAACTCAGTTTGCAGCAACTGGAGGAAAATGAAGTCAGATGAGGAAAGTGGGATGAAGAGAGAGAAACCGGGACATTTTAAATGCAACTGAAAAGGTGGGATGGCAGTGGATTGATTGGAACAGTTGCTGCCAAATGTGGACAGTTGGAGGGCATGAAGTACAAGTGCATGTGTAAAGGAACTTACACAGGTGTAGGATGCCAATAGGATTCTGTCCATTGTCGTCACATTATTTTGCCCTGGTTTCTCCATAAATGTGCGCAGTTTAGACACAGCATGTTATTCTGATGCCCTACCTTTGAAATGCAAACCTCTTAGAAATGTTAGCCTCTTGCACAATCGTCTTTAATGCAAAATGAGTATTCCAGATCCATCATCTGTAGTCCAAGGTGGATAGGGACAGAATCATGTTGTGTTTTCCAGGGAGGGGATAGATGATGGAGTCTGAATGCATTCATCTTGGCTTAAAATAAGCTGAGCTAGGTCCCCAGCAGAAGGATGTAAATAGCTTGCTTTCTTCTGAGTCGATCCAGAACAAGGCTGGGGAAAGTCAGCCGTTACTAATTCATCTGCTTCAGAGAGAATGAATTCAGCCGAAGCCAATTCTTCTGTTTCAGCATTGTTTGTTGGATATTTGGTCCTCATATGGTAGATTAAGCTGGAAACGTTCCCATATTGATTTGTGCGTTGTGTGGTTCCCCCCTTCTTTTATCTTGAGAAAAGATTCCTGTTTGACATCATTTGTTCTTCCATCTTCATGCCCTTTCCTCCTGAGATCCTGAAGGCAAGAGGGATGTACAGTCTGGATTTGCCATTATGGCTCCACTTTAAGTGTAATGGTTCTATTGTATTGGACCTGACCAAGCAAGGTCAGGTCACCAGACTTACCAGGTTATATTCACTATATAACCTCGGAGGGTGATAGAGTCTCCTTCCTTGGAGGTCTTTAAACAGAGGCTGGATGGCCATCTGTCAGGGATGCTTTAATTTGGATTTCCTGCATGGCAGGGGGTTGGACTGGATGGCCCTAGTGGTCTCTTCCAACTCTATGATTCTATGATTCTATGATTCTATGATTCCGAGGAAGGCAAGAGGAAAACGCTTCTGAATTAAGTTTGCCGTAAGTCAGACTTTGCTTGAGGGCACATAACAGCATCTCTAAAACATTGTCCATTGCACCATTAAAGTCACTTTCTTCTCAGACATAGAACCATAGAATTGGAAGGGATCTCAAGGGTCAACTAGCCCAACGCACTGCCAGGGTCGAAATCTAATGTTAAAGCACTCGGGAGAGATCACCATCCAAACTCCATTTCAAAACCTCCAAAGATCTCTTTCTACTTTCTACTTCTTTTACATTCATACATCCAATCTGAGACCACTTTAACTGCTCTGGTTCAGTGCTAGGGAATCCTGGGAAATGTAGTTTATTGTGGCACCAGAGCTCTCTGACAGAGGAAGCTCAATGTCTCACAAAACGACAGTTCCCAGGATCTCCTAGCATTTAGCCAGGGTAGTTAAACTGAGAACTGCAAAGAATGATCTGAGGAGGAGGAGGAGGATGACACGGTTCTGTGCTGGCTTAGGGCGTCCACAGAAAGAAAAGGGCTTTCTCTTCAGGAGCTGCTCTTTGCAAAACTCCTTGTACTTCTGTCGCCCTCTTCTGCTCCAGCCTCTAGTCTTACCTGGCCCTCAGGTGCCTACCTGGGAGGCAGCTACGCCTCCTTTCTTCCTATTGGTCGGCCCGCCCACCTGGCCCCGCCCTCGGGGGCGGAGTCTAGAGGTGGGCGAACCATGCATCCAGGAGGCGCGCCGGTGAAATTCCCATTCAGTGAGGAGGCTTTGCGGACCGGAAGGTGGGCTGGGTCGCTCCTCCGGTCCTGGGTGCGAATCCCGAGGAGATCTGTTTTAGTTCCTTTGGGAGTCTGCTGTCCAAAGAAAGGAAAGAAGAAGGAAGGGAAGGAAGGGAGATCCCGGGTGTCTGCCTTGGTCCTTTTGGAGTCTGCTGTGGAAAGGAAGGAAGAGAAAGAAAAGGGAGGGAGGAAGGAAGGGAGATCCCTTGTTCCTTTTGGAGCTTGCTGTTGAAAGAAGGAAAGAAAGAAAGAGGAAGGACGGAAAAGAAAGAGAGGAGGGAAAGGAAGCAAGGAAGGAAGATCCCGCGGAACTGCTTTGTTCCTTTTGGAGTCTGCTGTTGAAGGAAGGAAGGAAGGGAAAGAAAGGGAAGGAAAGAAAGGAAGGAAGGAAGGAAGGAAGGAAGGAAGGTTCCGGGAATCTGCCCTGTTTCTTTTGGAGTCAGCTGTCAAAGGAAAAGAAGGAAGGAAGGAAGGGAAGAAACAGAAGAAGTGGCCCCTGGCAGCCTTGAACCCTTCTCTTCGCAGCCTCTGGGCTCCGCTTTGCCAGCGAGGAAAGGATGGGAAAGCTGCCTCTCTCTCCTCCTCCTCTTCCTTCTTCTTCTTCTTCTGCATGAACTTCAAAGTCGACGTTGGATTTTGTTTTTCTGCATCAGCAGAGAGAAGGAGCTTGTGGACTGAGTTTGATTTAATTCCGTACATATATATATATATATCTGAAAGAGGCGAAAAAAGGAGCCATTTTGCTTGTGTCGGCCTTCTGGCTGTAAGACGCACGATGGGCCCTGCAGTGCTGGCGCTGGGGCTCTCCCTGTCCAGTGCCCTCCTGGCCCAGGTGAGTCTCCCTGCTTTCCTCTGCTGCTGCTGCTCTCTTCTTGCTTTCTCCTCTGGCAAAGAATGTTTCTTTTTTCACAGCCCTCCCAGAGCTTCGCTTCGTAGATCCCAGCTGACAAGTATGACTTTGGGGGACTACAGCTCCCAGCATTCCCAGGCCAGCCCCAAGCCTAATATTTACTTACTCTCAGCATCACCCAGTCCAGCCCATAGCCTAATCTTCACCTGCTATTGGTGCTAGGAAGGGTGGCTTAAGAGGATTGCAGTTCCCAGCATCCCCCAGGCCAACACATAGCCTAATCTTCACTTATTGTTGGTGCTAGGAAGTGTGGTTTAAGAGGGATTGCAATTCCCAGCATCCACAGGTCAGCCCATATCCTAATATTCACTTACTGTTGGTGCTAGGAAGTGTGATTTAAGAGGGATTACAGTTCCCAGCATCCCCAGCCCATAGCCTAATCTTCACCTAGTTGGTGCTGGGAAGTGTGACTGTGGAGTAATACACCTGCTAACATCCCTAGGCTAGCCCATAGCCTAAGCTTCACTTTCTATTAATGCTGGGAAGTGTGACTTTGGGGACACTACAACTCCCAGCATCCCCCAGGCCAACCCATATCCTAATCGTCACTGTCAGTGCTGGGAAGTGTGAGTTTGGGGCCATTACATAACCCAACATCCCCAGCCCTGCCCATAGCCAAATCTTCACTTACTGTGAGTGCTGGGAAGTGTGACTTTGGGGACATTGCAACACCCATCATCACCTAGCCCAGATCCTAATCTTAATTTACTTTAATTGTAGCAAAGTGTGATTTTGGAGGCATTGCAACACCCATCTTTGCCCAACCTAGCCCAGATTTAATCTTAATTTACTACAATTGCTGGGAAGTGTGACTTTGGGGACGTTTCAACTCCCAGCATCCCCCAGCCCAGCCCATTTACTAATCTTCCCTTACTGTCAGTGCAAAGAGGTGCAACTTTGGGGCCACTACAACTTGCAGCACCCTCCTGAGGGATGCTGGGAGTTTTAGTCACGCTTCCCAGTTCCAAGTGGCCTCTTAAAAGGTACCTTTTAGGTATTCCATTTTATGCCAATGGGACTGTTGGAGGGGCCAGGAACCCTATTTCCACCACTTGGAAAAAGTTACTTCTTTTTTAGACCACGATATCAGTTGCTCCAGTGTTTTCAGGTGTATGTCAGGTTTGTTTGGTTTCTTTTTTTTTTTGAATGAAATATTATTTTCTTTCAACTACTTTTAAGGGTTTTATGACTTGGTGTGTGTGCCTGACTGAGAACCCGAGTCCTTAAAAGTAATTTTTCCAAGCCCTCCCTCTTTTAAACACTGGAAGAAGTGGGTAAAAACCAGGGGCATCTTTTTAAAGTGTCAGAGAAGGATTGTCTCTAGAGGAGAGGCTGCATTGAACCTAAATATTGCACAGCGCCTGGCACATTGTTGGCACCTAAGGCCTGGCAGCCGAAGCAGAAGTGTGTTGGCGTTTCTTCCGAGGCTTTAAAAGAGGCTGCTTTGGAGACATTTTGCCAGGCTTGGACTTTTCCCTTGATCCATTTCTGGACAGGGGGTGGGGAGCTCACGTTTTTCCTAATCTCAAAGCTTCTCCTCCCTTCAGGGGTGGCGAACCTATGGCACGAGTGCCAGAGGTGGCACTCAGAGCCCTCTTTGTGGGCACACACGCTGTCACCCAGCACAGAGTTCGCCAGAGTTTGTTACTAGAAAGCCAGAGGGATGTGGCACTTTGCAATAAATAAGTGGGTTTTGGGTTGTAGTTTGGGCACTCGGTTTTGGGTTGCAGTTTGGTCACTCGGCCTCTAAAACGTTCACCATCATCAGTTTCCTCTTTATAGTAACTTGGTTGTGGCAAGGGGGGGGGGGAACTCTGCACATGCCCTGAGGGCCTTTTGCATTGATTTTTCCTTTCTGCGCCTTCCAAGGGCTCTTGCTAGTACAGTATTGGAAATGACAGATTGGTCTTTGCCAACAGGAGCAGAAAGGCAGCCCTAGACTTTAGCCAAGGGATTCCTGCAGGCAACTTTTTAATTATTTCTCCTTCTAGTTGCAGCTAGAAGGGGAAGAGAATTTGTGATCCTTTATTCCCCCTATGCAAGGAATGAGGCAAAGTGTTCCTTTTTCTACCCATTGTGCATGAGAAGTATATTTGCAAAATCAAGGTTCACTTTTTGGAACCTTGTCTGAATATTTTCAAGCCGTGGATGAAGAATCTGTGGATACAGAGGGCTGACTGTGGAAGGATTTAAACGTGGCTGGATTGCATCCTATCATTTGCATCAGCCATCCCCAACTTGGTGCTTTCTGCTGGACTGAGACTCTCATCATCCCTAGCCAACATGGCCCGCTGGGATGGGAGTTGTAATCCAGCACACCCGGAAAGTACTGAGTTGCGGACTGTAGCCCTGGAAGAGGAACAGTGGAATCCAATTGGAAAGCATTTTTGGACAAGCCCCCATTGAAATGAATGGGCTCTGCATTGGAGCGTGACTGATCTCTAGCCTGGTTCCCTGATGATTTCAGCGGGAAGTGGTTGCATACAAAAATTCCCATATGGAGAGCGTCAGAGTTTGGAGTTTTTTCCTTTAAAAAGAAAGAAATGCAGTTGTAGAATATTGGTATTATTCCAAGGTTCTGCTGAGTTATGCCTCTAGTTTTTAAAGTAATGGTTGTTATAAGGAGACAAATTCATCATATGTGTGCACAAATTGCATACTACAGCGTGGCATAGTGGTTTGAGCCTTGCACTAGGACTCTGGAAACCAGGGTTCGAATGCTGGCTGGGCCACGGAAACCGATTGGATGCCCTTGGGCAAGTCACGCTCTCTCAGCCTCAGGGGAAAGCAATGGCAAACCTGCTCTGAAGAAAGTTGCCAAGAAAACCCCATGATAGGTTTTCCTTTGGGTCATCATAAATCGGAAATGGCTTGAAGGTATGCAACAACAAATAATGCACCATAATAAAATGAATTATAAAATAACTGCATCCTAAGCATAGGTAGAATTTAATCTCTAGTAATTAATTCCCAGTAAGTTAAACCTATTTTCCATTTCCCCCCTATTATTTAGTCTATTATCCTACCTCATTGTCTGCCCTATTACATATCTCTTATATACTGTGGCAAGAAAACAGAAGGTCTCAGAAACTAAATACTATATGATTATAGAATGCCCAAGTAAATTTATACCAGCATTTTAAAGGTCCTGTGGTTGGTCAGAGTTATGTTGTTGTTGTTTTCAAGTATCCAATAAAGGGAATCAAATTGGGCATCTTTTGGGTCCAATGTAATGAACTTGAGCTTATGGGCTAGAATCCTATTGATGAGTCCCACTTGGAGTAAACCTGTTGAATCATTTGGGAATAATGACTTAAGTAAAGATGTAAGTACATTAAGTTGATCTAACAGGTTGATTTAATTCTTCTAGTTGGGATCAAGAATAGGATTTACCAGTAGGCTTCTGTGCACCAGGTGACTTCAAGCAAGTAACACACTCTCAACCTCGGAGGGTGGCAATGGCAACCCCCCTCTGAACAAACCTTGCCAAGAAGACCCTGTGATAGGGTTGCCATAAGTCAGAAATGACTTGAAGGCATGTCACAAGAACAAGTCAGCTTTGCCACTAACCATACTGGGGTAAAGCAGGGATGCCTAACCTGCAGCTTTCCAAAGGTAGTTGGACCCTGCAACAGCCTCCAGTGGTCAGGGATGATGGGAGTTGTAATATAGCAGTGTCTGGGTGGCCACCAATTCCCCACCACTGCTACATGCCATACCTTGTGAAGCCATTCCTTTAAGGAAGGAATTCCATCTCAGTCCTTCTTTTTGCTGCTTTTAATAGTCGCCTCATCATATCCAAATCTGCCCTTTATAAGACTTCCTCGAGACCACCCAGACATTGCTAGACTACAACTCCCATCATCCTTGACCACTGTAGGCTGTTGCATTACACTCAACAGGTTTGTGGGAATGGAATACACAACTGTTTACTTACTCTATACCATTTACCCCAGAAACAGCATGGCGTAAGAGAGCCAGTGTGATATATTGGTTTGAGTACTGGTCTGTAACTCTGGAGACCAAGGTTCGAATCCTTGCTCAGCTATGGAAACCCACTGGGTGACCTTGGGCAAGTCCCACTCTCTCAGCTTCAGAGGAGGGCCAAGGCAAGCCTCTGGACAAATCTTGCTAAGAAAACCCTGCCTTAGGGTCCCCATAAGTTAGAAAAAACTTGAAGGCACGCAACAATAACAGCATTATAATTTTCCCAGAAACATCATTTAAAAACAAAACAAAACCCAAATTGTCAAATCTAGTATGAATAAAATCAAGATCATTTCACTCCACATTTCCAAGACATGTTAATTTATAAATGTTAACTAATGCTGCAGTCAGTTTTGGCCAGCGCTGTTGGACACAAAATATATTTTGATTTCAGAACATGCCAGGTGTTAAAGATGGTGTATTGTTACGGATAATATATAGCAGGGCTGGGGATTCAGTCCTTTTTTCGGATGTTACTCAATTGCAAGCCCAAGCAGCCCTAACCAGTCGAAAGGTGCTGGGACTTGGAATACAACAGCATCTGGACATCTGATTCCCATTCCAGAATTTCTCACCCTTTTTATCTTGTACACTGAAGAAATAATATGTTGGGATACAGCAAGTTTAGACTTGGAGGAAGGAGGCTTGAAAACTGGAGGAAGAAACATCTAATGCAGATGACACCATTCTGTTAGAAGAAAATAGCAAAGACTTGGAAGGATTGCTGAAGAAAGTCAAGGGCAAAAGTGCAAAGGCAGGTTTGCAGCTGAACATTAAGAAAAAAGGAAAAAACCAAAAAGCATGACCACAGGTGACTCACATAACTTTCAGTGAAGACAATGAAATAGGTCAAGATTTTCCATACCTTGTCTCAGTCATGAATCAGAATGGAGACTGCAGTTAAGAAATCAAAAGAAGGCTAGGACTTGGAAGAGTAGCTAAGAAGGCACTAACAAGCCCCTGAAGTGTAAAATTACAGTATATCACTGAACACTAAGGGTAAGATTGTCCATGCCATCATATTTCTCAGTCTTTGTCATTCCTATTGGATATGATAGATATAGGAATGAGGGACACTTGATTTGACAACAGTACATGATCTAGGAAGCCTAGTAGAACATGAGTCAACAGTGTGATGTGGCAGCTAAAAAAGCCAATGCAGTTCTAGTCTGTATCAGTAGAAGTATAGTGTCTAGATCAAGGGAAGTAATAGTGCCACTCTTTTCTGCTCTGGTCAGTCCCCACCTGGAATACTGTGTCCAGTTCTGGACATCACAATTCAAAAAGGACGTTGAGAAGCTGGAGCATGTCCAAAGGCTAAAATGGTGAAGGGCCTGGAAACCATGAAGCCCTATGAGTAGAGACTTAGGGAGCTGGGGTGTTTAGCCTGGAGAAGAGAGAGTTAAGAAGGGACATGATAGCCCTATTTAAATATTTGAAGGGATGTCATATTGAGGAGGGAGCAAGCTTGTTTTATGCTGTTCCAGAAAACAGGACCTGGAAGAATGGATACAAGCTCCAGGAAAAGAGATTCCACCTCAACATTAGGAGGAACTTCCTGAGAGTAAAAGCCGTTTGACAGTGGAACATACTCCTCCCTCGGAGAGTGGTGGAGTCTACTTCTTTGGAGGTCTTTAAACAGAGGCTGGATAGCCATCTGTCAGGGGTGCTTTGAATGTGAGTTCCTGCATGGCCGGGGATTAGACTGGATGGCCGTTGGGATCTCTTCCAACTCTAGGATTCCATTGATATGCCAGGCAGCAGTGACATCTGGAACCTGGAAATTTGAAGCCTATGTTCCTGAAGTGAGCTTCATTCATTTCCCTAGGCTGAAGGAAAATCTGATGGGTGGTGGGAGTAAAAGGAAAAGAGTTTGCAGTACTAAAAAATGCTGGTTCTTAGACTGGAGAATCAGATCAAGTCATTCAGCTGCTTTTAGGACAAGACCTAGAGAACAAAGGCATCTACGCTAAAGTTTTTCAGGGTGGCAAGGGAGGGAACGGGAAAATGGTAAGATATTTTAGAGCAGGAGAATTTCCTGGAAGTGTGAGATCTTGCACATAAGAAACAAACTCCCAAGAGAACATGATGCTTCCCTGCAGAAATGTAAACCTACTCCAGATAAAATATGAGGTTACGTAGCCTGGGAACCACACACAGTAAATCATTGGACTCTTGGGCCTTTCTCTGCAAAGATTCTTGCATCAAGCAGAGATTTCTTTATCGTTTCTGCAAAGATCCCTTCCATAACCTCCAGGTGTGTTGGAATGCACCTTCCATCATCCATAGCCAGCTTGCTGTCTGGGAGCCTGAGGCTGATGGGGATTGTAGTTCATCCGGCAGCCCCCACTTTGGTGCAGACCTACATAAGGGCAACACAGTATCAGAGTGGAACAAGCATGGCTGCTGTCTCCATCTTGAATGGTTTCCATCAGACATTAACAAAGTGTGGCTCTCTAGATGGCATTGGACTGCAGCTCCCAATAGCCCTACTCTGCATAGGCAATGTGAAGAATGCTGGGAGATGCCATCCAGTGACAGCTGGAGGTTCATGTTTGACCCACCCCTGGTGTACCCCATTGCAAGAGACCATTTTTCTTCTTGGTTTTATTTTAGTTTCACTACCGTTCCTTTTTTCAAACATTCCTACAAATTAATGCTTTGAGCCGGCCCTAGCATTAGGCCAAGAGAGGCAGCTGCCTCAGGAGTCAGATTCTGGAAGTGGCAGCAGACTCTGTTCCTCTGAGCCATTCCTCCATCTACAAATCTGGAGAGCAAGATTTGAATCCCTGTTCAGCCATGAAAACCCACTCAGTGACCTTGGGCAAGTCACATACTCTCAGCCTCAGGAGAAGGCAAGCAAACCTATGAACAAATCTTGCCAAGAAAACCCAAGTATAGGCCCACCATAAGTTGGGAAATAACTTGAAGACATACAACAACAACAACAACAACAACACAGCTTAAACGCAGCAAGGATGGCTTCACAAATCCGTAGAATTATACTGTAATCCCATCACTATCCTTTGGGTGCAGAGGGACCTCTGTTCTGCCCTAGTCCCTAGACCCAGAGTAGTAAAGTATTCTAGTGCCTGAGTATGTAGCCACACTGCAGACATGAAATGGTTTGACACCACTTTCATGGTCATGATAACTCTGTCCAGTGGAATTCTGGGATTTGTAGTTTGGTGAGGTAGTCAGCCTGGTCAGTTGAATCCTCTGCTCCATTCCTAATTAAAACTCCTTCCTGCAAATGCTGTTTGCATTGAAAAACAACAACTCTGTCCCAAAACTGCAAAGATGTGCTTAGAGCCAGAACGGCTTTGGCGTTTACTGAGGGGCTCTCTGTACACTTATAGTCTTTCTCCATATGTGGTGTTGTCCCTGAGCTGAACTCCGACATCAGAGCGTGGTCAGGGTTAGCAATGGTGATTTCAGTGAGAGATGGGAGCACTCTGTGTATGCTCAGAAGGATTCTTCGTACGGTTTCTTAAAATTCAGGATGTTTCTAGGACTGGTCCTGGCACAGATCCCTTCTGTGCTGGAACTCAGCCTTGCTGTGTGTTGGCTCCAGTGAAACCCCTGCAGCTTGCCAAGTTAATGTTCCGTTTTTCATCTCCCAAAAAGTTGTGTTTAGCTAATTGCTTAATGAGGAAAGATGCCAGAGGTGTGTATGTAGGTTTTTGTTTTTTCCAAATGGAACCGTATTTTATTCTAGCACGTTCTGCTCTTTTCCTCCCTCTCTTAACTAACCTCAGAGATGGATGGCTTTCCTTTTCTCCTATTCTGACCACGTCTGTGTGTGTTGTGTGCCTTCAAGTCATTTCCGATATATGGCAACTGTAAGGTAACACTATCTTTGGGTTTTCTTGGCCAGATTTGTTGAGAGGAGGCTTGCCTTTCCTGCAGCTGAGAGCATATGACTTGCCCAAGGTCACCCAGTGGGTTTCACGGACAAGTGGGAATCAAACCTTGGTCTCCAAAGTCGTAGTCCAGTGCTCAAACCACTATGCCATACTGCCCATGGCTAGTGCTAATTGCTATTCAGTTTTGGTTAGTGGAATGTCACAGTCAGAATTGGGTGGCTTAAACCAGTTTGGTTTAAAGCAACCTGGTTTAAACCAGCCAACCCTGGCTGTGACATTCCTTTAGCCTAGGTTTAAACCAATGGTTCCCAAGCTTTGATCCTCCAGATGTTTTGGACTTCAGCTCCCAGAATTCCTTACTGTTGGCCAAGCTGGCTGGGCCTTCTGGGGGTTGAAGTCCAAAACAGCTGGAGGGCTAAAGTTTGGGAATCTCTGGACCAAATGGCTTTTACTTTTTAATAAAACGACTTCCTATTTTTAAAAAAATGGATTATTCTTGTTGGGTTTTTTGAGTCTGGCCATTATTACTCTTTTCCAACCCTCTTATTAGAACAACAATGATTGGATTTAAACCAATTAACTTTAATGGTTTATTGGCAATTGTTCATTGTTAGACCAGCGGTCGGTTGCTTCTTTTTCATCACTTTATTTGCAAAAAATGCCATTCAGAAACAAATCCTTTAGTTATTGTAAATTCAACCAAAACAACATGCTTTAAAAGAGCATGTTTTAAAGAACAATTATTGTTTAAGCCAGTGGCTATAACATCTGAATTGTATTTTGCTAAAATGGGTATTTTTTTAATGTTTAACAGTGTGCAGAGGAGCACTGCAACCTATTTTTAAAAAAGGTAAAAGTGAGGAGAGGCAATCCAAATTTATGTATGTATGTCAGAAAATTTAATTATGTAAAATAAAATGCGGTCTGTATAGTCTGGAGAGATTTAAGGGCCATCCCTAGTTTAGAAGGTGAGGAGGGCGTTTTGAAAAGGTTGAGAAATGCTAATTTTATACCAATTTATGCAGCAAGAAATCCTGTAACTGTAGTTATCCCTTTTGTTCTGGGGATGCGGAGAGAGATAAGAGAGCAAGGGTACGATTGTGTTTTTTTAAAAGTAAAGAGGTAAAGGTGATTTATGTAAATAAGCCAAGCTGCATGCTGTGGGGGGAGGCCTGGCTCCTACTTTATTGACCAATCTGACCTGCAGAAGTGGAGGGAGGGAAATTCCTTCTGACTCTTCTGGAAAATCATTCCCTTGTATTTTATTTTATTTTATTTCTCTCATGCAACACACCTGCGCAGAGAATGTTATTTTCTCTAGCAGAGCAGCTTCTCGGTGTGATAGAAGTGTGCAACAGGCAGCTGTTTGACAGGGAAAGTATTTCTCAGTATAGCTGTGCAACAGAGGCCCCATTCCCACTGGGCGAGAAAGCAACAAATCTTGCTGCGAGTCAGACTCGGAGCAAGTTCACGAGTCGTATTTGAATCACGTCCATCCTTCCCATTACAAAAGGGAGCAAATTTTTCTTGACTCATGTTCTCGTTCCCATTGATATTTCTCCATTGTATTTTGATGCGGACTTTTTTGTTCCTCGTTCCCATTGCCTGTCTGCAACCGGTTTTTCCTTTTTTAAGCTGTCAATCAAGTGCTTAGGCAATTAGATGTCACAGTGACGTCAGTTGCTTCGATGCATTCCGTCTTTCAAACCTGTTTTTCAGGGGGGGGGGGTTGTGGTCAATGGATCACTGAAGCACCTGAGCACTTGGGTGGTTAGGCATCATTGTGACTGCCGTCCAGATTCAAAGTAGGATCGAACGCGAATTCAAATGGGAACAATGTCCCTATAATCCGATTCTTGATTCGCTTTATAGCCCAGCGGGAATGGGGCCAGAGAGTGGTGCATTGCCAAACCTTGGGAAATGATTTTTTTTGGACTGCAAATCCCAGAATCCCCAACCACTAGAGTGTTCATGCTGACTAGGGAATCTTAGGTCTTGCCATTCCCCAAAATTATTACTTTGGACTAGGACTCCCAGGATCCTCAAATAACAGGGTGATCGTGCCAACTGGGGAATTCTTGATAACCCTCAAAAATCCCTTCCTTGGATTACAACTCCCAGAATCCTCAAACAGCATGTTGGCCATACTAGCTGGGAGATTCTGGGTGCTTTGTTGTTGTGTGCTTTTAAGTCATTTCTGACTTATGGCAACCGTATCATGGGGGTTTCCTGGTAAGTTTCTTTGGAGAGGGTTTGCCACTGCCATCCTCAGAGGCTGAGAGAGTGTGACTTGCCAAGGGTCACTCAATGGTATCTTCCTGAAAAGTCAGGGTTGTGGATGACATCTTCCAGAATTCCCAACCAACATGGTGACCGTACCAGTTGGGGGATTCCGAATGCTTTCTTGCCACTCACCCACCCCAAGCCAGGTGCAAAACACACTGCAGAAATAATCCAGTTTGAGACCACTTTAACTGTCCTGGCTCAATGCTAGGGAGTTCTGGGAGATCTTTATCCTTCTCTACAGTTCACAGGATCCCCTAGCGCTGAGCCAGGGCAGTTAAAGTGGTCTCAAACTGGATTAATTCTGCAGTGTGTTTTGGACCTCAGGTTGCCAAGTTTTGTGATTCACCTGTTGAATTTCTGCTGGTTGTATTGGCATTCAAGACAAGAGAGGCTGGAGAAAAAGAAGTGAACAAATGTTAAACCCAAAGTATTCTTGTTACGGGTCAGGATCTGACTCTTGCACTGTTCCTCTTGGGAACTGACGTGAGCAGGCAGGAAAATCACACACAGCTTTCTGTGTGTGCAGGTGCACTTGCCAGCTTTCTTTCAGCAATCCATTATTTTTAGCCTTTGCTCCTGCGTTTCTTTGCGTCCTTGGTTTCATCAGCAGCTTTCGCAGTCGCTCTGCTCTGCAGTTGTGGGCAAAGGGGTGAAAAGCTCACCCTCCTGGAACAATTGGTGTGGGTCATAATCCCAGAGTTTCAAGTGGCAGCAAATATGTTCCAGATGCATTCAGGGCAAAAAGCCAGGCCGTTCCTGCACCCGCAACATGAGAGAGACAAAGAGGATCATGACTTTCTGATGGATTCTGGAAATTTCTTAGAGGCCCCTGCCTCCTGTGCATATTTCTAAATCCCAACGTGGAAACCTTCTTGCAAAATAGACTTTCTGCAAATGGCAATTTGGTTACATCCATATCAGTGGGGTGATGAATCTGCGCTAGGTTTCAGTCTAAATCAGTGGCATCATTAGGGTTGGCATTACCTGGTGCAGTAACTCATGGTGTCACATCCCTTCCCCCCATACCACACAATTGTTGTTGTTCACATCTTTTCTGACTTCTGGTTATCCTATCACAGGGTTTTCTTGGCAAGTTTCATCAGACAGGGTTTGCCAGTGCCATCCTCTGATGCTGAGAGAGTGTGAATTGCCCAAGGCCACCCAGTGGGTTTGCATGGCCAAGCCAGGATTTGAACCCAGGTCTCTAGAGTCATGACCAGTGCTCAAACCACTACACCACACCAGTTCCTTATGCCACACCATTCAGTATCCTTAGATGACTGTAGATGGGAATTACTAAGTATGAAAAACAACAGTAAAAAAACCATTATTAAGGATTCTGTATGCCACACTATACAGAATCCTTAGTAAAAAAAATTTTGTACTAATGGTAAATTGTAATTCCCATTTACAGTCAGCCCTTCATATCCACAGATTCACTGTCCATGGATTCAACTATCTGTGGCTTGAAAATATTGCAAAATTATATACATTCCAAACAGCAAAACTTGATTTTGCCATTTTATATAAGGGACACCATTTTATTATGCCATTCTATATAGTAAAATATACTTGCGGATCCATGGATTTTGTTATCTACATTGAATCCTGGAACCAAACCCCAGCAGATACCAAGGGCCCACTGTATCACTGAATGTAATGGCCATAGTAGCCATGTAAACAACTGTGTTTGGCAACCCTAAGGCAAACCTATCATAAGGTTCGCTTGGCAAAGAATTGTTCAGAGAAGGTTTGCCATTGCCTTCCTCTGAGGCTGAGAGAGTGTGACTTGCCCACAGTCACCCAGTAGGTTTCATGGCTGAGCTGGGATTCAAACCCTGGTCTCCTGAGTCCTAGTGTAACACTCAAACCACTAAACCAAGCTAGCAAAATTAAAAATTTTACCTTTAGCTTACAATGTTATATGCACAGTCTATATGTATTTACATTTGCATATTTTCATGTGGTTAGAAAATTCGGAAGAGGTGATGTTTCGAAAGAAAATTTGAAAAGATAAAAAAAATTAAAACCCTGAGGCCTCTCCTTTCTCCACCGACTGAGCCTCACTCATGCCTTCTCGGGGATTTTAATGGTACCCAGAAAAATGCCAGAGTCCATTTTTGCCCAAAGGCAGACATTTGGGGAGCAGTGGTGTCACCCCTTCTTAGTGTCACCCAGGGCAGTTTGCATTCCTTGCACCCTCCTAGTGAAACCCTGGTCTGAACCTTAAAAGAAATGTCCAAGGTGCTGAATCGATACTGGGTATAGAGTTCCAATCTATGTTGGGATCAGGATTTCATCCCTTGGCTAGCTCATTTCAGTTTCATTCTGAAACTCAGAAATGGATTCAGCACCCCACTGACTTGGAAACCAGCAGCTGTCACTGTCCATGAGGAGGATCAAACCATAACAACTATCAAACCATAGCATAAACTGAGCCTTCTTGTCACCATACAAGCACCCACCTCCCAGATTTGTTGGACTACATCTCTCATCTAGTACAGCCAGAGCCATTCTCTCTTGGGTGATAGAAGCTGTAGTCCAACAGGTCCATGAGGCAGGCACCAGGAATGTACAGAAGTTTATGCTCGATTACGTATCACGTGTTCCTGTGGATGCTGTCAATTTATAGCAATATGTGGCAGGGTTGCCAAGAATAAGGATCCCCTGTTCTTTTAATATTGTATTTAGCAGATTCTTCACCAGGAGATTATTGTTGTGTGCCTTTAGGTTGTTTCACCCTAAGGTGAATTTATCACATGGTTTTCTGGGGGTGAGAAGGTGTGACTTGCCCAGGGTCACCCAGCAGGTTTCCAACAGTTACCATAAAATTGCCTTCTCCAGCTTTCCAGTGTTCAATAAATATTGTGAGTGAGCTGCAAGAGATAGCGAAATAAGGGAAGAGAAATCCCCTAGTTCTTTATAATGGAACTATGTAAGAAGTCTTCCAGATTTAGGATCTGCTAATTATTAAACCCACAGGAGGGTTGGTCAATATTCAACTTGGCAACTCTAATAGGAAAGGGATTGGTGACTGCTTGAAAGCAGGTAGTCAGACAGAACCCATTGCAAGACCGAAATGCAGATCTGGCATTGCATTATCTGAGCAGGGTACCTTTTGGGCCTGCTCTATAGCTTGGAGCACCATGCCTTACCATTCTCGGCTCTTCTGGAGGGGTCAGCTATGTCACTGTGGCTGCTATTTTGGGTGGTGTTAAGTGACATTGTGTCACTCCTGGTTGCTATTGGAGTCCTGCAGTAGTGGGCTCTTTTGCAAGTTTAGAAGCAAAAATATAAACACTAGGGTTTAGCATGAAGTCAGAAGGCTTTCATGGCCAGCCTCCATAGTTTTTTGTGAGTTTTTCAGGCTATGTGGCCATGTTCTAGAAGAGTTTATTCCTGACATTTTGCTAGCATCTATGGCAAGTGTTTAGCATTGCATAGTGGTTTGAGTGTTGGACTACGACTATGGAGACCAGGGATCAAATCCACACTCGGTCATGGAGACCCACTGGGTGCCCCTGAGCAAGTTGCACCCTCTCAGCATCAGAGGAAGGCAAAAACAACCCCCCTCGGAGCAAATTGTGCCAAGAAAACCTTGAGATAGGTTCACCTTAGACTGTCCTTAATCAGAAATGACATAAAGGCATGCAACAACAATAGGGGGTAGGCCAAAAATTGGGGGTTTCTTTGTAAGGTAGTGGGGTCTGTGGGGTCTCAAGGGCCACCATGGATGGACCCCAAACTGTTCCAGGTAGCAAGCTGGCCACACAGTTCCCACCTCTGTGTGAAAGCCAAGGTTACAGAGACAGTGAAATGTGCACATTGACTGGATGGCCTTTGTGGTCCTTTCCAACTCTACGAATCCCAACTTCCTAGGCTCTCTAGAGCAGGGGTGAGGTTGGCTTCCAGATGATGTTGAACTACAGCTCCCAGCATCTGGGCATACTGGGGTTCCTGATAACCAGGTTTGGGCTGACAATGAGAGAGGGGCTGTGAAGTCAGTGAAGGGAGTTAGGTTCAGTAGAGTTGGGTTCAGTGCAGAGCAATTGAGTGGGAGTTGAGATGAAGTTTAAGAGAGGTGCAGAGAATTAAAAGGAGTTGAAAGAAATTGAGTTGAGAGAAGGATACTGAATGAGAGAGAAAGTGTACTGGAGTTTGCAAAGAGGAAACTGAAATGCCTGCAACTGTATGTAACCATACAACCTTGGAACTATTTTACCTAATAAGTTACATTCTTGTTAAACGTGATTCAATAAAATCAGTGTTTATTTGTTACAACCGAAGCCTCAGCCTATGTAAATTCTAAGCTATATAGGCACATAAAAACACACTACCAAAGATAGCAAGCAATAGCAAGTTTCCCAGCAGACAATGGATCATTAATTAAATAGGTTCCCTGAGGCCTTGCCATTCAACAACAGAACAATACACAGATTAACATGCAAAGCGCTTCCTCTCAACCAACAGTATATTACCCCACTCTTTTCCATGCCAGCATTCTCAGAAGATGCTAGCCACATCTGCTGGCAAAATGTTAGGTATAAACAAACAGCTTCATTATATATACGGCTTCATACTGAACTAACAGTGTCTAAGCAGTTTACAACTGTAAGCTAATTGCCCCCAACAATCTGGGTCCTCATTTTAGCGATCTCCTCAGAAGGATGCAAGCCTGAATCGAGCTTGAGCCTTTTTGCTGGTATTGAACTCGCAACCTCATGGTTTTGAGTGAGTGGCTGCAGAACAGGCATTAAACCATTGCGCCACCAGGGCTCCTCTTCTAGAACATGGCCTCATAGCTGTGAAAGCCTCTGACTTCACAATAGCAAGTACATTTCTACATGGCTTCTTAGTGAACTAGCACTCTCTAAGCGGTTGACAATCTATAAGTCAGTTGCCCCCAACAAGCTGGGTACTCATCCTGTGAAAGGATGGAAGGCTGAGTCAACCCTGGAGCCCTGCCTGGGATTGAACTCACAACCTTGTGGCTGCAGAACTGGCATTTAACACTGTGCCACCAGGGCTTATTAAACTTATAAGAGGAAGACATTTATTTAGGGAAAGTATATAAAGGGTGGAAGCTGTGCAGGTGTGATTGACAAGGAGCCTTCTAATAAGAGGTGTAACCTCAGAGGAGGTTGCATGTCACAATGAGGAATGCTGGCAGTTGCAGTCCAACCATATCTATAGGGCCATGCAAGTCTCTGCCCTAGAAGGATGACTGATCCACCATTCTTCCCTGCATCTCTTTCCCTGCACACACACATACACATAATATCCCAAAAGGTTTCAGCTAACAGGTTAAAAAAAGGAACTTGACGGAGTGCCATATTTCCACCAGGCCTCAGTCTGAGTGTGTTGTTGACGGTTAAAATATCACTCAGCCTCTGCCAGTGGAATTACAACCACGTAAATCCACCCTGACTCAGAGCCAAGTTGAACACATTGTCTTCTGCATACCCAAAGTGTACAGTTGGCAAACTCAGCGGGTTTTCAAGCTCCTGACAACCACCCTGGTGTCTTTGGCTTGGTTTTGAGCTCTCTTTTCCAGCTTTGTTTGTTCTGTCACCTGGTGTTACTTTCCCATGTGAGGAAGGGGCTGTAGCTCAGCTATAGAGCATCTGTTTTGCATCTAGAAGGTCACGGGTTCAAATCCCTGGCATCTTCAGGTAGGGCTGGGCTTGGAAGAAATTCCTTTCTGAATGCTTGCAAAACCTGAACCAGACTGTTTGAATAGTGAGACAGATGGCTGAGTGGCCATACCTCTCCCATGCTTGTTGTGTGTGTGGTGGTGGGACTCTTCTATTTGAATTTAATTTTGTGCAATTTGTCCTTCCCATGGAAAAGACATGGTCCATCTGCAAAATTTAATGAAAATGTGAGAGTTTTAGTAAGAAGCTATTTAGCAATGCAATCCTGTGCAGCTTTGCTCAGAAAAAGCCCTAGCCATGGGTTTGTTGTTATGTGTCTTCAAGTTGTATCATGGGGTTTTCTTGACAAGGTTTGTTCAGAGAGGACTTGTGTTCCTTGGAGGGTGAGAGAGTGCAGAAGGTCACCAAGTGGGTTTCTGTGCCTGAGTGAGGATTCAAACCCTGATCTCCAAAGTCAGAGTCCAAGGCTCAAACCAAGGCACTGCACTTTGTAAATGCATTTAGAACACTTTTACACCATGGGATGGTGGGATGACTTTGGCAATGTTACTAAATGATAAAGTTTGTGCTTGAGAAAAATCATAACTGGACTAATATAACAAACAGTAAAAAGGAAGACAAACAACAGTACATAATGATGCACAGCCCAGTAATAATAAACATTATGCAGCACTTTTCAAGCATTAGCTTAATGCCTTGGACTACAGTTCCCATAACCTCCCGTAAACTTGCCCCATGGTCATGGATTGTGGGAATCCATAGTCCAAAATGGGGTGAAAGGATCAGATTACCCACCCTAGATCTAGCTGTACTCCTTTTAAAACCTTGTAAGGGTAATTCAGTATTATTTTTCTGACTGAGGCAGAGAAACAGCAGCTCAGCTCATGAGTTATCTAGAGCTTATCTATGTGGGTTATTTAACCCAAATTCCCCCTGGGCTTGCTGCATCCTTTTTACACGATGCAGGCCCAAAACCCTGAATCAAGTGCAGATTATCTTCATGACAGCTACACCCAATTCGGCCGTTCCTCCCCTTAACCCAAATTTTAAAACCTTACATTTTGCTCTGGGTTTTTGGCTCTCTCTGCACTGATGGTGGGTAGCTGCCTTCCCATGTGTTTTCCTGCAAATTGCCCAGCACTGTTGCAGGCATGCATTGCACCCAGCATCGATAACATGGCACCTCATTTTGACTTCAGCAGCAATGCCAGGCGATGAAAGAGGAGCACATGGGAAAGCAGTCACCCATTACTGGTGCAGAGAGAGCACAGGTAATGGGAATTTGGGGGAATTCGGAGCCAGAATGCTTCAGGGACAACCTGGAATACTTTGGGCAATGAAGATGAGCCCTGAGTGAGTTCAAGGCAGAGGTAAGATTTGAACTATGGACTCCCTGACTTGCAGCTCGGTGTCTTAGGCAGCATGCTGCACCTGCGCTGATAATGTTTAGGTGAGTTATCCTTGCCAAAAGCTTGCCTGAAAAAGGAGTCTGAAAACATCAACAATTCCCAGAATCCCTCTGGCAGGGTGGCCAGCTGGAGGGTTCTGGGAATCGGTCCAGAAAAAAAGAGCATTTCCAAGCTCTGCCAAAAAAAAGAAAAGAAAGGAAATACCAAGAGAGCTGCTAGAAAAGGAAAATGAACAGGAGGTTTTGATGGGAGCATGAACAAGGACTTGAAAGCCCATTTCGTTTTGGTCTCGGACGTGCTATCAGGCGCCTTTGATCTATGTAGGGGAAGATACCCGTTTAATAAAACATAATGGCGATCTAAATATTTATGAGCATCGTGCATTTCAAATGCTCCGACCCTCTAGTGGAAATGGGACTTGCTGACTGATAAATTTTGTGCTGGTTGCCTTTCCACCATTTAGCTTTGAGAATAAAAATTGCTGGCTAGGAAGCAGGTCGGGGGGGGGGGGGGGGGAATAGAGCTGTCAAAATGAACAGCCGGGCTTTAACATAGGAGTGCCCAAGGAGCTGGCTTTATTCCCTTTTTAGTTCCACCTTGATATATGTTTGAAGTTATTGGAAATCAGCGCTTAGTAGGACCAGGATGGCCATGGGCAATGCACAGAGAAGCATTGGCAGGAGGCAGGAATGGGGAAGGATGGGGATTTCTATTTTGCATTTTGAGGAGTGGACAAAACATACAGAAGATTTCTTGAGACTTTCGAATGAGTGGCATCACCAGGGTTGGCATCACCCAGTTTGGCAACTCAGGGTGTCACTCCATGGGCCTCTTGGGGTGGGGGGCAGATGGGTGAGTGCTATGGAATGCTGGGAACTGTAGTTTGTGGTGGCACCAGAGCTCTCTGACAGAGAAGACCAAATGTCTCACTATAAACAGCATCCCATAGCATTGAACCATGGCAGTTGAAGTAGTGTTGATCTGAACTAATCCTGCAGTGTGGATGCAACATTGTGCCACCTTCTGCCATGGATGCAGATCTCTGCTCTGGTGTCACAACACACTACAAATCCCAGAATTCCATAGCATTGAACCATGGCAATTAAAGGGGTGTCAAACCAGATTATTTCTGCAGTGTGGATGCAGCCAGAGGCCAGTCAGTGATGCTATTTATGCTAGCCAATACACCAGTTTCCCATTCCTTAATTTAAGTTTCACTCTGGTGTCAGAACCATTCTTTCTGTCAAAGTAGTTTTATCTAGAGATTCTTATAGCAAAGCAGGAGAAGAAAAAATCATTTTACAACTGGGCTGGACAGTCCATCTGTACAGATGGAGCCAGAGGCTGGTTAGTGATACTAAAAGTAATAATAATAATAATAATAATAATAATATTGATGCTAGCCAATACACCACAGTTTCCCATTCCTGCTCAACTCCAGTGGCATCAGGTACGATAACCCATGGCAGCACCACCCCTCATTGACCTCCTCCCATATCACACCATACAAAATCCTTAGTCATGTTTTTTGTAGTAATGTTACTCATAAATCTTAATTCCCATATATCACTAAATGTAATGATAATAGTCATAACATGAACAATGGGCAAAATTAAAATTATACCTTTAGATTGCAATATCCTACATAGAGCCTAAATGTATTTACATATACATAGTTTCATGTAATTAAAGTGAAAATTTGGGGAAATGTGATGTTTTTACGGAAAATTTAAAAAGAATAATTTTTTACCAAAAAAATTATAAAAATTGAAAATTGAAATTTTTTTAAATAACTGGGGCCTCTCTTTTCTTCTCCCACTGAGCATCACCCCACTTACACCATCTCTTCAGCATTTTAAAGGGACACAGGTGAATGCCACAGCCTGTTTCTGCCCAAAGGCAGATGTCTGAGAAGCAGAGGTGTCACCCCTTCTTGGGGTGTCACTGGTGTGGCCCGAACTCCCCCTTATGATGCCACTGCTCAACTCAAAGGGAACAGAGAAGTCACAGATTGGAAGTGGTACATTTTGTCCTTATCCCTAATCATCCTAAAGTCCTGGGGTGCCATCCATGCTAGCAATGGCATCGCTACACTGCTGCTGGTGATGCCCAGTCAAAGATTGCAGGCATATATTTTGCTGTGACTGAGCAAAACAATCCACACCCAGCTTTAGCAGCAGGTGTGCTGGAGGGGTTAAATGCCCCTTCATCTCTGATCTCTTTTCCCTTCCAAATCATCCCTTTTTCACTTGTTTTGTAAACGTTCCCAAAATTTGCTCTCTGCCAGCCACGCTTGAGCCTCTTTCCTTTGCCACCGGATTCAGTCTAGCAGCTGTTCTTTTCACTTTGAATTGGTGCAGTCCGGAGGGGAAGAGATTGAAAAGGAGCTTTCCCATACAAAGCAGGAGGCCAAAGCAGAGGGTGTGATCACAATACACCATTTTGATACCACATCCATTGCCTATGCCCTATAGGATTCTGTAGTTGATAGTTCCATGAGTTTCTTAGCATCCAGTACGAGAAAACATCAAGTTCAGGGAACGCACTAGAGAAATCTCAGTGCCTCCTCCTCCTCCTCCTCCTCCTCCTTGTATTCTTTCAAGTTGTTTCTGACTTACAGCAAACCTATCATGGGCTTTTCTTGGAAAGTTTCTTCAGAGGGGTTCACCATTGCCACCCTCTGAGGCTGAGAGAGTGTGACATGCCCAAGATCACCCAGTGGGTTTATTTGACTGAGCCAGGATTTGAACCCTGGTCTGCAGTCAACAGGAATGTCCAGTTGGGATATAGTTCTGATTTTCCACATTTTTGCCCAGCAGTCAGGACTGGACTGTGTCTGGTCTTTTTCCAAAATCTGGGGCTTCCCCAAATCTGAGTTTCTATGGCTGAATGGGGATTTGAGGCCTGGTCCCCAGAGTCATACTCCACTCCTCAAACCACTACACAATGTTGGCTCTCCATAGTAATTTGTATTCACCCCTAAGTGCCAGAAAGAGAATTAAAGACAGCCTCCCAAGTGAACAAGCATTGAGGCTTCCCAACCTTATTTTCTGGAGGACACCTACAAAAGGAGGAGTTTTGTCTCACTGTTTTGCTCAAAGCCTACAGAAGTTACTTTTGGGGGGACTGATCTTTCCCAGAAACCTCCCAGAGTGACAGATTCTGGCAAATGTCACTCAAAAAAAAAAAAAAAGGAACTTTTTGCGCAGAGAAACCCAGCTGATCATTGTGGGAAACGGGATGCTGAGAAACCAGACCTTTGGTCTGGACCCAGTGGGACTTCTTTTATGTTCTGACATCTCATTCCTGAGAGAAATTGTTGCATGTCACTGCCCTGCTTTGATCACTCTGTTTAGATCCCCCTTGGACATTGTGTTGTACTTTAGTATCTGCCCTTCTAAATAAAATCTCTTTCACACTGTGCGGTTATAGGGCTAGGATGCCATTTGTACTGCCATAGCTGCATCCTACAGAAATCAAGGCTTTGTAGCTGAGGAAGCTGCTATTGCTGTCCAGCTAAGAATTCAAAGTACCGTTCCCTAAACAGATCCCAGAATTCCATAGGATGGGATTATGATAGTTAAAGTGGGATCGCAGTGATACAGGTGTGTAGTATGGAAGGACCCCAAGTGACAAATGTCAAGGGATGGCTGCAGAAAGATGCCATCCAGTTCTGAGGGGCATATGCTGTAATTAATTGTTGTAAAGTTGACTTGAACCTATGGGGACCTTATGAAAGAGGGACCTCCAAGGGGTTATTCAGATGTTGAAAATAATCCCTACTTTAAAGTCATGTAAATCATCTAGGGTCACTATTTTGGTTTTATACTATTCAACTCTAATCCTGTCTTTCCATTTTCTTCCCTGACTTTCTTCAATAGTCCTTCTGAGGCTTTGCTATTAGAGACAGGATGTGAACTGCTAAATGCACTCACACTGCAACAACTACATTTGCCCTCTTCTCCGTTCCCAGTCAAGCCAAACCTTGGGGTTTGCCAGCATTGCAAGCCTTTTCAAAGCCTTTCCCAAGTCAATTGGGATAGGAAACCTTTAATTGCCGCTTCTGATTGCCACGACTGCTGTTTGTGCTAGTCTAGTATGTCATAATACACTAATTTAAAGGTCATGGTTTCCCAAGCTGATTTAAAATTAAATGTTATACCATAATGAATTAAAGCCACTCTGTAATGTTTTTTTTCTATAATGAATTAATTTTCCTCTTAAATGAACTGTAATTAATGCAGTACTGCTGAATGCATTGAAAAATAAATTAATCGCTTGAAATATCAGTTTGTTAATTCTAGGTGGGTTCAGGGGAATTTTATTTCTTAATACTGTTTTTCATACAATCTTAAAGTTGGAAGGAGACACCAAGGGCCATCCAATCCAACCCCTTCTGCCATGGAGGGCTACACAGTCCAAGCGCTCCTGACAGATGGCCATTCAGCCTCTGTTTCAATGCCTCCGAGGAAAGAGAAGGAGATTTTCATTATAATAAAATAAATATTTCTGACTTGGTAAAAGACAAATTTTATTACACTGTTTCATTATAATGTTTATAATAATTTGCAGTCGTAGAATTTATAGTAAGGTAAAGATGTGATGTATTTTTGTCAATACTAGCTATCAAAAATCTCTGAAGATGCCAGCCACAGATGCTGGTGAAACGTCAGGAATAAACTCTTCTAGGACATGGTCACATACATAGACCATGGATGCTGGCCATGAAAGACTTCGACTTCACATACTAAAAATTGGTTTAAGGAATTTGAAATTCCACTGATCCATTCCTCTAAGCACTGCTCACTTTCTCTTAGGCTACATTCCCTTTGGAAATCAAGCAGTCCTCAAGCAGTTGACTAACTGGAAAAGCAGTCACACTCCTGCAAAATTTATTATTATTATTATTATTATTATTATTATTATTATTACCACCACCACCACCACCACCACCATCATTTATTTACATAGCACTGTTAAGCTGCATGGTGCTTTATGGGTACAACAACCGAAAACAATGGCTCCAACCAGTGGTGTGTGTTCTAAAGTGTGTGCATGCACACACATGCAGAGCGAAGGAAGGAGTACTAAAATAAAACTATACAATACAGTTATAAAAACAAATTATCTCAGTTAAAGATAATTTGCTCACTCATCCCTTGAAGAGACGGTCTGCTTGAGATGAGATTAGCACATGCTCCAGATTTCCCAAACTTTGGTCCGCCAGGTATTTTGGACTTCAGCTCCCAGAATTCCTGACTGTTGGCCAAGGTGGCTGGGGCTTCTGGGAGTTGAAATCAAAAACACTTGGAGGACCAAAGTTTGGGGAATCACTGCTAAAGGGCATGGGAAGCTTTTTCTGCAGAAATGGTATGTATCTAAGACTGAGATTAACTTGCACCTCTGGGCTAGGATTGCCAGTTCCGGATCGTGCCAATCCCTAAGGTTTCCTGTCCAAAACCTGAGATATAGGAATTATTCCCAGGGACAGCATTAAGTAGCAAAGTTGCTCACAGGTTGTCATTCAAGCAGAAAGAGAGGTGCAGGGAGAGGGAGAACATATTTTCCTGTTTGGAAAGTAAGACTCTGAAAAATATGCTCTTCCCAGATCAAGGTGAAATGAGGACATTATTCCTTCTCATTTATTTAGGGAGATGGAATAAAGAACATTTAATCTAACCTATATGTTTCTAATCAAAATGTGGATAAAAAGCAGAGCAGAGGGTGAGCCCTGGCACCACAATGACTGGAAGCGAAGAAAAAAACTAAATAAATGCACAGAACCTCTTGGGAGTCATTGCAAATCATTGCAACAAATCAATGAAGCCTTGGAAACTGTAGCAAGCTGCTGTGGTCCTAGCTGAGCTGGAGATTTGTGCACAACGTTTTCCTGTTGCCCAGGAGTGAAAGTTGCAAAACTGGAGAATTTGCACCCTCCTCTCCCACCTGGAGATGACCCCCAAAAACTGGAGCTGCAGAGTGAGAGAGCTGCCTCAGATCCAAAACACGCTGAAGAAAGAATCCAGTTTGAGACTACTTTAACTGCCCTGGCTCAGTGCTAGGGAATCCTGGGAGCTGTAGTTTATTGCAGCACCAGAGCTCGGTGACAGAGAAGACTCGGTGTCACAGAAATACAGATCCCAGAATTCCATAGCACTGAGCCATGACAGTTAAAGTGATGTCCAACCAGATTATTTCTGCAGTGTGGATGCAACCAGAGGCTAGTTAGTGATACTCTTGGTGCTGGCCAATACGCCAAGGTTTCCCCATTCCTTAATTTAACCCACCTTTTCAAACTAGTTTTCTCTAGAGATTCTTATAGGGGAGAAGAAGAAATGTCCACAAAACTCATGAAAACGTAGAAAAATGGATTTAAAAACTAATTGGGGATTGCCGAAATATATATTAATTTGGGCTTATTTTCATTGCTGGTTTTCAGTAACTTGCAGAAGATATTCACATGGGGTGGGAAGCATACAGTTCACTTGTTGTCCAAAAGTCAGAGCCGCATGTCCATGGACACACAAGCATTACTTTTTGCAGATTGTAGAATAATCCAGGATGGCAAAAATGCCTACCCTTTTTCTAGCTGCCCTCCCCTTGATTTGGTGCAAAACAAAGCCCTCATTATGTAACTGTTTGCTTTTTGCTCCCATTGAGTGATTCTGTGCCCTTTTTTGGCCAGGAGTAGCATGAAATTCTCACGGGCAGAACATGAACTTTGGCTCCGCAGCTGAGAAAGTCACCCTAGAGTGCATCTCAGTTGGGGAGGTTTCAAGGGAAGCGTTGGCTTTTAACTGAGAAGTCTCTAAATCTGTGTGACTTTCTGATAATACTGGCTAAGCAGCCTTTCCTTCTGTTACAAGGCTGTGATCCCATATAGCAGAGGCATCAGGAATATTGTTGTTGTTGTTAACTGCCCTCAAATAGACTTCAACTCATGGTAACCCTGTGGTTGAGACATCTCCAAGAGCATTTATCCTCCACTGCTGTGCGTAGGTCCTGAAGATTCAGGCCCAAGACCTCCCTGACCCTGACTGAGTCCATCCATCTAGTATGCAGTCTTCCTCTCTTTCTTCACCCTCTCTCCCTTTCCTAGCATGATTGTCTTTTTCAGTGATTCATGCCTTCTCATGATGTGGCCAAAGTACAACAACCTGAGTTTTGTCATCTTGGCTTCCAGGAAGTGTTCAGGCTTGATCTGTTCAAGGACCCATTTGTTTGCCTTTTTGGCCATCCACAATATCCTCAGCACTCTTCTCCAGCACAAATGCATTCATTTTCTTTCTCTCTGCTTTCTTTACTGCCTAGCTCTCACATCTGTACATGGTGATGGGGAAATACAATGGCTTGGACAATTCAGACTTTGGTGCTCAGTTGTATATCTCTGCTCTTTAGGATCTCATCTAGTTCTTTCATAGCTGCCCTTCCCATGCTAGTCTTCTCCTGATTTCTTGGCTGCAATCTCCATTCTGTTCAGTGTTTGATCCAAGGTATGGGGACTCTTTAACTATTTCAATTTCCTCATTTTCTAGGTTGAATTAATGTAAATCTTCTATGGTCATTATTTTTGTTTTCTTTATGTTAAGCAGTAAGCCTCCCTTTGCACTTTCTTCTTTAACTTTCCTTAGAAATTTTTCTAAGGCTATGGTGTTTTCCTCTAGCAGTGTGGTGTCATCTGCATATTGTTAATATTCCTTCCTCCTCCTATCTTCACTCCTCCTCCTTCTGTGTCGAAGCCTACTCTTCGTATGATATTTTCTGCATACAAATTGAACAGATAGGATGAAAAGATGCAGCCTTGCCTGACCCCTTTGCCAATTGGGAACCATCTGTTTCTCCCTCTTCTGTTCTAACAATAACCTCTTGTCCTAAGTACAGATTTCTAATCAGGACTATCAGATGTATTTATTTATTGTATTTATACCCCGCTCTTCAGCCAGAAAGGCTCTCAGAGTGGCAATTGTAATGTGCCTTCAGATGGTGATCCTGTTCTAGGGTTTTCTTCTGAGGTTGTTTTCCCAAGGTGGCCCAAGATTACCCTGTGAATTTGTTTGCTTATTTATTTGATTTATACCCCACCTGTTGCCCTATATGGAACCCAAAGTGTCTTACAATATAAGCTAAAATAGCTAAAGCAATGTTCTAAAAAGAGTTCATTAATCCATTCAATTCCATCATTGCTAGCATATATCACTTAATGTCTCAAAGTTCAGGAAAAGAGATTCCACCTCAGTATTAGGAGGAACTTATTGACAGTAAGAGCTGTTCAACAATGGAAGACACTGCCTTGGAAAGTGATGGACTTGCCTTCTTTGGAGGTTTTAAAGCAGAGGCTCAATGGCCATCTGTCATAGGAAGGGCTTGGATTGTGTCTTCTTTAATGGGGTTGGATTGGATGGCCCTTGGGGTCTCTTCCAACTCTGGGATTCTATGATTCTTGGTAAGAAGCTATTTAGCAATGTGTGCAGGTTTGTTCAGAATCAACTCAAACTGTGTTCCATGATTTTGTTGTTCCTTCAAGTCGTTTTTGACTTGTGGTGATCATAAGGTGAACCTATCATGGGATCTTCTTGGCAAGGTTTTTTTCAGAGGAGGTTTGGCATTGCCTTCCCTAAAGGCTGAGAGAGTGTGACTTGCCCCAGGTTTATGACCACCGAAAACCCTTGACAGGCTTGCATGTGTTCATCTTCCTTCCAGTTCTGTCACCATTGTCATCTGATGACAACTAATCCTCCTTTGGTTAACCAATTTTATTTTTATTGATACTGTGGTGGAAATAAATCTCTTCTGCAGCATCATTGCTGACATCATTTCCTTAGGTTTATGATGTTGGCTTCTGTATGGCTTTGTTTCCAACTTTTGGAGTGGTGAAAAAAAGAATGATTTAAGGATAACAGGAGCCTGGTGAAGGGGAGAAGCAGGGAGAGACTTAAGAGGTTAAGGGTGTTTGTGTTTCTAAACCTCTTGCCTGGGATTATAGCAACTGAACAAATAGCCATGATAGGAGGACAGAGGAGGATGTGTCAACATTGTTAGGCAAATTCAAATAAAGAAAGGTTGTAAATCACTGCTGGGATTGTGCAAGAGATTCTTGCAAGGGAACCGGGACAGATTTAATGTCCAGGGCTAGAATCTCACAATTCCGGGCCATTTTCACACCTCTCTGTGCTGATTTATTTTTGCCCCAAAAAGCTGCTCCCAATAATTGGATGCCTCCAGAAGTTATGTTTTTGCATTGGAGGACATAGCATATTCCCAAACTCCCTCCAACCGCCAGTTCCCAAAGTCAAAATTGGAAGTTAACATCCATGTAGGGTTGCCAGAAGGAAATATGGAAATGAAATATTGAAGGGGTCCTGTATTAGGTTGGATTGTTCTTTTTGTTTTGTTGTATGTGTTTGGGGGAGAGATTTGTTCAGAGGAGGCTTGCCATTGCCTTTCCATGAGGCTGAGAGCATGTGACTTGCCCAAGGTCATCCCATGGGTTTGCAAAGCTGAGTGGGAATTCGAACCCTGGCCTCCAGAGTCATAGTCCAACACTGAAACCGCTACACCACACTAGCTCTCACTAAGTTGTGCAGAAAAGAAAAATTCAGCAGGTGTTGCTGAAATTCCTTCTTCTACACAACCATCAAAGATCGAGGAGCCTTCTCCACATTTCAATGTGGCACCCCTAAAATCCAATCAAATTTTTATGGGTTTTCTCTCAGTGGCCTAAATCCTGTTGTTACTAGAATTGTTAACTACCATCAGGTTGACTTTATGGCACCCCTAGGAGTGAGAGACCTCCAAGTCATCCTGTTATAACAGCAGCAGGTCTTGCAAATTCAGGACCATGGCTTCCTTGACTGGTTCTATCCACCTATAATACAGTCTTCATCTTTTCCTACTGCCTTCTACCTTGCCAAGCAGCATTGCATTTTCTAATGAACATGTCTTGTTGTGATATGTCCAAAGTATGACAGCTTAGTTGTCTTATCTTCTAGGGGAGTTCAGGCTTGATTTATTTGTCTTTTTGGCAGTCTATGATATCCACAGTACACTTCTCCAGCACTGCATTTCAACTGAGTTGATTCTCTTCCTATCAGCATTCTTCACTGTCCAGCTTTCACTGCTGTGCATAGAAGCTGGAAATCTGGTGGCATGGGCAATCCTGACTTTGGTATTCAAGGATATTTCCTTACACTTGAGGATCTTGTGTTGTCTTGTCATAGCTGCACTTCCACATCCTAGTCTTTTCCTGATTTCTTGACTGCCGTCTCCATTTTATTAATGACTGAATCAAGATATAGGAAATATTTAACAATGTTGATGTCTTTGTCATCTGCTTGAAAGTTATGCAAATTGTTAGTAAGACCCACCATAGCATAGTGGTTTGAGTGTTGGACTACGACTCTGGAGACCCAGGGTTCAATTCTCAGTTTGGCCATGAAACCCATTGGGTGACCTTTGGCAGGTCATACTCTCTCAGCCTCAATGGAAGGCAATGGCAAACCTCCTCTGAACAAATCTTGCTGAGAGAAGCTCACGATGGGTTGCCAGAAGTTGGAAACAACTTGAAAGCACACAACAACTACAAATTGTTAGTAGAGCAGAGCCAATAAAACTGTTGGATTTTCCTATATGTTGACTCGCTATTCAACAACTGATTCAGTGGGCCTACTCAAGTTGGGACTACAAAAAGGTACTTGGAGACCACATTTTCCCTACCCCTGGTTTTGAAAGAAGGAAGGTAGACATTGTTCTGGAAAGGGGTGCAGATATGTAGGTTCAAATGCTATTTAAAATATCTCGCTTTCCCCTTTTGTGCTCAGCTTACCTCCTTTCCAAAAATACTGTTTTCAGTGTGCATTAGTTTTTGGCCCTCAGTCATTTGAGCAGGATGGGGAGACGAAAGGAGAAGTGGAATGTTCTCCTTCCCAGTAATCCTAGGCAAAAGCAAATGGCTGCAGCCACTCCAAGATTGTGACTTCTTCTTCATCAATAACTTTTGCTGTCTTGAAAGCACTTTGATGCTGCTTCACTACATATCTGTGGCAGCATCCACACTGCAGGAATAATACAGTTTGATGCCACTTTAGCTTCCATGGCTCCATGCTATGGCACTCTGGCATTTGTAGTATGCTGTGACACCATGGAGCCATGGCAATTACTGTGGTATCAAAGTGCATTATTTCTGCAGTGCAGATGCAGCCTCGGTTTCCAGCTGTGTAATGGTGGAGGGGATGTTCTCAGTGCCCCTCCCTCAACTGTCAGTCCCAAGAATTCATAGCTTAAGGTGGAAGCATAAGGCTGTCATTTTGTGTAGTGTGAAAGGGCCCCAAGGGCTTTTGGAAAAACCACCACCTTGCAGTTCAATGCCTCACAACGATGGAGAGCCATCACACAGCATGCCAAGCATAAGGGAGCCCAGATTCTGCCCCAAGGAAAGCCACATTGCAACACTCACATTATTTTAAGCAAAGTAGACTGGCTTACAGTTTGCAATTTATGCTTCCACCTGCCATGATAGAAAGCGCCCCCCCCCCCCCCCAAAAAAAAAGCAGAGCATCCCTGGACACTGGAGGTATTTGTGATGACAATCCCTTTTTGGGAGTGCTTTAGAGTCGAGAATGAAAGAGGCAGTTTTGATCTTGCCCTATTTAAGCATCTGACCCAGTTCTGGTGGTTGCAGGGAGCTGAGGATGACTCTGGTTTCATCTGACAACTATGCCTGCTTTTTGCCACACAGACATGTGCTTTCCTGAAATTAAAAATAAAAAGAAGAAGGGAAGATTTGGGTCATAAAAAGGGAAGGAACAAGTAAGAAAAACACCATTTTATTTTGCCTTGGGCCTTTGCAGATATGGCAAATGTGCTGGGTTGTTGTAATGCTGTGCCATCATGTTGTTTCGACCTATGGTGACCTTATGGCAAACTTATCATGGGGTTTTCTTGGCAAGATTCGTTCTAGTGGGGGGCTTGCTTTTGACCACTGAGAAGACCTTCTCGCCTCTTCCCACCAAACCAGACTGAGAAGGTTCTTTCTTTTCTTTACACTTCAATCTGGCTCCACCCACAGTATTTAAAAAGAAGGTATCTGCATTGTGCCAAACTGTAAAAGAGGAGCCATGTTTAAATGGGCATTAAAATGCACATCTTGTTCAAAGTGAGCATGTGGGTTGGGGGAACATTCACTGTCCAGTGTCATTCTGGTGCAAAATCCAGTCTTAAATCTGAAATTCCAGATGTCGTAGTGAATGCATTTGCAGCAACATGCAGAACTACTTTAGATCTCCATACCTCGAAGGAGACAAAACTATGATATTGCAAAGTGATGGTTTGATTTCCTCCAGAGTATGATTGTATGATAGTGATGGTTGGGGGGGGGGGGCTGCATCTATATTGCAGAATTAATGTAGTTTGACACCGTTTTAACTACCATGGCTCAATGCTGTGGAACTCTGGGATTTGCAGTTTTGTAAACTATTTAGCCCTCTCTCTCAAACTGCTCTGGTGCCACAATGAACTACAGTCAGCCCTTTGTATCTGTGCATAAGGAGCCCTGATGTCACACTGGTTAACTGCCAGTACTGTAACCACAAGTTTGTGAGTTCGATCCCAGGCAGGGCTCCAGGGTTGACTCAGCCTGTCATCCTTTTGTAGGTGGGCAAAATGAGAACCCAGCTTATTGGGGGCAATTGGCTTACATATTGTAAACTGCCTAGGGAGTACTTGTTCACTGATAAGCAGTATAGAAATGTACTTACTATGGCTATTGTAGGGATTCCATTCCGGACCCCCTTCTCCACAGATGGCAAATATCGTGGGACCTCAAGTCCTGTTCTCTTCAATAATGGTTGACGTGCACATGACTGCATTGTCATGGCCACGTGCATGTGCCACCATTGAGGAGAAACAGGGCAGAGCCATCCATGGATGCTCCAATGTACAATTCCCAGGATTCAATAGCATGGAGCCACTGCAGTTGAAGCAGTGTCAAACTACATTATAGTATACCCTCCATATTCACTGAGTTTAGGTATGCAGGATCCCCATGAAAGTAGAA
>NC_056527.1:5674972-5766994 GCF_019175285.1 Sceloporus undulatus | reverse complement strand
AAATAAAAAACCCACCTTTCTTTTTAACCAGAAAGAATACCTCTCTAGAAATCTCTGGGTTCTTCAGGGCAACTTCATGGTCAACGTCAGGTGGAGGTTGACCACTGCATTGCACTGGAGGACCCAGAAATGCCTAGAGAAATGTTTTCGTGGGGAATCTCTAAATTCTCCAGCATGACTCTATGGTCAGCTTCCAGCAGAGCTGAACTGGAGGACCTAAAGATTCCTCGAGAGAACATGAGTCACTGCTACAAATGATCAAATCTACAAATGTCAAAGCCACAACTGTGAAGGGCTGGCTATATTTCTGCAGTGCACATGCAACCCAGGCTTCTGTTTGGCCTGTTTGGAGGTATCAAAATTACTGAACCAGCTCCCACAAACAGTTTTAACACCTTCCATTAGCTCCTCTAAACCTTTTCAAAACCTGGAACCAGATTCATTGCCCTACTGAAATGTTCCTCAAATCTTTGGAGTACCTATAGCAAACCTTTGAGAGAAAAGATCCCTTGAGCCTGGCAATATCCGTGGTGATCATTGCTTATTGATCTACCCCGTAAAAACCAGCAGGGATGTTCGATTCTGATTGAGTTTTGCCCAGGCATCACGTTTATTATAGTCATTTCAAAAGCTCTCCCAGGCAGATTGGACAGCAATTGACTTTAAAATTAGATAGTGCCTTTCAAAGAAAGGTAAAATACAATAGCAAGCTGCAGACGCCAGACAATTCCTTTTCATGATGCTGTGCTCTTAACCCTCCTTTTCCTTCAACATAAAAGAGTTCTTATTTTTTATCTTTTTGCTGAAGATATATTTATTGGTTTTGAGCTCCCAAGGCAGCTTGCACTCGAATAGCCTTAAAATGCTGAGATTAACCCAGAAATGAATTCCAAAAGATCCATTAATGAAAAGAATCAAAACAATATCAGTAACATAGATGGCATTTCAGGGAGTAGCATGATTATGAAAGGCAAGTCTCTCTTCCAATGGCTTACAATCTATAGCTTGTATGCTACTGAGAATCTCAACCAGAGTAAAGCCATAGAGCCAGTGGGAGTTTCATATGGGTTGATTCACCATTGTTTTGAGGGAATTACCAATAAAATCCAGAGCCATATATTGACATTCAGGAGTCAGGAGTACACCCCTTGAGGTCCTTCAATGACCTCCCATTTTTTCTTTGCAAAAGCTTCAAAAGTATTTCATCCCCAAAGTCCTCTCCCCCCAAGACTCAGGAGGTTGAGAAGGCAATTTTTGGCATATTTGGAAGTCGGGAGGCCTTGAGTAGAGTTGCCAGATCTCAGGGGCAGGCCTGGAGACTCCAGTTTGTAGAGGTCATCTCTAGGTATTTCTTGGAAATGAGCATATGGCCAATGGAGGTGGATTTTTGTGCCCTTTTGACAGCTAAATGATTGATACTTTGTTATTGGAAAGAAGTAGAGAAAAATATAGGGAATGCGGCTGCTTGGGAATAGCGAAGTAGAGAGGAAAGAGGGACACTCACGCCACGTGACCGCCAACATCGCAACTCCTTCAGCAGCGACATTTTGCACCTGGGGACTGGTGCAAGTGGGAGGTCATTGATGGGTTTCCTCCGTCAATGAAAAGGGACACCTTAACCACACTTCAGAAACACAGCAGCTGTGGGTCAGAGGAGGCATCATGCGATAAGTATTGCCACTTTTCCCAGGCTCTAAACACGGTTTAAAAGCTGCATGAAGTTATTTTCTACATGGTTTACTGAATACAAAGCATAAATCAAAGATATATCTGTGTATACGCATAGATACGATATATGGACTTGATGAAGTAGACTGAAGTCTACGAAAGCTTACGCTGCCAACTTCTTTCTTTCAGTTAGTCTCAAAGGTGCTACAGGATATCTCTACATACTTAATACAGAGCAGTTACAGATCTGTAACTCTAGGTCACGAATGCGTAGCTGCAGGTTATGAATCCATAAATGCAATACACAATACCATCCAAAATCATCATTTAAAAAAAATGTGAAAGAAATTCACCAGAAAAATAATTCTGAGGCCACATGTGGCCCGGAGATTGGATGATTCCAAGCCCTGTTGCAGAAAGAGTAGGGAACCACATGCTGTAATGATGTTAGGACTCAGGCTAGATTAGATGATACATTAGAAAGACAGAAGACAAGGTTGTCTTTTTCTTGCATCCTTTCTTAAAATGTTTAATACCAGCCTGGAGGGAACCCACCTAGAGAATTCCCTGCAGCATGTAGCCATCAGTGTTGCTTCTGATGCAGAAGGGATACAGAATCGGGCTTTGATGATTTGAGCAAGCAAGTACATTCATTTGGGAAACGTTGTTCTCTTGGGTACCTAGTGACCCAGTCTTGTATGATCTTATAGGAGGTGTGTTTGCACAACAGTCTGGAAACTACGCCTTGAAATTTCCTCTTTGTATATTTACCCAAATGTATTAATAGTCTAAGGTTCCACATCCCAAGTACATATTGACCTAATTTTTTATAATAGCACTGAGCTGTGGTAGGTATTTATTCAGAGACTGCAATGACATGTCAGGCTAACATATATAACCCACAAATGTAGATATTACAGCTTTTATCCCCTCCCCAAAAAATACGGGAATTAAGATCCACATTGCAGTTATCCATCACGATTTAGTTTGGACTTGAACAAATACCTTAATGGACACTGAAATAATGGAGCTCATAATGGGAGAGTGGTGGAACGTGCCCTTATTCTTGTTTATCCGTTCCCTTCTGAATCCATTGACCATTTTTGTGTGATTGTATACTGCAAAATCAATTCGATACTCTGAGTAAGGCTGGATGTTTGGGAATAATAGGGTACATCTACACTATAGAAACAATGCATTTTGACACCACTTTAGATGCTGTAGCTCCATCCTATGGAATCTGGGGATTTGTAGTTTTGCAAGGTCTTTTGCCTTCTCTGTAAAGCCCTGGATTCTGGAAGATGGAGACATGACAGTTAAAATGGTGTCAAACAACATTATTCCCACAGTGCGGTTGTGTCAGTGCAATAGTGAATCTGTTCTGAGTTTTAGTATGAACTTTAGAGAAGCTGTCCATGGTGCTAGGCCTATTTTGAGTACTTTGGGCAATCTTTAAGGACAGTTGATCTTTTCACTGTCTGCGGTGGATCATGATAGTGTGTCTCCAGTGAGTGCACTATTAGAGTTTTACTGTTGTGTGTTTTCCTTTGCTGCTGCTGACTATGCTTAGCGTTTTCAAGGTGAGCATGTCTGGTTTTCAATAATGGCGCACTAGCCTTTGGAAGACAAATCTCTTCTCTTTTTTTTCACCCTGGGCTTCTTTTAGGTGTCAGGAACACCTCCCGAATGTTCCATCATGCTGGCCATTGAATATGAACGGGAGAAGTGCTTGAGACACTCCGACTTTGAGAATGAGACTATAGGTAAGATGGATCAAAAGCAAATTGTCTTTGTCTCTTTCACTTTTGCGTGCCTTGATGTGTATCTATATTGATGTGCTCTGCTGGACTTGCGTATAATTCCAGGTTTCAAGAAGACTTGGGTTGGTACCAAAAGCTGTCACAAATCACTGTTTTTGCTGGTAAATGATACATCTGTGACTGATCTGTAGAATCATAGGACTTTATCACACAGAAGTAAATTGGAGACAAATTGGTTAAATCCTGTGCCGAAATGGGATTTTAAAATCCACATTCTGGGTTGCTTTTCAGACGCGTTACCATCAATGAGAAATAACAGAACATTAGTCCAAATGCAAAGCTGACAAAACATACTCCTTTTTACTTTCGGGAAGCTCCCCATGACAATGCACCACTGTTAATGCTTGGCCATGCCAACAAGGGCATCATCTGCATCCTGGGATTTGTAGCTTGTTGTACCACCAGAGCTTTCTGACAGAGGAAGCTCAGTGTCTCACAAAACTACCAATCCCAGGATTCCATAGCATTGAGCCATGCCCATGAAAGCAGTCTCAAACTGTATTAATTCTGCAGTGTAGATGCAGCCTAGGTCACAGTGAGTTGAGCCAGAATGTTTAGTTTGCCCGGGTGCCTCTTTGAGTCACCAAACTAGTTTTTCTCATTACATATGAAGCTTAGGAACCCTGATAAGTTCATAAACAGAATAAACAAGCAAATCCATGAGCTGGAATCAGTTGCTGAGTAAACTTCCTTGACTTAGGGAGGAGTTTTCTTTTCAACAAGCCAGCCTTAAAAAGCCAGCTCAAGAGCATACAGTGTTGGTGTGTGTTGTGTGCTTTCACCTCATTTCCAACTTACAGCAACCTTAAGGCAAACATATCATAAGGTTTTCTTGGCAAGCTTTGTTTGGGGGGTTTGCCATTTCCATCCTCTGAGGCTGAGAGAGTGTGACTTGCCCAAGGTCACCCAGTGAGTTTCAGGGCTGAGATGGGAATCAAACCCTGGTCTTTGGAGTCATAGTCCAACGCTCAAACCACAACGCCAGAGACTATTCCAGAGTCTCCTTCTGCAAAAGCAGGTGGGAAATAACATGAGTAAGAATGGGGTCACCTTTCCTGAGCACTTATAAGCCTGTGTAACATGCTGTCATGAATGATTATAATTTGTACACCTTAGGATATTATTATTATTATTATTATTATTATTATTATTATTATTATTATTATTTCTTGCCTGCCTCTCCCCATGGATTGAGGCAGGAAACAACAGCAATTAATGAAGTCACAACATCAATTCAAAACACATCTGTTAAAAACACACATCAGTTTAAAAGGACAAACAAGACAGTGATATATTAAAACAATTCGTCATTTAAAAATTCACAGTTTAAAAATCATCTGGAGAAGCCTGCCAGAAGACACTGGATTTTGAATGCTGTTTTAAATTCGGGGAGCATATTCAGCTGTTAAACCTCTTCCGGCAGAGACATGTACAATGGATGCAAGAAATTAATTAGCCGAAGTGATGTAGCAAGAGGCAGACCCATGCTTGAGGATAATACAGTATTCTTTTGCCAGGAATGGGCTCTGCTGACATTTGGTACTCCCAAAGGCCAGTCTCTACAAAACATTAGCTTTGTTTGTCATGAATTGCTGGTGCTGTGTTTGGTTAGTAGCCATATGAATGCAACAAGCGAGGAAAACAGTAGCAGAATCTCTTACTAAGGGGTTAGTCACACTGTGAAAATAATCCAGGATTAATCCAGGTTGAATCTCTGTTGTTCACACACATCCCGAATGCATCCCGGTTTAGTTTGAGGGGGGCTTCCAAAAATCCACTTGGTCCAAGATGATTGATATTGGATTTTCCCCAGAGTTTTTATAAAAGTTCTGCATTGTCAGTAGTGTGAATAACTGATGCAAATAGATCTGAATAGACCCGAGATAAAATGCTGCATGCCTTGAATGTGTTCCGAATGCAATCACATCTTGAGTCCATCTTTAAATAATAAATAATAAATAAAAGATTTATTTATATACCGCCCTTCGAAACATCAGGGCGGTTTACAACAATATACAACAGTACACAATTCAAATGCTTGCATGTGTGTGCAACAAGACTTGCAGAGATGCACACTGATGCAGCTCCATAGTGTGAATAACAAACTCAGAATGCGTCAGGAAGATAATTTGCATCGTCACACTAAAAAAAATGTACAAATGATCCCTAAGCATGTATGAACAGTCATACAGAGAGAAAAGAGGAAAGCAGATATGCCTGCTACACTAACTGTAGTTGTTGTGTGCCTTCAAATTGTTTCTGACTTGAAGGCAACCCTAAGGTGAACCTATCCTTGGGTTTTCTTGGCAAGTTTCTTCAGAAGAAGCTTACCATTTTCATCCTCTGTGGTTTGTTCACCCAGTGGGTTTCCATGGCCAAGCCAAGATTTGAACCCTGGTCTCCAGAGATAGTCCGACACTCAAATGCTAGCATTTTCTTTTTTAAATACAGATCTATAAGTTTGGCCTCCAAAATGGTAATGATAAGAAAAGTGGAGGTGCTGAAAGAAAATAATCATCCCTGGATGTGTTTTGACAGACCCTTTCATGTGGTGAAGGTTTGAAATCCCCCTCCCCCCCCCCCTTTTCCCCCATATAATTGTAGTTTTGAATCACTTTTCTTGAATATATTGGACCGCTCTTCCTTTTTGTGAAATAGGAACTTGCCCTAGGGCCTAGAGCATTAGACTACAACTCTGGAGATCAGGGTTTGAGTCCCTGCTCAGCCATGGAAACCTACTGGGTGGCTTTGGGCGAGTCACACCCTCTCGACCTCAGAAAATCCCATGGTCAGATTGCCTTAGGGTTGCCACATGCAACTTGAAGGAGCACAGTAACAGCAAAAAGCAAATTTTGAGTTAAATAAATAACACCCAATAACATCTACTTTCTTACATGAGGTATACCTGTATTTCCCATCTCTAGAATACCTTGTTAAGCCTGGCAAATGCCCAAATTTCAGAGACACAATCTGCTCCAGTTCTCTTGTGAGCCTTGGGCAAGTGTCAAATAGGTCTATAGCGAAATGCAAAACCAGTCTATTTCTTTTCATCCTTTCTTCAAATGCCGGTCTTCCATTGCCAGCAGAAAATCCTCACCAAAATCTAATAAACCATTTAGTAGGCAGGTAGGACTATGAACCTTTATATCCTCTTGCAAGGTGGGAACATCGGTTCTAGTTAAAGAAGCAATTCATTATCCTTTGCCGATTCAATTAATGGTGCCTTTTTTTAAAAAAGAGAGAAAAGTAGTGTAATCAGAACAAACTACAAGGAAGAGTGCGTTGAAAACCTGCCCTTATCACTTGTGTTGATTAAAGGTGATTAATCCGCTCCGGCATGTTTGATTTTGGCCAGCGACTAGCAATTAATCAATACTAGCCAGCCTACCACCGTTCCTCATCCATCATTCTTTTCGCAACGGAGGCTAATTGTAAAAAGCTGTTTCCTTTCATGAAACCAGAGGAAGAGCTGTTTGCAGTCAGAGACACTAAAAGCAGCAGGTGCAATTTAGCTCGCTTGATGGCTCGGGGTGGAAATAAAATGTAACATTAGCAGGACTGCAGTTTGTGCTTCTATCACACTTCCTAGACTGTGGATAGGCAAAGCACAGCCCTGGGGCCAAACTCAGGCCCCACGGCTGTGTTTGGGGCCTGTTTCCCATGCATCTGTGGCAGAAGGTGGCATGATGCTGCATCTGCATGGAAAAAACCATCCAGTTTGACACCACTTTCATAGCCATGGCTCACTGGAATGAAATTCTGGGATCTGTGGTTTTGTGAGACATTTGGCCTTCTGTGTCAGAGAGCTTTGGGACCACAACAAAATACCAGAATTCCATAGTATTGAGCCATGGCAATTAAAATGGTTTCAGACTGGATTATTTCTCCAATGCAGATGCAACCAAAGTCTGTAAAGGAGTTTGGCATAGTTACTTTCTGAACTACAGATCCCAGAATCCTCCAGCCAGTATGGCTGAGTGCTGAGAGTATTTGTGGGTGAAAAATGTGTGTCCCCAGTTGCAGTCCAAAGTAATACAGCACAAATACAGGATCAGAGCTTGGAAAAGTTTCTTTTTTTGGTAGTGGGAGGAGAAAGGGGGTGAATTCCAAAGTCCCCAGCTTGCATGACTAGGAGATTCTGGGAGTTGTTCAAAAAAGTAACTTTTTTGAACAATTCCCAGAGTAACACTCTATATGAATTGTGCGTGTGCCCAAAAACTTGCAGCCAAAGTGATTTGCAGAGAAAATGCACTGATAGACAAAGATCAGTGTGGCGAGGGTTTCTTGAAAGTAGCAAACCGAAAAGCAGGCAATGCATAAGTGAAGATATGTTTTTGTCCTAATTTTGCTTCCTGCCGGTAGAAAGCATAGCTCAGATCTTTTCATGTAGATTGCTGCAGGTGCTTTGAAACTTGGCTGCATAACACACAAACACAAAACACACACACACACACACACACAACACACACGCACATACATATTTTTAAGCGCATTGCCGACACAGTGGTTCCCCGCTTTTTTTCCATGTGTTATGTAACGTTCCCAGGGCACAACAGAAACAGATATTTCGGGGAGATTCAGAAAGTATAGAAAGTAAGGGTTTCTCTCTTTTCAGGGACTGAAAGTTTTAATTTGAATTACAAAGAGCTTGGGACAATTGCACAATGGGACAACTGATGGCCACATTGACAAATACACACTCAATTGTACACTGTGGCATTCTGCAGGAAGATAGCACAGCATAACCACTGTGTAGCTATGAGAGCCACTGTGGTATAGTGGTTTGAGCACTGGATTCAAATCCCTGCTCAGCCATGGAAAAGCATTGGTTGACCTTGGGGGCAAATCATAATCTCAGAACCTCAGAGGAAGGCAAAGGCAAACCCCCTCTGAACAAAACTTGCCAAAAAACCCTTGCAATCAATTCACCGTAGAGTTGCCATAAGTCAGAAACAACTGGAAGGCACACAACAGCAACCAAGCTATGTGAATGTCAGTTTGCAATGCAGAAACATGATGTAGATCTCACCCATTGTCTTCTATGGTGCTGGTTCTTCTACCCCATCATCAGAGCTAGGAAAGATCCTTTTGGAGACTGCATCTCCCAGAATCTTCCTGTCAGTGTGAACATGGAATCCCACAGTCAGCACGGCCATTGGTCATGGCTGGCTGGGGATAATGGGGACTGTAATCCAAGCTCAACTTTCTAAGGCCATGGCGGACTCTGTGTGTGTTTCGGAAGTACAGAGGAATAACTGCAAGACTTAACAAACGGACATGAACCCTGACCCTTCATGTTATTTTCATGCAAATTTGCAGGAATGGGGTCTGGAAAAGATCTTATCTCAAACATTACAACATAAGATTCCTTTATGACAGCTTTCTCCCTCTCCCTACCCCTTTTAAAACCGATCACATAGTGTCTTTTCAAAGCGGATATAGCAAAGCATTTGCAGCGGGGGGAGTTTTTTAAAAATTAACACTGGCAGAAAGGTTAATGGGATTTTAAATGAAGCATCTGTTCTATTCTATTCCATGTCTTGTTTGTAGCGTGGCAAGATAAGAAATTAATTAATACATCTTTGCTTCCTCGGAGATGAGACATACATTTTCACACTTGCGATCTGGGGAAAGGCAGGACTGCTTCCTGGGGTACTGAAAAATTAATCTCGGAAACTTTTGAAGTTGATTTGTAGACTGAGAGATTTCACGTCTGGAACACATCATTTAAAAGAAAAAATCTCTATTAAAGGGAGGGTTCTATATTTGATGTCAGATGTTGGAAGTACCAAAAGCTTTCTCTATTGTCCTACCAGGAGAGAGCATAGTAAGGATGTCAGTCTTTAAGGATGAGACAAAGGAAGGACATTTTGACAAAACCACATCTGCCTTCAGAAGCACCCCCTCCATTTTTCACAGATTTTACTTTTTCAGAAACGCACAGTTGATTCTACAAATGAGGAATGTGTGTCTTCTCCCCATCTTTCTTTCCATGTCGATCCATGGTTGTAGTTTAAAGATGAACATGAAAGTAATATTATCTAGGGTTTTCCATGGCTGTGGCTCTGATGCCGTTTTCTATGCTGGAATTGTCATATTTTACTCAGAGACAGGAATGAAATCACCTTAGAATCATAGAGTTGGGAGAGACCCCAAAGGTCATCCAGTCTAACCAGATGCCATCAGAGCACTCCCTGTGACACAGGGCCATCCAGCCTCTGTTTAAGAACCTCCCAAGAAGGAGACTCCATCACTCTCCAAGGCACCATATTCCACTGTTGTATAGCTCTTACCATCAGGAAGTTCTTCCTTGTTTGCAGATGACACCAAATTAGGAAGAGTAGCTAATGTCCCAGAGGAGAACATCAAAATTCAAAATGACCTGAATAGATTAGAAAGATGGGATAAAACTAAGAAAATGAATTTCAACACAGAGAAATGTAAGGTACTGCATTTAGGTGGAGAAAAATGAAATACATAAATATAAGACAGGGGACACCTGGCTTAACAAGATGACATGTGAAAGGGATCTAAGAGTCCTAGTAGACCACAAATTGAACATGAGTCAATAGTGTGATGCTGTAGCTAAAAAAAAAAAAGTCAATGTGATTCTAAGCTGCATCAATACAGGTATATTGTCTAGATCAAGGGAAATAATAGTGCCACTCTATTCTGCTTTGGTCAGACCCCACCTGGAATATTGTGTCCAATTCTGGGCACCGCAATTCAAAAGGGATGTTGAGATGCTGGAGCGTGTCCAGAGTAGGACCAAAATGGTGAAGGGTCTGGAAACCATGTCTTATGAGGAGAGACTTATGGAACTGGGTATGTTTCGCCTGGAGAAGAGAAGTTTAAGAGGCGATATGATAGCCCTGTTTAAATGTTGGGAAGGATGTAATATGGAAAAGGAGAGTAAGCTTGTTTTCTGCTACTCTAGAGAACAGGACCTGAAACAATGGATTCAAACTCTAAGAATAGAGATTCTACCTCAACATTAGGAGGAACTTCCTGACAATGAAGATTTTCACACCAGCACTTACCGTGGGTTAAGTGCCAGTAAAGCACTGGTAAAACATCCCTAAAGCACAAGGGTGTGAAAGCCAGTCACGCTTCTGAAACATCAGTGAAGCATCGCCTCACTTCTACCATCCTTGAATCGTTTGCGGAGCAGCCATTTCCTATTAACGGGAACTTTGCATTAATAGGAAATGGCTGCGCCGCAAATGCTTCAAGGATGGTAGAGGTGAGGGGATGCTTCACTGATGTTTCAGAAGTGTGACCGGCTTTCACACCTTCATGCTTCAGGGACGTTGTTAAGGTGCTTTACCGGCAAATAACCCACAGTAAGCACCAGTGTGAAAATCTTCAGAAAGAGCTGTTCAACAGGGAAAGACGCTCCCTTGGAGAGTGGTGGAGCCTTCTTCTTTGGGAGTTTTTAAATAGAGGCTGGATGGCCATCTGTCAGGAGTACCGGTACTTTGATTGCATCTTCCTGCATGGCAGAAGGGGATTGGAGTAGATGGCCCTTGGGGTGTCTTCCAATTGTATGATTCTATGGCCCGGGACAGACTGCCTGAAAAGGGCAGCCTGCCAGTGGCCTAATTCCCTCCGGAGTAAAAAGAACCTGGAAAAACCAATGGCCCACTCACAACTTATGCAATGTGTGGTGCCACACAGTGCTTACATCACAATGGTGTATACGGGATGCCGCCATTGTTACATTGCCACTCCGTACTAGGGTTAGGGACCATGCAGTTGCCGCATGGTCCCTAACCCTAGTATTGCTGCCACCACACCACAAAGGGCCCATCTGTATCGGGCCTATGGACCCCTTTTTAGGTGGAATCTCTTTGCCTGTTGTTGCACCTATTGCTCTGTGTCCTGGTCTCTGAAGAAGCAGAAAACAAGCTTGTCCCAACCTTAATATAACATCTTTTAAAATATTTTAACACGGTTATCATGTCATGTCTTGACCTTCCCTTCTCCGGGCCAAACATGCCCAGCTCCCTAAACCAAACCTTGCAAAACCTAAGTACTGGTCTAATGAAGTTGTCAGAATGAAAGAGTGGATTCACTTAACTCAATGTTCCTTTATGTTCTTCCCATTCCTTTGCCATGAAATTATATGCAGGTTTGGGCATTGTACCATTGGGCAGACATGGCCTCTGAATCCCACTTTAAGTGGTGCAGTTTGACACCCTTTAAGTGTTGTAACTCTATCCTATGGAGCCCTGTGATTTGGAGATTTATAAGGTCTTTAGCTTTCTCTGCCAAAGACTACTGGTGCCCAAAACAACTAACTTTCCCAGTGCCTGTTGCAAGAATGAGGACAGACTCATTTTCATTGTGTTCTTGTTGTTGTTGTGTGCCTTCAATTCATTTCTGACGTATGGCAAGATTAAGACGAACCTATCGTGGAGTTTTCTTGGCAAGATTTGCCTAGAGGAAGTTTGCCATTGCCTCCCCTTGAGGCTAAGAATGTGACTTGCCCAAGTTTCACCCAGTGGGTTTCATGGATGAGCGGGGATTTGAACCCTGGACTCCAGAGTTGTATTCCAGCACTCAAGCCACTACACCATGTTAGCTCACCACTTTCATTGACCCTCAAGCTAAGCCTTTGTGAACCACAATTCAGATTTATGTTATCTGATGACAGGCTTGATATTACAGGTGCCTAAGTGACAAAATTGTGTTTCCGCTTGGCCCCAATTACTGGTTGTCTTTGAGGAGGAAAGCCAAGAGAACTAATTCCTCTCCATCAGGCCTCCCTCTACCACGCCGTAGCTTTGTTTTGTTTCAGGTCTCGTTCCAAAAAGGGATGACATTTTATTTTCTCAATTGCTGCAGTTGAACCGGGTGGTTTATTTTTGCTCCATCAGCTCCAAAGGCAACAGCGTAAGCACGAGCCAAAAAGGATGAAGTCTCCCGTGTTTGTTTGACTGGAGGAAACCAGCTGTCCTCTAGCTTTTTGGGATCAGCAGCTGTTAGCAAACAATGCTCTCTCTCTCTCTCTCTCTCTGTTTTTTGGGGGTTTTTTGCAAGGAAGGAAGATATTTTTTTTTAATTTGGAGACTTGTAACATTTGGAAGGGCTGCCTACCACCCACCCCTTCCTTCCTTGGAGAATAATATGCAGAGATGTTCAACCTTCACCCTCTCAACCAGTGGGGAATTAAATAGATGGATGCTCTTCATGCAGAGATTAATAGCAATATGTCAGAGGCGTGCGGTGGTTATCCCCTCTGGAAATCTGTACCTTTTTATTTTTATTTTAGGCAGATGGATTAGTTTTGCTCAGAGCTTGCAACATCCAGAGTCTTCCAGCCTGCTTGGTTGCCATGTCAGCTGGGAGAATCTCGGAGCTGTAGTCTAAACCAGTACCTTTTCTGAGTCTTGGTTTAGTTGCTATCTTATACATGTTTTGACACACTTCTTTGCCATGTTCTGAAACTTAGCAGGAGTTTAATGCAGGGCAATTGAAGGTTTGGTTGAATTCTGAGTACTGTATTCATTCATTCCTCCATCAAATCACAGAATCACGGAGTTGGAAGAGACCACAAGGGACATCCAGTCCAACCCCTTGACTAAATACCAATCTAATACATATGTAAAACAGTAGTTTAAGTGATCATATTTCAGCCATAAACACAAAGAAACAATGTTGATCTAACCAGAATTTTAAAATTTGGTCCCATATAGTAAATTCCTGAAAAGCAAAAACAAAAGTATCCTTTCAGAATGACCACTGCTATCAGTAGCAGACAAATAACTAAAGGATCGTACCTGGCTAATCTGTGCTTTGGTTCATTTTTCTTTGCATAGTCCAAGGAGTCATAGATCATGCCAAAACATGTTGTCTCCCCACCCTTGAAATGAAGCCAAAAACAAAAATGACATCTGGTGTTGTCTTGTACATTTTAGCCAACTTTTCAAAGTTTGGACTGAGAGCCTGGAACATATCTGCTGATGTGCTCAGTAACACAAACCAGTGGTGCCCCTGCCTATGGGATGGGCCATCTGCTCTGAATGTTAGTCTGAACTTATAAGCCTCTATCTGAGTTAGTGAACCTGTTTTGGTCATGGATTTCAGTACCTAAACTGTCTCTTTTAAAGTCTGGACTGAAACCCAAATCAGATTCACTGCCCCACTGACATGGAAGCCATCAGCAGCCACTGAAGGACAGCACACATATAATCAGAAATTTGGTACAGATACCCATATCCTAGGGAGAGCCAGTGTGGCATAGTGGTTTGAGTGTTGGACTATGACTATGGAAACCAGGGTTTGATTCCCAGTTTGGCCTTGAAACCCACTGAGTGACCTTGGTGAAGGCACACTTTCTCAGCCTCAGAGGATGGCAAAGGCAAATCTCCTCTGAAGAAACTTGCCCAGAAAACCCCAAGATCGCTTTGCCTTAGGTTGCCATAAGTCAGAAACGATATGAAGGCACACAAGAACAACAAATTGTCATCCCCACTGCCAGAAGACCTGACTTCAAAATCTTTTCTCCCTGCACATAGATTTGGACTTGCCACAATTAGAGGTATGAAGGATTGGGGAGCGGCGGGGACAGAAAAACTGGAGCAAGGAAGATGGCTTTTTAAAAATTGTTTTTCCATTTTCCACAAAGCCTCTTTTTTTTTTTCCCCTAGAAAAAAAAATTGGAGCAGGAGGGATGGAATATGGATGGCAAATGAATGAATATTCATTCCATCCCAGCTTTGAAGACCCTAGATTTGTTCAGCCTCTGTGGAATATTACCGGTTAAATTGTGCAGGAAGATGTTGGGATTGTAGTTATGAAAGCTGAAGATTTGTTGCTTCTGCATCCAAAGTAAATATTTGGCTTTTGATAAAGAAAAGCTTGCATTTTTTGGCTGGAGGACATCTTATTTTCCCCCTCTCTCCCTGCTCTCTTCTAGTGGAACAGCCACAGCCAGTTGAATTTCACATCTCGGTTTGGCTGATGGGCTCCTTTCACACTATATGCCAGATAGTGTAGGGCTTTTGCTTTTAAGAAGATTGTTGACTATGAGCAGATCCATCCTTGCAGCCTTGATCTTGGAAGCGATCGATATCCAGGCAGACCGATCCCAAGCATGAATACTATTTATGCTATTTTGCAAGAACGATGTGTGTTATTCACGGCCTACCTATGATGGATGACTTAATGCTCAGATATTGATTAGAAGCTCAGAGAACCATTTTCAAAAGTGCTGTGTAGATTTCTCTGTCTCCTGGGCCAAAGTTTTGAGATATATAGCAAGCTGTTCTCACCTTTCTCTTATGGTGATGGGCCAAAGTAGACATGCTAGCCATAGTGATAGTCACATGGACAAATAATTATGGTATACCTCAGGCATGATATAGTGATTTGAGTGTTGGATCATAAGATCTGGAGGCCAGGGTTCGAATCCCAGCTTGGCCATGCTCTTCCCACAAGCACCAACAAGACACCAGTCTTGTCTCCTCCTGGTTTAACATACCTAGCTCCCAACATTGTTCCTTATATCTTGGGTTGCATCTACACCAGTGGTTCCCAAACTTTAGCCTTCCTGATGTTTTGGACTTCAGCCCTCAGAATTCCTGACTGTTGGCCAAGCTGGCTGAGGCTTCTGGAAGTTGAAGTCCAAAACACTTGGAGGACCAAAGTATACAGCTAATGTAGTTTGACCCCACTGTAACTGCTGTGGCTCTATTCTACAGAATGCTGGGGCTTGTAGTTTTGTGAGACACCAGAACTCTTTGGCAGAGAAGGCTAAACACATTGTAAAATTACATCTCCCAGGATTGCGCTGGATGGAGCTACAACATTTAAAGTGGTGCCAAAGTGATTATTTCTACAGTGTAGATAGACCCTTGGTTTCCAGATCTTTGATCATCTTGGTCACCTTTTTCTAGATACATTCCAGCTTGTTGATATCCTTCCTGAGCTGCATCATATTGAATCTCATTGATTCAAGGGATCTACTCTAGTTGAGCATCTTACAATTGTAATCAAGCCCAAATCTATCATCCCTGTTCCCAAGCGCCCAGGGTTTCCATGACTAACCAAAACGAGGAACAAGATGGATTGACAGTACTTTATTTTCCTAATGCACACACCATACTTTTTGCCAAGCGCATATTTGAAATGAGGCTTAGCGTGGCATATCTCCCACATAGAAGCCATCAAGATCAGGCAGGTTGATCCCTTTCTTTGAAAGTTTTTCTCCTCACCTGTTGTTTGAATAGGTGCTTGGGCAAGCACAAAGCGGATTTAGCAACCGGCAGCATATACTTCCCTGACTACACACACTAACCAGATCTATTCTAAGAATCTAAAACTAGCCCCACTCCCGCCAGCAAATAGGAATAAGCCAGGCATTTGAAAATAAACATTGACAGCCTAGAGAAAAGGATTTCAAAAGCAAACATGAGCTCTCCGGTTGGTATGCTTTTGACAATACTTCTGCTTCTGACTCTCACACCGGAGACTGTTGGTGGGAAGGGTGGGAATATCGGTCTGCCGCACCCCAATCGATAGGCCAGGTTTAGGGGATTTTTATGATCCCTACATATTCCCTACACCATTTAATTTGTAAGGATCATGAATATAAATCAGACTGCGTCTAGGCTGCAAAATTAATGCAGTTTGATACGGCTTTAACTGCCATGTCTCAATGTTATGGAATTCTGGGATATGTCATTTTGTGAGATATTTAGCCTTCTCTTTCAGAAATCTCTGGGAGTACCCTTCCACAGGGCATTAACTGGCTTCCTCTCTCCTCTCTGTTTTGCCAGCAAGCAAAGATCTTCTGCGCAGGAATACATAATAGAGCCAGTGTGGTGTAGTGGTTTGAGCATTGGAATATGGAGGGCAGGTTTTGATTCCCCGCTCAAGCATAAAAGACCACCTTGGGCAAGTCACACTCTCTCAGCCTCAGAAGATGGCAATGGCAAACCCCCTCTGAAGAAACTTGCCAAGAAAACTCTATGACTTTGAGGCACTTGACAAAAACAGTTTTAATGTGTATTTAACTGTCCTCAGTGTTTCAAGAGGAGTTTTGTTTAATGCCTTTTAAAACCTTTGTACACTCTGTCCTCCGTATCCACAGATTCTTTAACTACGGATTCCAAGCATCCACGGCTTGAACATATATATTTTTTAAAAATACCAATTCCAATAAGCAAACCTTGATTTTGCCATTTTATATAAGGGATACCATTTTACTACGCCACTGTATTTAATGAGACTTGAACTCCCATTAGTTTTGGTATCCACAGGGGGTCCTAGAATCAAATCCCAGTAGATACGAAAGTTCATGCTGCCAACTTTTTTCTGTTAACCTCAAAGGTGCTACAAGATCTCTCTAATCAAAATATTTATGTTGTATTATATTGTATGTTAGCAAATTCCTATCCCCAAGAGAACTGAATCAAATCCTTGGCCTTCAGTCTTAGTCGCATCTCTGTTTCCAGGCTCAAATTTTGTTGCTGGAGATTCTTGGATGGCTGTCTGCCTATCATTTCACAGAGTCATGCTCCTGCTTGAACTCTCTCATTGCTTCACTTCTCACCTTGAGGAACTGCCCTGAGCTTCAGATTGACAAAAGTCAGGCTGACAGGCCAAAGCACCAGATAGAAATGTGACCATCCAAGCGGAGTTAAACAGCCAATCTATTTGTGCTGACTCTGTGTGGACTGAAACGCCAGCACCCCAGATTCCCCACCACTACCATAAACAAACAAACAAACAAACCAGCTGCAATGAAAATTAATATATTTGGAAGCTGGGTTCACGAAGAATATACACACAAATATATCTGTATAATAGCTTAAATGCAAAAACCAGGGGTCATTCAAACATCGGGGTTTTTTAGCACGACAATGCGAATCATCTCACTCATGCATTCTGGGTTTGTTATTCATACTGTGGAACGGCATCGATCACATCGCTGTGAGTTTGGTTATGCACATGCAAGCATCCAAATTAAGATGGAGCTGATGATGCAAATGCATTCGGAACCTCTTTTTTTTTGTATGCAGCATTTTATCCCGGTTCTATTCAGCTCTATCCACATTGGTTATTCATGCTATCAATGATGCGGATCTTTTTTAAACACTTGGGGGGGGGAAGCAGTATTGATTATCCCAGATTAAGAGGGGGTTTTGGTAGCTGTCCCCCAGCTTGAGTGCATTTAGGATGCGTGTGAACAATGAAGGTTTAACCCAGATTCATCCTGGATTATTTTCACAGCGTGAATAACTTCCAGGGGTAGCTGGTGGATCTGCTATCGGGGGGGGGGGGGGGGGGGAGGATAAATCTTCTCTGTCTCATAACACTCCTTTTTTAAAAACCAAAACATCATTTTTATTAAACTTAAACGGAACCCTAAACACATTTATACAGACAATTAAAACCTATATATACCAACAACAAGAATGAAAAGAAACCTAGCTGTACAGCTAAACAAAAACACACTAGTGACTCCCCCCCGCCAACTGATGGCTATGTACCACTATTACTATGTCACTGTATTACTAAAGTGTTATACAGTTGGCTTTCCATTTTCACAGAGGATCCATTCCAGACCCACCCCTCATCCCATGAAAACAGAGGCTCGTGCTTATTCAACTCCATAGGCTGTAAATAGCAGAGGTTGTCCCTCTGCGCATATTCAAGGAAGCAGATCTCAGATCCGTGAGTTAGGAGGCGCAACAGTACTGTATTACTATATCACTACCATAATATATTATGTAATATCACTATATTGCTACATTACTACACCAGCGTGGAGTAGCGGTTTGAGCACTGGACTACAGTTTTGAAGACCAAGTTTTGAATCCCTGCTTGGCCATGGAAACCCACTGGAGGTCCTTGAGCAAGTCACACTCTCTCAGCCTCAGAGACAAAGGCAACAAACAGCTCTTACCATCATTCTTCCTAATGTTGAGGTGGAATCTCTTTTCCTGTAGCTTGAATCCATTGCTCCATGTCCTAGTCTCTGGAGCAGCAGAAAACAAGCTTGCTCCATCATCAATGTGACATCCTTTCAAATATTTAAACATGGATATCATGGCACCTCTTAATGTTCTCTTCTCCAGGTTAAACATACCCAGCTCCCTAAGCCAAACCTTTGCCAAATCAAGTCTTCCCAAATAATAGGGGAATTTGAACTCGCCCCCAATGCTGGGAGAACAAAACGAAACATCTAAAGAAGCAAACAGAATACATTTGTAGAAATAAGCAACCAAACTGTACCATTTCTGTTTGATTTGAGTTTTTCCTATACCAAATGAAGATAGTTTTTTGTGGGTTTTTTGGACTGGAAGAGTTTATACCTGACGTTTCACCTGCATCTGTGGCTGGCATCTTCAGAGAATGGTGGCGTGGAGGTGGGGGGGGGGTTATATACAAATACAAAACAAGCAAATGCAACGAATACAAAATTAAACATTATTTCCCATCTTACCGTATGTTTTGGTTCATTTCAGGAAAAAATATTTTACGGTTTATTATTGTTTATATTTTGAATTTGATATTTATAGAGGCACCAAAAATATTTTAAGTGCTTAGAGTCTCTAAAAGTCTTAATCCACCCCTGCTTGGTATAAAAATTCATATCATCGTGATTATCATCATCTTCTTCAATTCATTCTCACAACAACCTTGTTAAGCAGGCCAGGCAACAGGGTGAGCAATCTGGGATTGAATTATAAAGTCCAGTTATTTAGAAAGACATCCATTTGTCAAAAGCCATCAGTTAAAGCCCTGTTGTCTACACCGAAAGGCCAAGTCGCATGGAAGAGCCATTCTGTCTATAATCCAGGAGCATGTTTCCAACATGACATGCTATTCAACAGGACAATGATTTTGTTAATTAAGGTTGTTTGACAGCATCCTTTCATATTACATTCAGAGACTGTGACAACGCAGCCTTGCTGTCTTGATCAAATTTATTACAAACGCTTTCACAGCAAGCCACCATCCATATTATATTAATGAATTTCCAAGAGCCCCAGTTAATAGCAGGCATTTGAAAATGCCTTTACTAATCAGAGTTTCTCAGCAGAGCTTATATGTCCAGCTATTCCGTTGCAGTGAAAAGAATCTTAAGAAGCCAAGGGATATTTGCACCGTTCCAGTTGCAGCCCTTTCTTCTTATATAAAGGTAGCCAGACTAGATAATAGCTTTACAGATTGCCAGATTCCCTCTGATATAAATGAGAGTGGTACTCAGGGGCATTGATCTGAGCCTCTCTCCTGACTGACTTCAATGAAGTGGATGTTTCTGCTTCATGCGGACAGATCGCTCTGTTCCTGGATTGTGTCAGCTTCACCTGTCCTCTCTCATGCATCCATTCTACCTTGTTTTCAGCAAATCTTTTAAAAAGCATAAATGGTGTACTTTGGCTCTGCACATCTTATACACTGTGTGCATGTACACGCATAGTGGCATTGCATACACAGCTCTCTTTCCTCCACCTTGAATGGAGTGCAGATATTCCACATCAGACAAAGATCTCCAACTACTTCATAGGAGAATGTTTGCATGCATAAGTCACAACAGGATTCCAGCCTTTGAGTCCACAATTCAGATCCATCATTGATGCCTCCAAGCCATTGGATTTTGCGTCCCTCCATCACATGGAGATGGAAAGAAAATGATTGCCCATGTGAGGACACACAACAGGAGTGAACAAAGCATGGCACGTGGTCCCCATGGAGCCTTTGGAACACACCTTTGTGCCCCTTGAAGCCCACCAGCCATCCCCCAATCTGGCCTAAATGTTTTAAAATATCCACAAGATCTCCAGGAAACATTTGCCCCAAAATACCCAGAAGATTCCCCAAATGTGTAAGGAAATGCAAAAATGCCCACACAAGCACCTGGAACCCCATTCTAACCCCCCAAACAACCCTGTTTTCCTCTACTATCCTTAAAATGGTGATCAGAATTGATGTAGTGTCGCTTCCTGTCACCATTTTGAGAGGGAATGCAGAGGAAGATGGAGGCGTTTGGAGTTGCTAGAGGAGAGTGCATCCCATAGGGATGGTCTGTGGGGAAATTGCTCCTTTGATCCCATTCAGTTGCCCATCCCGACTTACAGCTTCTTAACTACACTATGGTTTCCCACTGGAGATGAAACACCTGGATAAGTTAACACGCCTCTGCCTGTATCATACTCAAATACTCCCACAACACTTGCAAACTGTGGAATTTTCCCCTTGCACAGTTTTTTCATGACTCATCTACACTGTATTTACTTTTCTCGCCTGAGGAGCAAAGATAACCCAAGTATTCATGTCTTTTTGTCTCTAGTCACACGTTTGGGATTGTGTTTTTAATCAAAAGGGATGTATTTTAGATCCAATGGGATGCATTTGTGATGAAGAAACCTGAGATCTTTAGTACAATTTGATGTGACTTTTAGAGGTCTGCAAATCCTGAAAATGAAGGACAGTTTTCCAAGTACATGCCATGTTTTAGAGACATCGCTGGTCTGATAAGTTTGTTTTGTTGTGGCAACTGTTCTTGAGTTGGCCCTGATTCATAGTGACCCTGTGGATGAGACATCTCCAAGACCCCCTGTCTTCCACTGCTCTGCTTAGGTCCTGCAAACTCATTCCTGTGACCTTCATGATTGGAGTCTATCCATCTCTTTCTGCTACTTTCTACCTTTCCTAGAATTATTGTCTTTTCCAATGATTCATGCCTGGTGAAAGTATGACAGCCTCAATTTGGTCATCATGGCTTCAAGAGATTTCCCATTTGATCAGTTCTAGGACCCATTTCTTTGTCTTTTTGGCTGTCCATGTTATCCTCAGCACTCTTCTCCATCATCACATCTCAGATGAGTTGACATTCTTTCTGTCTGCTTTCTTTACTGTCCAGCTCTCACATCCATACACGGTGATGGGGAATATAGTGGCTTGATGCTCTGTTATATATCTTTTCTCTTTAAGATCTTGTGTTGTTCTTTCATAGCTGTCCTTCCCACTCCTAGTCTTCTTATTTCTTGACTGCAAATCACCATTCTGATCAATGTTTTAGCCTAGCTACAGGAACCCTTTAACTATTTAGTTAACTATGGGGATGTTCCCACTAGGTGAAACCCCACGTTCTGAATCGAATCCAAGAAGTGGCGTTCCTATTAGGATCCGATTTAAACCTAGAACGGTTCTAGAGCAACCCGCAATCGTCCCCACTACAAATCGAATCATAGAGCGGGATAAAAATTTAAATCGAATTTTCCTCATTTAACATGTGTTAAAAAAACACTAGGGTCTGACCTACGTTTTTCCATTGATTCGAGTTAGGAACCGGAGCATTTAAATAGGAACGACAGCCTTTGAAATCGCGTTAGATGAATGGGAGGAGCGGAGTGCGATGGGGCTGTCCTTGGGGGAGTTGCCCTTTCTGTCCCCATCTGTCTGGCTGTCGCCATTTTTGCTTCCCTCACCCCTTTTTTTGTCCGCTGTGGTCTTTCAATAAGAGATAAGGATTATTTTTATTTTTTATTTAATGGTTTACAGGCGCTTAATCTCTTCAGCACTTTAAACACCTGAAGTCCCGGCTGCTCAAGGCTTCCCCCGGTGAATTGCAACCTCCCCTCTGTGTGGGTGTGGGCGGGGTCGGTGCCGCGGGTTGCATGATGGGAAATGTAGTGCACGGCCCAGTCGCTCCCACCAGCTGATAAATCTACTTCACTCTTGCTTTGTTGCCAAACAAGTGCTCTTTAATATAAACAATCAGGTGAGTAACACAATAACGGGGAATCCCTGTGACACAGTCCAACTATATACAAACTTTCTTTCCAACCGGGCTACCCGCTCTTTCAGTGAGGAAGAAGTTAGCTGCCTCCTATTCCCGGGCTCGTCCTCCGGAATGCTTCTCCAGCGGTTCTCTGTCAGCCTTCTCCCACGGTCCGGGTCTTGGCCCTTGTTCCCAGCATTCCCCTTTTACGTCCCACCATTCCTCCACCAGGCTAGGGGCACTCGGGTTTTCCCATCCTTCTTCGCACACGAATGGGAAGTCCCCTTCCTCTCGAGGGTCTCGAAGCCGTACCGCCTCGTGAGGGCCCAAGGCCCGCGGACTATGTTGGCTTAGTAAGGTAATAGGCCTCCCCACTCTCCTGGGACTTTGAGTTACCTTTCCTAGCCCTCGTCCGACCGCCTCACCGCGTCCCCCTCTTCCGCGTCTCCTGCCTCCCGCGCACACCTGTTCCTCTCCTTTTATTCCCCTCTCCGGCCCCGCCTTCTCTTCCTCCTGCTCTTGAGTAGCCCTTTCGGGATCTCTCTCCACCTGATCGCTCCCACCCTCTCCAACTCTTCCCTCCTCAGCCCTCACATCTTCACAGTGGGGAGAGCCCATTTCTAACGGAGGAGAGGCAGGGAAGGGATGGCTCCTCGCGAGGAGACATCTGATCTCGCCCAGGCAGGGAAGGGCTCTAATCAATGGGGGGGGATAGAGCCTTTCTCTCTCCCTTTCTCAAATGGAATCTGCCTTCTCCTCCAACCCTGGAAAGAGAATCTTTGGGAAGAGTGCTCCCTCCCTGCTTTTCCAGCAGCCTCCTTCATTGATCTCTGTGCTCTCTGAAGGGATTCTCCCATAGTTCCTCTGGAAAGAGCTTAGGTTCCTCTAATTCGCTTTGCCAGAAGCCTCTCCCATTGATCTCTGTGCTCTCTGAAGGGATTCTCCCTGGCTGTCTTGGGAGACAGGATGCTGCCCTCCAAAACCTATCCCATAGTTCCTCTGGAAAGAGCTTCGCTTTGCCAGAAGCCTCTCCCATTGATCTCTGGGCTCTCTGAAGGGATTCTCCCTGGCTGTCAATGAAATGGAAACGATGCCAAAAGATAAATCGCTTCCAAATATTCTGGATTAACATTACGTCATTCTGACGTACTATTGATTGACAGCTCCAAATAAGGTATGGAGGAGAAGAATCGATTTATTTAAACACCGAATTCATGCCAAGTAGGAACGCTTGCAGGTAAAAACTTCGATTTAAAAAACCAGATGGGAATGAAGAATAAAAGCGATTCGGAACGCGGGATAAGACCAGGGTTATTTTGAATCGGATCTATTAAAAACGTTGTATTTTAAATCGTTTCAATCTTAAGTGAGAACACCCTCTATGTTCAAACTTCTGCAGTTTTCTCTAGCTATTTTTCATCCTGGCTGAAGCGACCAGCTTCAAAATCTCTGAACAGTCTGCATCTTTGAATGTGTCAGAAACCAGGCTGGTTCTGTAGCAGCCATACCTATTTTGGTCAGAAGGTTTTTTTCTTCTCTCTCTCTCTCTCTCTCTCTCTCTCCTTTCCCTTGAACTGGAGGGGCATCAATTTGTCCAAGGTCTGTCTTCTCCCAAATCCTCAAGGGAGATCTCCAACTTTCAGGAAACCAGGGACAAGATTGCATTTAACACTGCCAGAGCATCTGGATTTACCAGCGTACTTACACAGAGGTCTAAGAATAGGGTGATGGCATGGGAGGGATTTTACTACCCCCTCCAACCAAACTTTTGGTGTTGGGGAGCAGATTTATTGCCCAGCTGCCATTGCACAGTTTGGGGGAAATGATGGCAATGTAGGCACTACATACCATGTTATGTTATGTTGCAAAACTCCAAGGTGCAATAGTTCAATTCTCCAAGACAGGGGCATCATTAGGGTGTGCTAGAAGTGTGGACTGCACCAGGTGACATTTCAAAAGGGGGTGTCACCTAGTGCACTGGTAGGAAGGGGCTACCTTTTGGGTATGATGGGTCTGCTGCCTGGGAAAGCAAATCTTCTGGCCAGCAGCTCTACCAGAATCAGAGAAGGCTGTTGAAGAGAAGATGGGAGGTATTAAAAAATGATCCACACTGGTTGTCAAATATATTAGGTACACCACTGCTCCAAGAGGGTTCTGGCCCATTTTTTCTTGTTTGCTCCCAGTACTGAAGCCTCATCCAGTCACCATGGAAAAATAGCCTGTGATCAGCCTGGAAAAAGGAATGGTTGGTTGACGGCCTAATGCTATGACAGCAAACATAGGTATCCTGTGTGCTCTTCCTCTTCCCTACAGGACAAGGCTGTGAGTGATCACATGGATTTTGGAAAGCAATGCAGGGATAAAAGATGCAGTGCAAGTAGAGTTTAAATGCTGCATCAAAGTTTCGTGTGCAGTTACGCATCCCTTGCACTTTGCTATCCTGAGTCATTAGAGGTCTCTTTTTTTTAGAATGCCCGTCTCACTCTCTTTCCCTCTGAAGTCAAGATTGCCTAATGTAGTGACTCATTCCCTTTCTTATAATATCAACATGCTTTCTGAAAGCAGCTCTGGATAGCAAAATGAGACTGACTCAGCGGGAAAAAAATTAGAAATATCTATTTAGAGCAGCGGTTCTCAATCTGTGGGTTGCGACCCCTTTGAGGGTCAAACAACCCTTTCACAGGGGTCACCTAAGACCATAGGAAAACAGTCGCCAAATCAGAGTTATGAAGTAGCAACGAAAATAATTTTATGGTTGGGGGTCACCACAACATGAGGAACTGTATTAAAGGGTCGCGGCATTTGGAAGGTTGAGAACCACTGATTTAGAGCATTCTGGGCTCCTCTAGTGAAGGGAGGAACTGAGGCTTCAGGGCTCTCATTCTCCGAGAACAGGAGCCCATCCACACTACACTACTATTCCACTTTAACTGTCATGGTTCCACTCTACAAAATCCTTGGATTGACAGGTTGTTGTTGTTGTTGTTATTGTTGTGTGCCTTCCAGTCATTTCTGACTTACGGCAACTCCTGTCATGGGGTTTTCTTGGCACAATGTGTTCAGAGGAGTTGATTTTGCCTTCCCCTGAGGCTGGGAAAGTATGACTTGCCCAAAGTTATCCATTGGGTTTGCATGGCTCAGCAGCAATTCAAACCCTGGTCTCCAGAGTTATAGGCTAATGCTCAAACCCCTATACCATGCTGCCTTTCTGGTATATTGGCAGCGTACAGAGGAGCATTTAGAATTATCTGCCCAAGAGTTCTAGTGCTTCACCAGACTACGAACACCAGAATTCCATAGGATGTAGCTCTGGTAGTTAAGGTGGAATTGTTCATGGAACAATACCTAGAGCCAGCTTGGTGCTGTAGTTCAAATGTTGGACTAGGGCACTGGGAGTGGATAGACATAAATATACAGTGGGCCCTTTGTATCTACTGGGGTTTGGTTTCAGGAACACACCCCGCCATGGATACCAAAAGCCGTGGGTGCTCAAGTCCCATTGTATATAATACCATGATAAAATCCTGTCCCTTATATAAAACTGCAAATTCAAGGTTTGTTTTTTGGAATTTTCAAGCTGTGGGTGGTTGAATGGATGGATGCAGAATCCATGGATATGGAAATCAAACTGTAACACAAAAATCCAGGAGCTTTCATACACTTTATTATTTGTTTGTTTGTTTGTTTCATTTGTATTCCGCCTTTCTCCAAGAAGGGACCCAGTATAGTAGCTGCAGTATAATTTCCATTCAGGGTAGCATAACTATCCATATGTGGAGATAGACTTCACCAGCACTAGGCAACCCCCACACACACACACAGAATAGAAATGTTACAGTTTCTAGATGTACTGTGAACAATGTGAAAATTGCAACCTGCAGCATTGCTATACACCCAATTCCAGCAGAATATGTCCATTACACTAGGGTGAATAATTCACCACACATGCCTAGTGTAACCTGACTCTACGTATGTTACTAGCAAGATACCAGCCAATTCTGGAACCTCTGGGCCACAGGCTGAAAAAATGTAAAGATCAGCTCCTGTATCTGTGGGGGTTTGGTTCCTGAACTTACTACAGGTCCTGGAAACCAAGGGTAATAGTGAATCCTATTAAAATAAAGGACTTCTGGTACAAGCATACCATAAAGTTGCATTGGAAGACTAGGAAATTTCTAGCGGGCACTGTCTAGGCATTTTCACATACAACTCTATGATGTCTCTTTTTCCCCTCAGCAGATACTGGTTCTGCAGATATATAACTTGAGGAGGGGTCCATATGTGTAGTCTATCTGTGTGTGTGTGTGTGTGTGTCTGTGTGTGCATGCTCTGAACGTTAGGTCAAAAGATTTCTTGGTTTCCATTTTGATTTAAATGGTTCTTCTCTTTTACAGGTTGCAGGAGTGACTGGGACAACATCAGCTGCTGGCCTGCAGCGCGTTTGGGTGAAACCAGAGTATTGCCCTGTCCAATTTATTTCACCTTCTTTTCTGAAACTCAAGGTAAGTGATATTGGGCAGCTACTCACACATGAAAATGAATGAGGGTTTTGGTTTGCAAGCTAGTTCATCTGAGCTCCCTTCCAGCTGGAGGTAAATGCTCTGAAAAAGTCCTGATGAGCAGGCACAACATCTAGTTATAAACCCTTTGCATCCTAAGGCACCCAAGTTGGCTTATACCCCACTGACATATTACCTTGGTTTGGACTCCAGCTCCTCAAATCCCCCAGCCAACAAAGACACTGGCTCTGCTGGTTGTGAAATTCTGCTGGTTGCAATCCAACAAAAGTAACTTTCACAAGCTCTGTCCATTGGCAGACAGTGGGAAAGGCTAGTGATGCTCATGAAACCTTCCTACATTGATTTTTAAGACTTATGCTTTGGAGCCCAATTGCATGTTCAGAAATGTCACATTATTTCCCTGGAGCAGTAGTCTGTTCTACAAATACAGCACAAATACAGTCATTGTTATTGTTGTTGTATATCTTCAAGTCATTTCTGATTTATGGCAATCCTAAGGCAAAGCTATCGTGGAGTTTTCTTGGCAAGATGTATTCAGAGGAGGTTTGTCATTGCCTTCCCCTGAGCCTGAGAGTATGTGACTTGCCCAAAGTCACCCAATGGCTTTCATGGCTGAGTGGGGAGCCAAACCCTGGTCTCCAGAGTCAACATCCAGTACTCAATCCACTACACCATGCTAGCTCTCAATGTGTTAGGCAGGTTGCACCAAAGTTCCTGAAATGCCTCCATGACCCTCAGAGAGATCATTTGGGGAAAATACTTTATTTAGGTCTCCTGAGGGTGCTAATGTGGCCTCCAAGCCTTTCACAGTTTCCCATCCCTTGTCTAAATCTTACTGTTAGAGGAGAGCCATTGAATCTGTTGGGATAACCTTCGTGTTGCTTTGCCCTTCAACAGTGGATCTCTGCTCCCAGATTCTTTTCAAATTCCACAGAGCTGGTCTTAGACTCAGAATTGGTGGCATATTGGAGGCTTTCATTGGAGGCATGAAGGCTTGTGAAGAAAGTTCACAAAGTTTCTCATCCTTGATGAGAAAGGGTGCTTCAGTGCATCAAGGTACCCTGCTGAGAAAATGGTATGAAACTTTTCACATTCCAGGGCTGTTTTTATGAAACATTCATCTGCAAAAAGGAAAAAGAAAGAAAGCTGAGTGTGTGCAAAAAATCACAATCATTTTTTAAATGCAGGAAACAGTATTGTTTGCAAAATGCATTGACTTTCCACCCAAAAAAATTGTAGAAATGAATTTTTCAGGGGGAGAAAGTTTCAAACAGAAAAAGCAGCCAAAAATGCAGCAAAAACTGTTGGAAACTTGCCCAACATGGGGAGAACTTTTGAAATTATTTGTACCTCCATGTAAGATTGAGATAAGCAAATATTTACATGCAAATGAACCACCTATTCCATACAGGACAATCCAGAACTAGAGCATGTTAGTCGGTTGCAGCAAAAACAAGTTAGCTTTATTACAGCATAAGTTTCTCTGGCTAGAACAAGTTTAGTCATACAGTTATGTCGCCTCAACATCCTGTCTTTTCAATAGTTAGAATTCTTTCTGCCTCTTGCAGCTGTTTGAAATGTTGTTCTTTAAAATTTAGGGCTTCAGTTGTGTGGCATTTTTCATCCCGCCTCTGTATATTTAAAGCAGTTTGATCCTGCTCTTCTATCAAAAAGGCACCTAGAGTGTCTTCTGGTGATTCATAAGAAAACATTCCCTGCCCACAGGCTTGCCGTCTATCTCTTTTAGCTGGTATACTATCATAACATTTTGCAGGGTTTGGGCTTCCTGCAAGTTTAGAGATCTTCTGAGAGGCCTTCTTCTCACGAGATGCAGTGGGTGCATCTGCACAGTAGAAATAATGCAGTTTGAAACCACTTTTACTACCATGGCTCTATCCTACAGCACCCTGGGATTTGTAGTTTTCTGAGGCACCAGCCTACTTTGGCAGAGAAGGCTACAATCTTGTAAAACTAGCAAACCCAAGGTGCCAGAGGATGGCATTACAACACTTAAAGTATGTCAGTCTGCATTTTTCTACAGTGTAGATGCAAGCTATAAAAGCCCTGCCTCACACATTCCAACTCCTTTTGAGCTGGTCTCCATAAAATTGTAGCATGATGGAGCTGGAAGAGACCCCAAGGGCCATCCTTTCCAAACCTTTCTGCCATGCAGGAAAACACAATCCAAGCACGTCTGACAGATGGCCATTGAGCCTCTGTTTTAAAACCTCCAAAGAAGAAGGTTCCACCACCCTCTGAGGCAGCATATTCCACTGTCTAACAGATCTTACATCAAGTACTTCTTCCTAAGGTTTAGGCGGAATCTCATTTCATGTAGTTTGGATTGTCTTCCATAACTCAATCTGTGGAGTCTGGGATCTGCTATGCAGAGGATTCAGATCTAGAAAGGACCCTGCCTCTACATGATGGATCCCTCCCCAAATCTGAGCAGCTGGTAACAGATACAGCTGATGAGCCACTTCAGCAAGATGGGTCCCTACCAAAGCTGGAACTGATCAGACACCAGAGAGACACCCCTAACATTTACAGCACATTGACAGGAAAAGGAGCAGTAGCAAGAGTCAATGCCTCTTGCAGAAGCTTCAATGAGAGACATTGGGCATTAACCACCTGGCATCTCAAGATCAGGGGGTTATAAATCTCATAACAGCTGCTGGGAATTTTTGTCGCTGGCCACAGCTTGTTGTCCCAGGCTTTCAGTGCTCTTCCTGCTTGTGGATTTATTTGAATACCAGGCCTCTAGCCTGGATTATGTTTTACATCTCCTTGCATTTCCCTTTTGGCTTCAGTCATCCTGATTGCTGGCTTCTCGTGACAGATGCTCGGATGGCTAAGACCTTTCTCCTGTGTCTTCCTTGCTCCTCAGAGAACTCTTGGATCCTGTCTGCACTGGCCAGGGACAGTCCAAAGTATCCCAGCCCTGGAGATGCCCTGACCCTCCCCACTTCCAAAGACCCTCTGTTCTGATGCCATGCAACTGACTGCAAGCTGCCTGGCATGTCTGCCACCATCACAGATCACTTTGCATTGAGATCAGAATGGTGTCCAGCAATGATCGCATGCTGGGCTGGGCATCTTATTCTGACTTATTCTGAGTGAGTGACTGCCAGGCATGGCAGTGGTACTAGGTAGTTCAGTGAGACACATTTTAAATAGCCTCCCTGTGTTGGGATGGAGGGCTCTAGATCTTGTTGGAAGATCTGGAACAAATAGTAAACTTTTTAAGTCTGTTATAAGGGGGGGGGGGTATTCCCCAGTCCTGGCACTGAATGGGCTGGACATCTTCTAGTCTGTTCATACCAGATTTGGGGTTCAGGCATGCATCTTCCAAAAGGAAAGGGGGAAGTTGTTTTATTTGGTCTGTACAGACAGAGCCTTGCTTACCCATGTATGACCTGGACTGGTTTAACCACATATAACTATAGTCAGCCCTCCATTTTCACAGTGGATACATTTTCAGACCCCCCCCCCCATAAAAACAGAAACTTGTCAATATTCAAGCCCCATAGGCTTGAATGGGGTGTGTGTCTGTGAGCGTGCAAGGAGCGCACCCACTGAATTTAATGGAGGTAATTTCTCCATGAATATTCAAGACTGCAAATCTCAAGTTCACGAGAACAGAGGGGCAACTGTAGTATGGCCTGCCTCTCCTGCCACTTGCTGCCTTTAAATGCAGTGTGCTACCCCAAATTACAGTTCTGAAAACTTGACAACCCTGTTAACAAGGCAGCATTACACAACTGCAGTATTGTGTAACACTTATGAATCTCTTCAGTGTGCAGTCTTTGCCATGCTTTGTATTGTAATGAAAGCTTACCTAAATGCATGCTTTCTAACCAGTACTTGAACTGATATTCCTTTATCCTTTGAAATTCATACTCTTAACATGTGGTCACATTTATGTACATTTTTTCCCTTCTTCTGTGCATCATTTTCACTCCAACTGCCTCTTCTAATGCACACATTTTGATACATGGTTTCTCCTAAGGTATGCATCTGTATGTGCTTTTCTCTAACATAGACATTACTCAATACTGATACTGATCAGAGAAATGCAATGCAGAATTTGAAAAAGTGCAAATAGCTAAGCCTGGTGGTGCTCCAGTTCACATATTAGTTGGAGAGCGTGAAGTAGGTCGGTTCATATTAAAATGCACACTAGACAAATTTCCTCTCCATTTCTAACCCTCAGGCTGCCTGACTGCAGAGAGGGGGTGTTTCTTAGCTTGGCAGGATAGAGTTATTTTGCCTCTGCAGGATCAAGGACGAGACGAAAGGAGGCCAGACTGAGCTAAATCGCATTTGTGCCGAGCTATTATCTTCCTTTTCATTGTCACCCACATCATGTCTGGAGCATAAGCTCTGTTTCCGCTTTTTGCAAAGGTCTTTCTCCATTTTCCAAGGCAGCTGGATTCCAAGCAGCCTTCTCTTTCCATCTGTCAGGTGAAGCTCCAATAAATCACTGTCTTTTTCATTTATGTTCTTTTGCAGACGGGTTAATCCACTGGGATTGGTTCATTCCCCCTCCCCCTGCATTCCCACCAAGCTATATTTCTGCACCTGGAAATTTAACTGGATGCATTTCAGTCCTAGAAAACCTGCCACATTCTAACAGAGGGATGGGAATCATGAAGCCCTGCAGGGTTTGGAGGGTTGCATCTACCAGCAACCCTAGCCAGCAGAGGCCATGGTGAAGAGCACTGCTCTACAACATCCGTAGTGCTACTTTGTTCACCCTCCCTTGTTTAATTCAATGATAGATGGGGACTGTGTGGCCATCCAGAACTTGCTGAACTACAACTCCTACAATTGGCTAGGCATGGTGGAAGTTGTTGGCCAAAAACATCTGGAAAGCCATAGTTGCCGACCCCTGCTGTAAAAAGAAATATGAAAGAACTAGACAAGATTTTAAAGTGCAAAAATATGACACCAAACACCAAAGTTAGTATCATCCAAGCCATTGTATTTTCCATCACCATGTACACATGCGAGAGCTGGACAGTGGAGGAAGCAGATAGAAAGAAAAGCATGATAGAAAGAAGAGATATGGTGCTGAAGAAGAGTGCTGAGAATACCATACATGGCCAAAAAGACCAAGAAATGTTTCCTAGAGCAGCTCAAGTCTGAACACTCCCTGAAAGCCAAGAGGACTAAATTGAGGTTGTCATACTTTGGTCTTATCTTGAGAGGAGATCACTCACAAGAAAAGACAATAGTTTTAGGGAAAATGTAAAGCAGTAGACAGAGAGATAGGCCACAACCAGATGGATAGTCTTAGTCATGGACATGGAAATGGAGAAAGACCTTTGCAATTTATTGTAGCTCTGGTTAACTTTTGTTTGTTTATTTGTTTGTTTTTTGTTTCTTAAAGTCCTCTGTTGTTGTTAACTTTCCTTGTGTGGGTCTGGATTCATGGCAGCCCTGTGAAGGAGACACCTTCAAACCTCCTGTCCTTAACTGTCCTGCCCAGGTCCTCCTTGTTCATGGCCATGTCCTTGATAAGTCTATCCATCTGGTATGTGGTCTACCTCTTTGTCTATTGCCCTGCTAGGTCCCTTGGAGGGCCCCTTAGACAGCCCCCCAAAAACCAATAAAATGGAAAGGGGGGGAACGGAAATGCCTGAATGTTTGCTTCTGGTTGGTATTTAAAAATGTATTTAAAAATCTTAAATAGTACAGTAGACCTGCAGCCCATTGAAAAGGTGAATTCATGGACGGTTTCAAGAGATTGAGCTGACGCTTGTAGAGAGGTCTTGTAGGATCTTTGAGAATAACTGAAAGAAAGAAATTGGCAGCATGAGCTTTCATAGACTTAAGTCTACTTTCCCAGATGCATTTGGCTGACCTTAATGTGACCAGAAAAATGGTACTGAGGAATTTGGCACTGTCAAGGACCACCAAAACGGAACTGAAGACAACGGCTGCATCCGCATTGCAGAAATAATCCAGATTGACACCAATTTAACTGTAATAACTTAATTAATAATTTGTTTTATTTATATACCGCTATTCCAAAGATCATAGCGTTGAACAGCAAGTAAGCTAATTAGCAAGTAAGCTAATTTGCCCCCAACAGTCTGGGTACTCATTTTAGTGACCTCGGAAGGATGCAAGCCTGAGTCAAGCTTGGGCCCTTTTGCTGGTCTTGAACTCACAACCTTGTGGTTTTGAGTGAATGGCTGCAGTACAGGCATTTAACCACTGCGTCACCAGGGCTCCTAATGACTCAGTGCTATGGAATTCTGGGAACTGTAGTTGTTGTGGTACCAGAACCTTCTGATAGAGAAAGCTAAATGTCTCACAAAACTACAGTTCCTAGATTTGCATACCATTGAACCATGACAGTTAAAATGGCATCAACCTGGATTATTTTTTCAGTGCAGATGTAGCCAGCGTATGACCCCAGAGTTGAAACCTGGCCGACTCTTTGTGTAATAATAACTAATTTAGCAGAAGGTTTTAGCTTTGATTTATGTGAGTGTAAATGTGACCTCCCAAACTAAGCTGTTTTTCACTGAATCCACATTTTTGCTCTCATTTCTTGGCCTTGAACGTTTCCCCCAAAATTGATGGCTGTCTCTGCAGCCCCACTTCTATATTGAACCATGTAGAGGAGAAACATTTTCCCCGGATCATTTTGTTCTCTTTATGCCTTCCATCCCAACTGCATCAATCATGCCGATTTGCAGAAACACAGCAACAAACATAAACATTTCTTTCCCCTCCAGCCTCCGGCCCCTCATCTTTGAACCATTCCTGGAGAGTAAAAATGATGGATTTTGGACTCTTGCTTACATATTGCCAGGGAATGTCGAGTAAACACTGCATTCAGTACGGGGCCAAATGAAAAAGAGCATCAAATCCCCTGAGAAAAGAAGAGCCGGAGCCTGAATGGATTAATTCCATTTGGTTGCAGTGCCAAGTATAATGGATTGTATTCCTTATACTAGGTATTGCAACCTCCTGATAAGAGAAAAGCCCAATGGGAATCAAAGTTGAGGTGCTCTTATTTAGTGTGTTCTGTTAAGGGGAGCATAGTTAGATCCCTTCCAACTCTATGATTCTGTGAATATAGGATAACCTTACATTAACATAAAGTAATGCTATGCCTGCATAGAGTGAAGCTACATTGTCATAGCATAACACTTAGGCTATGCTGTTAGCATAGCTGTAACACTACATTGTTGCCATCAGATAATGCTATGGCAGCATATGGTTGTATATTCTGCATATGTCCAAAAGTTTCTGATCATGACTCCTTCGCCTTATTTGTGGTTTCCAGCTGGAAAACATTCTTAGGTACAAATTAAACTCTGGATTTATTTATTTTTTACCAAAAAAAGGGCTAAACGATCCCCCAGCCCCCCAAGAAGAATAAATCAAAGCATTTTTGAAACTAGGATGTGGATGAAAGGACTTCTTTGAATGGAGGGTATGCTGGTCCATTTATTAAGCACAAAGAAGAAGGGAACAAAATAATGGAGGGGATGCACCTTAAGGAAAAGCAGAAATGGCTGCTAAGTGTGTTCCCAATTGATAGTTAAGCCCACGCAAGAGCACTAATAGCACCAAGCACTCCAGATGACAAAGCATTACCTGACCTAACACTTTGTTACTTTGTTGTCGGAATGTAGGCAGTTCATAACCCAATCCAACTTTCCAAGTATTGTACAAGTATGTAGGCTTTTAAAAATACATATACATCAGGTTTGTACAGTGGGTTATGTCACAGATGCAAATGCTCTGAACAATGAGCACAGTAGAGGAGACTATATAGTGCTAGTCCCATAAAAAGGGGATCAGCCATGGAGGTGGGAAATGCATGTTGTGCCAATTATTCACCCACACTGGTTGGCATAGATCTGAAGTAGGACTGCTGCAACCCCACTGACCTAATGTGTCTTTCCTGATACCCTCCCTCCTCTAATCTCTCCTCCAAGGAGGAATAAACACAACTCTGTGGTCAACTTCTGCCAGAGGTGGACCATAGAATCACACTGGAGAACCTAGAAATGTCTAGAGAATCCAACACGACTCTAAGCTAAAATATTAAACTGCTGCCTTGGGTAACGTGAAACAAGGAAATAAGGCATATTCTGGGTATGGTCAGCCCTCCTAATTTGTGGCTTTGACTTTTGCAAATTTGATTATTCACGGATTTGATTTGTATGATCTCTCTAGGAATCTCTAGGTCCTCCGGCATGACTCTGGGGTCACCTTCCATGAAACATTGACCATAGAGCCATGCAGGAGGACTTAGAGATTCCTAGAGAGAACACTTCTCTAGGCATTTTTAGGTTCTCCAATTCAATTCCATGATCAACCTCTGGCAGATGATGCCCATAGACTTTTGCTGGAAGACCCAGCATGTACTAGAGAGGTGCTCTCCGAAGTAAAAAAGAAATGGTTTTTTATTTGAGGTTTTCCTACATTCATGGAGCCTTGCAACTCCAAACCCAGTGAATGGGGAGGGCCCATTGTTTCCTCCCCAAAGGGACTTTACAAAACTGGTAGTCAGTTCCTGTAGACTTTGTTTGTTTCTTCTTCAACATCCCTCCCCAAAGAGTTTTACAAACTTGTTCATCAATTCCTGTGTATCTTGTTTTTTTCTCAACACCCTTTCTGGAAAAGTCTTTGTTACAAAACTGGTCACTAGCAGCTGTGCCCTTTGTTTTTCCCCAACACCCCTCTGCAAAGGAATGTCACCAAATTGGTACTCAGCTTTGAGCTCCTTTGGCTTTGAGTTTGGGAGAGCTGGTCTGGCATTTCCAGCAATAAAAAACTGATATCTCTGGCTGCCCACCACCCCCAGCTGTGCCACTGCTGCCACAGATAGCAACCAACTAGGACTACATCTGCACTGCAGAAATAATGCCATTTGACACTGCTTTAACTCCCATGGCTCAGTGCTATGGACTCCTGGGATTTGTAGTTCACTGTGGCACCACAGCTATCTGACAGAGAAGGCTAACTATCTCACAAAACTACAAAATGGATAGCATTGACCTGTGGCAAAGTAGTATCAAACTGTATTAGTTCTGCTTTTTTGCACATAACATTCCTATGCAGAAAATAATATTTTGTGCACTCACACAATAACCACACATGAAATTTTGCACAATATATGACAACATTTTCTGTGCAGGAAATAGCTTTTGTTTTTGTTTTGTTTTGCAGGAAATGCTGATTATTTGCTGTATGTGACTTATTCTGCAAATTTTGTGCAGAATATGTCAGGTACAGCAAATAATCTTTGAAAACGATGCAATTTTTCAAATATTTTCTGCTTAAATGGTTTGTTGCTTATTTCAAGAATGAAATCAGCGGTAGATTGCATGCCTGCTCACTAGTCCTAATGTTTGAAAAACAAAAAACAAACAGGTAAATAACAAAAACCAACAACACCCAGTGTGAAGTCGAAGGTCTGTTGCCATTCAACAACAGAACAATACACAGACTGCAAATTGCTTCCCCTCAACCAACAATGTGTGTGTGTGTGTGTGTGTGTGTGTGTGTGCACACACACCCCACTCTCTTCCCTGCCAGTATTCTCTGAAGATGCCAAAGCCACAGCTGCTGGCGAAATGTCAGGAATAAACTCTTCCAGAACACGGCCTCATAGCCCAAAAAACCCACAAAAAACTATAACAACACCCAGCTTTGGATGTCAATTGTAAAAACATCAAGATGCATCACCAATTCCATATATCAGGCAGGTAGGTTTTTCTCTGGCCTGTCAACAGCTGCAGCCATTGAGCCTGATCAATATCTTGTTTTATTCTCCTCTAGGTAACGTGAGCAGGAACTGTACCCCCGAGGGCTGGTCCAGTATGTACCCGGCTTCTTACGGAGCGGCTTGTGGGTATAACCCCAACAACACAGTCCCTGAGGAAGAGGTTAGTAATATATTAACAAGGTGGGATTCTGTACATTTGCTTTTGAAGTACTTTTGGCCTTCAACAGCATCCATGAAAGCAATGATTTTTATGTATTAAGTACCATATAATGCATTTTATGCTTTGGAGGTGGCTTCAAAAAAGGCATCACTGCTTGCAGATCTTAATCAACAGACTTTTTTCTTTCAGGACCTTTTAGGAACAGGGAAAATTCATTCCACAATTTCGGTTTTAGAAATGTCTGTCAAAATTGGCAAATGTCTTCATATTCTTGATAGAAAGAACAGCAGAACTGCATCATATATGTATATGTGAAATGGAAGTTATGAACCCAATTCAACTCTGGATATGAAACAGCAGCTTTGCCATCTGTGCTAAATCCTGCCATTTCTTATTTCTATTATTAGGTTAACCTTATTTTCCATTACTATCTCTTTACAGATATTCTCATTTACAAAAGCTACTGGGTAATCTAGGCATACCCTTTTGGGAAGTTTATGGGAAATAATGGTTTAGTCTTGATCTGGCCTGGGGGAAAATCTTTGCACCAGAATTGCCTTTTTACACTACACAGTTGTAGCAGTGTGATTCCACCTTGACTGCTCCATCTGCATTCCATGGAATGCTGCATTTTGTAGTTTAGTGAGGCTGAGAATTCTAGTCCTCCTCCCTAAACCACATATCCCAGGATTCTGTGGGGTGGAACCATGGCAGATAAAGTAGAATCAGTGAGTTGTAACTGTGTAGTGTGAAAGGGTGTCTTATCGGGGGGGGGGGGTGATCTCAAGAGGGATTGAGCTGACCGTTATAACTGGAGATGCCACAGTTTGAACCTGGGATCTGCTGAACTTCTAATTTTAGCCCCAATGAGCCATTTGTAAGTAATAGCAACTCAAATAAATTTCACTTGCACTCAACTCTACTTGGGACTAACACTGAATCTGGTCCAAAGTCTTTGCCACCTTGCACCAATCCTTGCCTCTTTGTGCCAATGCAAAGCATGGGAACAGATTTTTTTTTTTTTTGGACTCTCAGAATCCCCAGGGAGATGGGATTCTGGGAATTGACATCCAAAAGTTTCACTCTGTCATTCTCTCTGTGCAGATGTAGCTGTATCCAGATGCAGCTCTGCCTTCTATGCAGATGTAAGAGCGACATTAAAATGGCATGGTAGTTGATTCCTTTGCTCATTAATGGCCATTACTATGATGGCCAAAACCACATTTTCCCAAACTGGCATCTCTGATGTCTATGAGTTGAAAAGCCTCAAGAAGAATTAAGAGGCAATTGTTTGCGTTCTCTTGGCAACGGAGTACAGTATTTGTACAACGTGGTGATCCACTGCTCCTGGAGATCCACGCCAGGAGTCCCCCAAATCACTTTGTGGCCACATTGTGACCTTCGAAGAAGCAGAGCACCTTCAGCATTCCTGGCAATAAACAGTCCCTTGAAAACCTTGGGGGCTGGAACTTTTTCTCCCTTGCACTTGGAGCCCTGGAAGGTAATGAGAATGGAAGTCAGCCATTGCAAACAGCCAGAACATACACTCTCTCCAAGAGATCGCATTCACCACAAAAGGTCATTCTGTGACTTCCTGGTTAATGTTTCCATTCTTCCTAGAATGACTTTACAACAATTAAGAATTCTATTCTCTATCATACTTTGCTTGCAAAAGCTGTGATGTTCTTTGGCACAGCCCAATACAAACAGCAACTTCTAAACTAAATTTATGATCGATAAATAAAATTAAGCCCATGCCTAAAGACCATAAAGTAAAATTTGATGATAGATCATATTCTTTGTGTCTACTATTATTCATCTGCATTCTACATCAGCTATTTAGTTACATAAGCATAACTAAATAAATAATGTTGGCCAAATACACACACACCAGCCACCTTAACACCCAGCAGCCACATGCCAGCCATAGGTATTGTTGCTGGCATCATCGTTATTATTTCATTTATAACCCACCGTTTCTAGAAGTAGAACACAAGGCAGCTTAAACCAATACTGTTTAAACTGTTTTAGTTAAACCCTGTAAAATTTTAGTTAAATCCTGTAAAAAGTTATGATTAAATATGATTTGTAAAATCCATAGAGTTAAAGCCTTTTGAAAACCAGGCAAAAAGATAAAAATGTAGATGGTCCAGGTGCAATACCTGCTGTCTCTGGTTGGGGGGGGGGGGGGGATCAAGTACGGGGGGGGGATGAGAAAGTCGATTAGAAACTATGAATTTAAAATAAAAGATGCATATAGAGTGCAGTTGGCCCTCCTTTTTTGTGAGGGATCTGTTTCAGATACCCCTCAGCACAAACGGAGGCTCACGCATATTCAAGCCTCATAGGCTTGAATGGTGTGCGCCCCATGTATGCGCATCATTGGAAATAGTGGAGGTCGTCCCTCCACGGATATTTGAGGGTGCAGATCCCAGATGTGCAAGTTTGGAGGGGTGACTGCATAAGTAATATAGAGTATAAATAAATCTATGGTTAAATTTGTTAAATGGTTGCAATGATTTGTATGCTTGTATATTTATGTGTGGTGTAAATAAAAATGGTATGTGTATACACACACACACATATAAACGCTCCTGAAAAAAAGTCAAAAAGGTGGATGGTCTAAGTTCAATACCCACTCTCTCTGGTTGAGAGCAAAAAAAAAGATCAAGTAGGAAGGGATGAGAAAGTTACTCTCAGCTTGAGAAAGTTACCCTTATAAGATGATATATCCACGGGCCAGAATACTCCAAGAGCAGCCCTGGAGCTGGCCTGACATTCCCCCCATTACTTTGGATACGCCATTGTGACGCTGGGCAGCTGTTTGCACATTCTGTGTGCAACCACTGCTGGGCACCTTATTCTGACCTCAAAGCAAGTGGCTTGCACCAGAGGTAGTAGCGCTGGGTGGCACAGTGGGACGTACATGTGAACAGCCACCCAGTGTTACAATGGAGGGCTAAGGGATGATCCAGAGCAAAAAGTATTTTGTGGTTGGCTCTCCGTATCCACTGATTTTTTTGTCCATAGATTCAACTATCCGTGGCTTTAAAATATTCAAAGAATATATAAATTACAAGAGCAATGCTTGATATTTTTTTTCTTTTTATATAACTATTTTACTATGCCATTGTATATAATAGGACTTGAGCTTCCACAGATTTTGGTATCCATGGTGGGTCCTGGAACCAAATGCCAGCGGATACCAAGGGCCTACTGTGTTTTGACCTGTTTTAAGCCTATTATACCTTGCGTTTGGCGCTGAACTGGCCGGATGTTGTCCAGACAGTTCACACTGGACCCAAGCTTTGGGCCCTCTAGACTAGTTGCTGTGGAAATGCAGGAAGGATGTTTTATTAGGCAGGGCTCTAGAGATCCTCTATTGCTTGCAGTGGAATTGACCCCTTATGCAATACATCACCCACCCCACATTTAAAAAATAACGGGTATCAAAAGACAAATGTCCCACTGCGAGAAGATCTAAGCAGGTAATTATTCACCTTTCTGTCTCTCTAGACTGCATTCTATGGCACTGTGAAAACTGGATACACCATCGGACACAGTTTGTCTCTCATTGCTTTAACCGCAGCCATGATAGTCCTGTGTATTTTCAGGTAAGGGGTGTATGGAATTCCTTGGCTTATGAATTTTCCTTTGAGGGGTGCAATATGGTAAACCAATGGGGCATGGTTGGAAGTGTTACATTTTGCTGAGGGTTTGAATTCCTCCTCAGAGGTGGAGCTGAGTAGGCAATCTTTGTGAATGTTGTCCTCTCTCAGCTTAACCCACTTTCCAGGTTTTAGGTTTTAATATAGGCCATTAAATTAATAATAATTAAAACAGAGCTTAGAGCAGTTACTTTTGTATACAGTGCACCCTTCCCTTATGTGGGGGATCCATTCCAGGCCCCCACGTAAGAAAAATACCACATATGCTGGAGTATTATTGAAGAAGATGTAAGCATGGTGCGGTGCCCACGGTGCAGTGTGGCGCACCATTGCCTCTTCTGGCAAGCTGAAAGCTGCGTATGGCACATCTACATATGACATGAATGCACTATAATACAGCTCTTGGGATCCTCTGGCCAGCATGTCCAGTGAATGATAACTTGGGAGTCTGGGTGTTGCAGTCTAAAACATAATTCTCTGAATAAAATTCATGCTTAATGTGCATTTGTTAATTTGTAGAAGTTCCGTATTACTTCCCAGCTTTCTCCAAAGCTGTGCATAATCGCACTCATAACAACATTGAAATCTCTTTTGAACTTAAACTGTACAACAAAACAGTTGTTCTGGCCAGCTTTCCAAATGCTTTTTTGTGTTCTCTTCCATCCAGGAAACTGCACTGCACTCGGAACCATATCCACATGCACCTCTTCATGTCCTTCATCATGAGAGCGATTGCTGTTTTCATCAAAGATGTCATCCTCTTTGAGAGTGGCGAGTCGGACCACTGCTTTGTGAGCTCGGTCAGTTAATGGCTTTTGTCATTTGTCAAAGCTTCAAGAGGGGGGAACTTTCATTCCATTGATCTTTCCACGCTTCTGTTTCCTTCAGGTGATGGTATGACAGCTACCATCACCCAGGGCCAGCTCAGGCATATTGCCTATGGCTAATAGGAGTTGTAGTCTCAGTCATCTGCAGAGCACCGGGTTGGGAGAGGTTGACTTAGCCATATGTTTTAAATAACAGTTATCAGTAGGGTTGCTCTGATTGATACAGAATGGAGCTTCTGTAGGTTTAATCCTTAACAGATCATGGGACAGGATAAGATACCATAAATCCCCATCAAAAGGGGTGAAGGTACCTGTCCTCCTTCACCTTCCAAACACTTCCTATTGACAATGGAGAAGACATGGAGATATCAGCAAGAAGAACAGTGCTAGACACTCCTGTCGTCCTCTTCCAGGGTTTTCATGGGTAAGGCAATAGCCATGTTAGGAGAGGATAGCTGGAGCTAATAATTTGGATTTGGAAGGCAGGTACCTTTGTCCTGTTTGATGGAGATTTATGGTACCTTGCTCCAAATTCACCAGTTTCCCAACTGAGGTTGAACTTGGAGTTCCCAGCCTCTCCAAAAACTTATACCGGAAATAAAATGGCATCTCAAAACTCTCCACACAACAAACAATGCATCATTTTTGAAAATTGCTCAGGAGTTTGGGAAGTTGCACAGGAGTTTGAGAAACTGCACAGTTTTGCTGTAAAAAACAAACCAACAACCCTATGACCCTTCTCTTTTCACTCTGCTCAGAAAACTGCACAGCTTTCTGAGAAATAAAAAGGCCCATCCACTTCATGTTGTTTTTCTGTGTGCAGTGGGCCCTTGTTATCTGCTGGGGTTTGAATCCAGGACCCCATGGATACCAAAATTTGTAGATACTCATGTCCTGTTATATACAAGGGTATAGTAAAACGTGTTCCTTGTATAAAATGACAAAATTGAGTTCTGCTTTTTGGATTACTGTTATTTATATTTTCAAGTCATGGGTGGTTGCATCTTGTAGATTCTATGGATGTTGAGGGTCCAACTGTACATAGCACAAACAGGGCCACAATGGGCAGGATTTGTCTAGTAAGCAGGTCCATGGATGGTTAAGATGGGTTACAACATCAGGGACCATTCCAGCATTCTGGTTCCACTTTAACTGTCATGTCAACATCCAGTGGATTCCTGGGTTTAGCAGTTCATAATTCTCATACAGAAAGCTCTAGAGCCTCCCCAAACTACAAATCCCAGGATTCCATAGGGTAAGAACCATGGTAGTCAAAGTGGACTCATGGTGCTATAAATATGTGGTGTGTATTTAGAAATTTTGTGTGGACTGTGGTTGATTGAATCAATGGATGTAGAATCTGTGGATACGGAGGGCTGACCGTACTTGCAGACAATGTGGTGAACATGGTTGCAGCCTTTGCAGGTTTGAAAGTTTGCACAAATAAATGTTGTGCCCCAGAAAAAGAAACTGGCTGACTGAGTCTGCAAACTTTGCTGGTTTGAATGTTGTGCAACCCAAATATTATGCAGCAAAAAAAGAAACTGGAGTTGGCTGAAGCTGCAGCCATTGCCATTTTGAACGTCGTACATTTTTCAGTTTCTGTAGTGAAATATGTAGTTTCTAGGAAGTTATGCAGTTCTCTGCACAAGCTGCACCATTTTGTAGAAAACCTGCCCAGTTTCCTATCATCGCGGGGGGGGGGGGGGGGGGGGGGGGGGGGGGGGCAGTGTGGAATCCTGGGTGTCCTAACTGCATCATAGTTCTCAACATGCATTGGAAATCTGAAAAAATCAAGTTGTACCATCCCTAATTCAAGATTAAAGTCCCACCCTGCTTCCAGCCTGGCAAGCCTAGGTAACAAAGTCCATTTAAAAGAGAAATGATGTTCCAAACTCTGGCCAAAAAAGAAAAAATGCATTGGGGAAAAGACCCTTGACTTCCGTGGCTCCAAGCCTGCCTAGCTCTGCACAGCATCAGCCTCTCAGAATAGGATGTTGATTTTAGCTGTCAGCATTCAGAGCCGCTAAGCTTCTACAGACTTAACAAATGTTGACGAGTAATGCTAACCAGTACTTCCAGTTCATCAGGTGCCCTGCAGAGTGCCGAGTTGGACAACATGTTCTTTTAGCATTTAGTTTTTGAGTCAGTTCAGCTGGAGTTGTGCATTTAGGTTGTCAGGTTGACACAAAGACAGTTCTGCTCAGACTCTTGACAAACGGAGTGTGGTAGAAATGGGTCTCTCTTACCAGTGTATCCAGCTCTGAAAGGTTTATATCCAGTACCTATTTGATTTATTTCATCTTGTTAGTTGAAATTGTTGTTGTGGAGATATGGTCTTTAACTGCTTTGCGATGGGGCTTCCTTAACCTTCATAGCCTGAAGGAGGGTGGAGTGAATCAGTAAACTCATTTACAGTGGTATCTAGGTCTTCTACATGCATCTAGGTCAGCATGGCCCTTGTTTCCACAGGTCATGACTTCTCCAAAAACCTGATGGACACTAGATATGAATTATGAAAAATCCATATCAAGCTAGAGGGGTGGAGGGTAGGCTAACAACACTCCATTCCCATGCTGGGGTACCTGTCTGCACACATCCCACTGAGCTGTCCTACACGTCTCTCACTGTTGCCAGTCGTGCGCTCTGAGCTCAGGACCATGTGCCCAGCCATGTGTTTGTAGTGGGCACCTCATTCTGACCTGAAGTCTAAGTGAGTGACCTGTAGCAGTGACAGATGTGCCAGTTGGCTCAGCAGGACATGTGTGCCACCCCAGTGCAGGAAAGGAGAGCCAGATAACAGGGGAGGTCAGGACAGCTCCGGGGCTGGGATACCAGCCTTGTTGCTGTTGTTGTGTGCCTTCAAGTCCAATTTCCAACTTATGGCAACTCTAAGACAAAGCTGTCATGGGGTTTTCTTTGTAAGAGCCCGAGGGCAGGGAACCGTCTAATTAAAAAGATTGTATGTACAGCGCTGTGTAAATTTACAGCACTTTATAAATAAAGGTTAATAATAATAATAATAAGATTTGTTCAGAGGAGGTTTGCCATTGCTTCCCTTGAGACTGAGAGCATGTGACTTGCAAAAGGTCACCCAGTGGGTTTCATGGCTGATCAGGGAATCGAGAGTCGCTATCCAACATGGCTGTCTTCTCCCAGCCATTGCAGACAAAGTCTCAATCTTGTTAAGAAACCCCCAGAAGAGGGTCAGAGATTATTTGAACACACTTAACAACAAGCTTCAAACAGTTTTGATCCAAAAAGTCTCATTCTCCCTAGTCTTTTTCATAAGCCATGAAAGTTTAGAGGGCATTTCAGCTGAACCAGAGTAGCATTTGAACTAGTTGAACCAGTTCACTGCAGAAAACTCCTCCTGGAGTCTCTCAGTGGAGTGGCCACTTTCTTTTGCCACAATGCTCTTGGAACAATGGCGCATCCTCCCATCCCATTATTCCCAAGGGGTTTGTGAGAAAGAAAAGAGATGGGTGGCAATGGAAATTTGGAATCCCATGCCATCATTCAATCTCATGTCCCTCCAAACTGAGGGACCCTTCACCCCACACGAATTTCACACCCTGCACTCCCACTTCCAAACTCAAAGGAAAGATTTCCGTGCAAGATCTTTCAGTTCTGCTCTCAACAATCATTTCATACTGAGAAGCATGTGCACAATGGGCTCGGTAGGACGATGTCATTGAAGCCTTGGTGGAAACATTTTCCGCCTCGACATTTCCTAGGAAAATGTGGCTTTTTGGAACGCTGTCTCTAACAAAAGCAATACAAAAGGATGCTATAAAAAAGAAAGATTATATTAATAAGGTTTGGACCATTGTGTTCTTTCTGATTCATATCTAATTCTCCTCCCCCTCTGTTTTCAAAAAAGACAGCAAACTACATGGTGAAAGGAAGGGATTCATTCTGGAAGTACAAGAAGGGGAAGGGAGTCCTGTTCCAATGTCTTCAGTAGCCGCCATAGCTTCCAAATCGTTTCAGCTTTCTCTCTCTCTCTCTCTCTCTCTCTCTCTCTCACTCACACACACACACACACACACACGAATTTCCCCCACAAGTCTCTCATTTCACCTTTTCTGAGCCTATATCCTCATTCCAAACTTTTATCCTTGTGATTCCTGTTTAACCATCATGGTTGCTCCCAGAAGATCTTGGGAGGTGATGGTGGCAAATTTGGAGGGGGGGGGTCTCAATCAGGAGTGTTGCCAAATTTCTAGAAAACAGGATTGCAAGGCAATTTAAATTGCATTGGGGTCAAACGTATTTGTGTCTTGATGTTTTATCTTACATTTCCATTGGCAACTGACAATAAAAACAGATTGTGATCCTGCATTATACTTGGGTAGTGTACATTTACACTGGTGTAGTTTAGTGGTAGTTATGCAACACTTTTTGCTGAATTGTAAAACAGGAGAGGACAACGGGGCAAAGGGCGAGGGGTCACTTTGGGCTCCTTTTTGAATGATTTTTCTTCTTCTTTTGGTGTTTTGTGGAGGTTTGGCAGGCTGTGGAGGGTTAGGGGAAGCAAACAGGCTGCATTTTTAGCTGGTTTTGGAAGATTTTGGCAGATTTTGAGGACAAAATGAATTGCACAAAAATTACCAATCGAAACATTTTTATGTGGGGGTTCCAGCACTGCACTTAGTCATTCTGAGGGCTACATGTACCCCAATATATGCTCATCCCTGTTATAAAAGAATCAAAAACTGGGAAGCACCTAATGACATGTGCAGCAAAAATAGACAAATCTCAGTTTGCTCAATTAATGGATATTGCATTGGTGGATCCACCAGCTTCAGGTATTTCCAAGCCAAATCACAGAAACCCTCTGCCACTGCATGGCCACTGAAAGCCTTGTTTGTGATCGGTTGGACATCTCCAAACTCTCCTGAATTGTGCCACTGAAGGGATGAAGGGAGTGGGCAATGATGGGGGAAAGCATGTGGGGATGATCCTTCCTACACACTATCCAAATTACGTTTTATTACTGAGCTTGGGGATGTGAAAATCATGACTGCAACTTCCAGAAACCCCTTGCTTACTGGGGGATTCTGGGGACTTGTAGTCCCCCAACAGTGAGTTTCTTGAGCTCTTCTTCCCCATGATGAAACAACTTCATGCTCCTTTCGGGCAGTCCAGGCTTCTGCACTATCTCACCCTTATCTTGGCCGCATGCTTATGTAGTTTTCTTGTTTTTGCAGCCGGGTGTGTAAATGTGTTAAGGCTGGAAAAGAAAACCAACAGACACATGCCACCTTCTATTCTAGTGCCTTGTAGAGGTTTTTTTGGCAAGAAACAAAACAGTCTCAAAAAGGCATTGAGAACAACCATTCTTGATTTGCAGAAAGAACAAGAAAATGAGCCGGACAATTGACACCATTCACTGCCGCAGGTGGAGGGGATTGTACTGTTTTTATCTGGCTTTCTAGACTTGGTTGTATGTGTCAGCTCAGGAGGTTGATCTCTTGGCTGACTTCACTGAGCCAAGATCATGGAATGAAAAGAGAGGGAAACAGAGCTAAGAGGTGCCTGAACTGGGACAGTGTGGTTTGGGGGCTTGGCATAATCACCATTGCATATCATTGGGAGAAACGTGGATCAAGACAAGGGCTACTGTTGAAGGCTAGCAGGTTGCATTACCTTGCCAAGAGAATTTTGGGGCCATACACGCATGTGGAAGTCACTTCGTGTTCACTTCCTCTTTCAAAAAAGACCTGTTCTGGTTTCCTAGGCAGCATCTGCACTGCAGAAATAATCCAGCTGTACATTACTTTAACTGCCATGTCTCAATGCTATGGAATTATAGGAACTATAGTTTGTTATGGCATCAGCTCTCTGACAGAGAAGGCTAAAGGTCTCACAAAACTACAGTTCCTTGAATTCCATGGTAGTTAAAGTGGTGTCAAACTGGATTATTTCTGCAATGCAAATGCAGCCTAAAGACCCTATCATATGGGGTAAAAAAGCCAGCTGACATTTCCCGAATTGAATAATAATTTGGGCTGCATCCAGGTCCTATCATATGTTAATTGCCCTGGTCCCCAAAGATGCTTCAATGGCCATTTTTTTAGATTTGGAAGCTTCCATTTTCAAAAAGAGGCCAGCTGGGTGCGGTTTCAGCCTGGTCTACATCCGGGTTGTATCCAGGCAGTGGATTTGGCAGTGATTTACATATGGTAGGACCATGAATGGTAAGCCAGATTTTTTACCCCATGAGATAGGGTCTTAAGTCACAATTGTGACACTACTGCCACAATCATAACCTCCCCTCCCAACCTACTTTACCAGGCTGCCTGGGGAAAAGGAGGTCCATTTTGCCAACGCTCAGTGCATAGGTGAATGATGTTGCCGTCAGGCTTGTGGAAATAAATTAGTTTGGCATCACTTTCAGTGCTGTAGCCCCATCCTGTAGAATCCTGGGATTTGTAGTTTTACAGTTCTTTAGCCTTCTCTGCCAAAGAGTGCTGGTTCTCATAAAACTCTGAATCCCAGCATTCTGTACGATGGAGCCATGACATTTAAGGCAGTGTCAAACTGCAAATTATTTCTACAATGTAGATGCACCCTAGGACAGGTTACCTAGTTAAGTGCAGTATAACTAACTATACTATACTTAGCCCATGCATCTGAGGAAGTAAGCTCAAGTCTACGAAATCTCATGCTACCATTTTCTTTCTTTCAGTGAGTCTGAAAGGTGCAACAAGATCCCTTTGCATACTGATTTTCCAGACAAACACAGCTATGCCTTTGAATTGTACTTACTTAGTTAAGTATATGTAGCTTTTTAGAATGTACTTAACTAAGCGGCTGATACAGAAATTCTAGCCATTGACCTTGGAAACCCCTTTGTGAGAACTGGGGAGCTGGCTTGGAGGAACAGATAGATTCATAAGGTAAACACATCATGGATCGAGACTGTTGTTCTTCCATGTTGTCTGCTCAGCACCCTCCACAGATCTAGACAAAATTCTGTTTGGAATCTGACATATGATGGCCATGGGTTTGCACATTGTGTGTAGCCTGTCTGTATGGAAAAATGAGCTTTAAATGTCTTGACATTTCCATCTTGTCAGAGGGAATTATTGAGGCAGAGAAAAGAGAAATGCCAAGGCTGTGTGAATGGGAACATGAGACTTTTAGGGCCAAAGGACAGACGTGGTTAGGCTCTGTAAACTTAAATTTGCACCCTTCCTGAGAACCCAACATGAATCCTATACTTTCATAACTAACCTTCTAGTTACCTGAATTGTGCTGGGAATCAGCTATGAAGTGACACCACTACAGATTTGATATTCGTTGCGGGTCCCTTTGCATTTCGCCACTGGTCATTTGTTACTATATTTAATGTAGCACAAATTGAGCGATGCCTATTGGCGAGAGTCATTGGCATGACATTTAGTCAACCCTACTGGATGACAACGGAAAAGCAAAAACAATGTTAAGAAATGACAGAGAGGAAAATCACAGAGAGGCAAAATAATGATCTCTCCATTCCCAGTCCCCCCCAAAATACCTTAGGCACATGAAGTACTACTTTAAGTTCAAATGCCCACGGCTGACCAACTGTTTACATCAGACACATGGAGGCAAACTGTGGTCATCTGTGCATGAAAAGTCATTCCCTATATTTGGAAAATGAGGCAACATCTTAGATAAGTGGTGCTGGTTGTGTGGGGACAGAAGACAGCTAATTATTGCAATGCTTGGAAAGGTTACTTTTTGGACTACAACTCTTCCAAGTCTTCCAGCTGGATGTTGGGAGCAGTAGTCCTAAAAATTAACTTTGCCAAGTTCTGGTTTGCAACTTTCATAATTAACGTCCATTCAGCCCTCCAGAATTTCACTTGAAAATATTTAGGGAATCAATATTATTTCTACAAAAGATGCTGGCTGAAGGATGGTGGTAGTTGTAGTCCAAAAAACCCCAAAACTTTTCCAAGCTCTGAAGAGAAGAGAAGTGTCTTCAACTATTTGAACGACTGTCAGCTGTTCTCTGTTGCTTCACATGGCATGACCAAAACCAATGGGTGGAATTTACAGGGAGGCAGTTTACAGCCAAATATTAGGAGTTCAGCAATGGACCCTTTCATATTACACAGTTATAACACTGTGATCCCAGTTTAACTGCCATGGCAACAGTCTATGGAATCCTTGGATTTGCAGTTCAGTGAAAAGTATTTCAAATGCTCAGCCAGAGGTCTCATGTGCCTCACCAACATACAAAATACCTAAACATTAGGACAAACCTCCCGAGGATAAGAGCTATTTGATAGTGGCGGAGATACCGCTTCAGAGTGTGGGGTGTCTCTCTGTGGTGGTTTTTAAGCAGTGGGCTTGCCCTTGCGCTCTCTTCTAACCTGCTGATTCTATGATTCCATAGGTGTGCCATGGCAGGTGAAATGGAATGATGTGCTTTAATTATTACTGTGAAAGGGACCAGTGGAATGACTTGGTTGGTAATGGGCTCTCCTTTGCAAAATATGTTTAAGTGGAGGGTTGTTGGCCATCTGTAGATGCTGCAGTTGTGTCATGTACAGCAGGACTCGCACTAAGATGTCATGGCCCCCTATTTGTCACAAGCTTCCACTGAGCTAGCCCAGACTCCTTTCCTTGTAGTCATTGTCCCTCATTTATCCTGCTGTTTCTGCACCATCTGAAAATCCGGTTGACTTGGCATGCAAGGGCTGGGAGCCAGCTATCAGCTGTGAATTTCTTGGTTTGATTTCGGTTGAATTGCCCGCTTCAAACCTGAAGGTAGCCTTCTGTTGACTCCTTCTGCTTTCCTCTTCTGTCCTCTGGGGTGGTTTCCTCTTCCTTTGCTTCCTGTTATCCACACAATTTTAAAAACTTGGCAGAAGTTAAGAAATGACTAGGTATATCCTGGCTAAGGTGATTTTTGCAGTGGACAGTGCAAAAAAAAAATCCGTTCTTGCTGCAGGATAGTGTGGTCCCAGAGAGATTTGGTCCACTTCGGGAACAGCTTTTACAGCTGAGCAGTTGCTCCCGCAATCTTAGGAGCTCCCAGTCTTAATAGACAAGAGCAGAGGAGAGACCGCAATGGAGGGGAGTATTAAGGGGTGGACACAGCTAAGAAAGGGTGCATCTAACATTGTAGAAATATGCAGGCTGACACCACTTTAACTGTCATGGCTTCATCCTACAGCATCCTGGGATTTTGTCGCATCAGCATACTTGGAAGAGAGGCAAAAGACTTTGTAAACTACCAGTCCCAGGATTCCATAGGATGATGAAGCTACAGAACTCAAACTGCTTTATTTCTCCAGTGTAGATGCACCCTTAGGTAGCCAGTGTGTGTAATGTTGGAGTGTTGGACTACAACTTTAGGGACCCGGGTTCAATCCCAGCTCAGCATGAAACCCACTGTGTGACCTGGGAAAGTCACATGCTCTCCAGCCTCAGAAAGGGCAATGGCAGCCTCCTCTGAACAAATCTTGCCACAAAAATCCCCTAATAGGGTCACTGTAGGGTCTCCATAAGTCAGAAATGACTTGAAGAGCAACAAGAGTCACCCTTACTCCATGCACAAACCACTCACTACACTGGCTCTTTGAGGAAGTTTATTATTTCTATATTTAAGGATGTATGGGTGGGTGGCTGGGTGTCTATTGCCTAGAGGAATTGGGTTATTTCATTTAAATTACTTAATTCATCGATCACAAATAGCAAGCAATTTTCCAGCTCAGTTAAACGTTGGGCTTGTCTTTCTCTGCAGGTTGGCTGCACGGCAGACATGGTTTTCTTTCCGTACTGCATCATGGCAACTTCTTCTGGCTCCTGGTTGAAGGCTTGTATCCTCATACGCTTCTGGTTATCTCTTTCTTTCAGGAGAAGTACTTCTGGTGGTACATTCTGATTGGCTGGGGTAAGCAATCTCTCCTTGCTCCTTCCTTCTTTTCTTCCTTTTAATTATTACATTGATCCTATTCTGTGGGTACGGGTATATTGTAGTTCCGGCCTCTTGAATCACCATTTGTATACTAATATTTGTTTTATTGGGTTGGAACCTGTATGCTCATTGAGGTCCCTCGAAATGAATTAGAAAGGTTAGCACCCACCAGAGCTTGGGAAAGTCATATTTTCAAACTATAGGTTCAGCGGCTGCATTGCACTGCAGGAATAATGCAGTTTGACACCACCTTTAACTCCCCTGCTCTGTGCTGTGGAATCCTTAGAGAAAGCTAAATATCTTACAAATTAACAAATCCCAAATTCTCTAGCCTTGAGCCATAGCAAATTACGTGGTGGCAAGATCCTAAAGTCTAAGTCATAAAAGTGAGGACCATCCAAACCATGGTATTCCCCAACACCATGTACAGATGCAAATCTGGACAGGGAAGAAAGAAAGCAAAAGAAAGAAAAAACTCATCTGGGATGTGATGCTGAGAAGAGTCAGATGTTACCATGGAATAAACTATGGGTTCTAAACAGATCAAGCCCAACTTTTCCTGATGTCAGGATGATTAAGATGAGGCTGTCATACTTTGGCCATATCATGGAAGGCATGAATTATTAGAAAAGACAATGATGCCTAGGAAAGGTATAAGGGCAGTAGAAAAAGAGGAAGACCACATGCCAGATAGTTGGACTTGATCAAGGAAGACATGGGCCTGGGCCTGCCAGACCTGGGCAAAGCAGGGGAGAATGGAGGTCTTGGAGATGCCTCAGCCACAGGGTCTCCATGAGTCGAGGGCAGTTAACAACAACAACAACAACAGGTTGGAATAACCCCTGTGTCTGAGCAGGTTCGCTTGGTTTTACTCATGTTAGGTTTCTGACCAGGAGTGCTTAAAATCTAGATCAACATGTTTTGCCTTATTCTGGACTGAACATTGTTTTTGTAGCGTATTGTTTCCAAAACCTCATCTAATCAATAGATATCTAATCCTTCATTGGCAGGGGCACCGACACTGTTTATTTCTGCCTGGACCATCACTAGGATCCACTATGATGATATTGGGTAAGTGGACAATTTTTTCCTAACATGTTCCTTATACCAGGCTTCAACCTGAGAGACCATTTTGGATTGTGTAGGAGAGGGGTAAGAACTGTGCACTCCTCTAGATGTTGGGCTGCAAGACCTATCAGCCCTAGTGGGCATAGACCATGGTGGGGAATGCTGGGAGCTGTTGCCCAACCCCATCTAGAGGAATGCACAACTTTCACTCCTGATTTAGGCTAGAATGCTTTGTTGACCCACACAATGATGAAGACCCCTCCCAAAACCCACTTTTTTCTTACCAAATCCCCCTTCAACACAACCTTTTACTGGCTGGTGAAGAATGATGTGTTGCAGAGATGCATCCAGTTATGTTCCTGCAGCTGTGTGCATAGCAACAATATCATCTTCTAGGACCTTCAGAACACAAAGAACATAGCTGGATGTTAATTTATGATCATAATGTAATTTAATTATAAGGCTTTTTCCAGGGCAAGGAGTCAAATCACGAGTAAATAGTTTTGTGGAACAAGTTGTTTCCAGCTCTATACCTTAATCAAAAGACTGTATTTGTCATGCGAAAGATTTATGTCTTGTTCCCTGAGCCTAATTTTGCACAGAAGGAACGCAGGGCTGGGATGTTTCATAGGACTGCTGTTACGTTATTCCTTTTCAATTTAGTTCCTCAGAGATTCTTCAGACTCTCCTCAAGGAAAATACCAAGTGTCAGAAGACACTCTTGATACATAGTTATTTCTTTTCAGTTGCTGGGACTTAATCGAATCTCCTTACTGGTGGATCATCAAGACTCCCATTTTGGTTTCTATATTGGTAACGTATCTTTATTTTTTTCAACAGCTAGCAAAGCCTCACTTGCATTAAATTTCAGTCGGTTGCTGTTGTTTTGAGGATGCATGCAGAGACACAGGAATAGTAACCAGAGTTTTGTTCATAGAACCTAGCTGTGATCCTGGTATCATGTTTTAATTCTATACTGTTGAGAGAAAAGTGGAATAAGAAAGGATTGATTGATTGATTGATTGATTGAGTGTCCTAGGCAATGCAGAGGCTTGCTTGACAGCAACAGAACTGTCATTTCAAGTTCACTGATTCTTGCCAGGCAATTTATGATCCAGATGCACCCTTCATCTCAATCTTCGCAGCATCTTTGCAAGTTGTCAAAATGCCACTATATGTTATGCCAGCCCAACAGATAATTCTGACGACAAGCAACTATTCTCTCCTACTGATGAAATTGATCCATCAGTGGAATTGGGACAGGTGAAATTCTCCCTGATGCGCCTCCATTTCCCTTTAAAATCTGCTCTTGGAGGCTAGGGGACCATCTGGAACAGATTTTTAAGAAGGTCTAAGAGTGAGGAAAAGAGAAACCTCCATCACCCAGGTGGACGTTGCTGGGTTTGGTTCCAGGACCCCCCAATGGATATCAAAACCTGAGGATGCTAAAGTCCCATTGTCCTAATGGCCTAGTAAAAGGCAACCCTTTTATAAAATGGCAAAATCAAGATTTGCTATTTGGAATTTATGTATTTTACTAATATTTTCAAGCCTTGCATGGTTGAATCTGTGGATGAAGCATCTGTGGATACTGGGGACCAACTGTAATTAGTACAAATTCAAAATGAGGTTCACTTGGGAATGTTAGCATGTGGTGGTTTTTCTGCATCATAAACCATCAGTGGGTTTGCGCTCTCTCTCCCTGATGGAACCAAGCATTTACAAACTGAATTCACAAATTTCTGGAAGGAGATTCAGATTCAGGAAAGAACCATAGGCTTCTGGGTAGCAGAGGCTGGAATCCAGAGAACATTTCCTCAGTGAAATACTCTTGTGCATGAGAGAGAAATTAAGGATTACTGAAAGCAGAGAGAAGACTGAAATAGGCATGAAGTGTCTTACATGCACACTGATTATAAGAATTAAAGGTATTACTGGGATTTGCTATGATTGTTAAAAGTAGGAGGGGGGAAAGAACTAGGACACCAAAAAGAAAATCCCGAGGCATTAAGGACATTGGGCACTCATAGGGATTGGGTTAATGCCAAGAAACTCAGCATTTGAGGTGGAGAAAAAAATGATTTCGTGGTGTCTTCATTAACTTTCTCTGCAACGAGGAATGGTGATTTTCAAGGTAGAAGAACAGGCACCACATGGGATGGCTGTTTCATAGCAAATAAAGCCAGAAAGCAGAGAAAATAATCCATAAAACATGGGCTTCCACCTTATGTTCCTCCAGAGATAGTTTGACTATAATTCCCAACATCCCTCACCATTAGCTATACCAAAAGGGGCTGATGGATTAGAGCCTCACAACATCTAAAGGGCCATATTAGAGCTAACACTGCAGATGGAAGGAATTTATGCCTCATATCAGATATCCTTAGCTGTTTTTGTGGTTAGCACTCACCTCATGGACTCACTGGAGGCTTCATCAATCCCAAAGCACATATGTACGTATGTTTGAATCAAACCTGTGTGTCCGATAATCGTCTAGGTCAACTATATCACCAGCATCCGTCTCTCTTGGAGTGTATCCACACTGTAGAAATAATGCAGTTTGGTACCAGTTTAACTGCCATGACTCCATCCTACAGAATCCTGGGTCTTGTAGTGTCGTGAGGTGCCAGAGAAGGATAAAGACCTGGTAAAACCACAAATCCCAGTATTCCATAGGATGGAGCAACAGCACTTAGAATGGTGTTAAACTGTATTATTTTTACAGTGTAGATGCCCATGCATCCCTGGTTTAGTAAATGATGAACTTCAGATCCATTTTAGCAAGATGCTTAAATCAGAAGCGTATGTTGCATCTTGTGTTGTATTTGGCATCTCAAGTTCTTCACACTGATTTCTCTGTTGGATGTTGGAGCCCTATTCAGATGTACCGGAAGCATGTTCTTTTAAGCACAGGAGGAGCAGAATCGTCTTTATCCCCCCCCCCCACCTTTTAGCAAACATTTCTTCCCGATCCCCTGCAAAGCCATGACTGAAAAATAAGATGACTGAGTAGTCTTTCTCGCATAGTTCAGGGATAACCTGCTGTCCGCACTGCCCTCAAGTCAAAATAAAATGAGTATTTTTATTTTGCTAGCCTGCCTTCCAAAAACAGCAGGCTTGAAAATGAGTGATTTTTCTTCCCCGTGGTGCAAAGTAGAGGTGTGCTATTCTTGCCTGCAAAATTAGTCTAGCAATTGTTGTTTTTTATGCCATTATAAGACCAGCAAGTGAGGAGTAAGTTCTTTGACTGGATTCGAGAAGCTTTCCTTCTCTTTGTTCAAGTCCTCAAACTTTGCCTCCCAAGCCACATTCAGAGGAACGGTGAATCTGCTCTGGATTTAAAATTTGAAAGGAGTCATTGAAAGTGCCAAAGCCTACCTGCAAAATCTGGTTTCAGCACATTTGACAGGTCCTTTAACATGCAGACTAAAACCCGGAGCAAATGTACTGCCACGGTTGCCTGAGGAGCAGCCACCAGCTGCCATGAGGGATGGGAAGAAATAGTTTAAAGTAATCATACCCATGTTTGAAAAATGTCTTTCATGACAGTCAGGAAACCCTGTTCAGAAGAATAATAGACCAGGGAGAATTTTGTATAATTTTCTCCTTGTATTCAGTACCTTGAAGTGTTGTGGAAGAATTACTCGGTTGAGAGAAAAACCACATGGAAGTTTTTGTACTAAACCTGCAGAAAATGGGTTTCCATTTTCAGAAAGCCACTTTCCAAAGCAGGATGCATGTTTTCTGTGCAGAAAACAATTTTTCTTGTAGGAAAAATAAATTTCTCTGCAGGATAATTCTTCCACAACTCTTTGGGATAGTCAAATCTGGAGAGACTCCTTTTCTTCTGCATAATAAACTAGCATAATTTTTCATCCCTGGATTCAAAGATGGAATAGTAAAGGATATAGATCCGTAGTTGCCACTTCTCCTAGTCAAAATGCTATTGAGTTGGCAGCCTTCAAAAATGTTTGCATCTTCTGGCTTAGGTTGTATCCACACTGCAGCATTAAAGCAGTTTGACCCAGCTTTAACTGCCGCACCTCTGTCCTACACAATGCTGGAATGTACAATAACACCCAAACTCTGCAAATCAGCCAATGCAATTTTAGGCTGCATCAATAAAAGTATAGTGTCTAGATCAAGAGAAGTAATAGTGCCACTCTTTGATCAGGCCCCATCTGGAATACTGTGTCGAGTTCTGGGCCCCATAATTTAAAAAGGACGTTGAGAAACTGGAGCCATGTGTCCAAAAAAGGGTGACTAAAATGGTGAAGGGTCTGGAAACCATGTCCTATGAGAAAAGACTAAGGGAGCTGGGGATGTTTAGCCTGGAGAAAAGAAGGTTAAGAGGTGATATGATAGCCCTGTTTAAATATTTGAAGGGATGTCATATTGAGAAGGAAGCAAGCTTGTTTTCTGCTGCTCCAGAGACTAGGACCCTGAGCAATGGATGCAAGCTCCAGGAAAAGAGATTCCACCTCAACATTAGGAGGAACTTCCTGACAGTAAGGGCTGTTCGACAGTGGAACCACATTCCTTCCTTGGAGTGTAGTGGAGTTTCCTTCTTTGGAGGTCTTTAAACAGAGGCTGGATGGCCATCTGTTGGGGATGCTTTGATTGAGAGTTCCTGCATGGCAGAATGGAGTTGGACTGGATGGCCCTTGCGGTCTTTTCCAACGCTATGATTCTATGATTCTAAGATCTTTATTGGAGCAAGCAAAACACACAAAATACATGATGCATGCTTTTGAAACTCCAGTGGCTTCTTCATCATCAAATCATACAGGATTTTTTTTTTTTTGGACGATGTTAGTCACAGGCCTGCTTTTTGTCAAAATGTTGTTCATGTTGTTCTGAGTTAAGATGGTCTGGAGGGACATATGGCATAGTGGTTTGGATGTTCGAGTGTAACTCTGGAAACCAGAATTTGATTCCCAGCTCGGCCATGAAAACCACTGGGTGACCTTGGGAAAGTCACATTCTCTCAGCCTCAGGGGAAGGCAAGGGTGAACCTCTGAAAAAAACTGCCAAGAAAACCCCATGATAGGTTCACCTGAGATTTGCCATCAGTCAGAAATGACTTGAAGGCACAAAACGCACATATGCTATGCAAGCAGGCCAGTGCTCCTTCTGGCCATGTAGGTACTGAGAGCATTTCAAAGTCCCCAAAAAATTTAAACTCCATTAGCAACACAGAAAGGTGCTTCCTTTGAAATTCAATTAATTCTGATTAACTAATAAATTAGTTAAGATTAATTAATTCTGCAATGTGTATAGATTCCTGTTCCTTTAATTGGCTAGAAATATTTTGAGGAAATGTGATGAAATAAAGTTTCTTCCCAAAACCAGGAAAAGCGCAGCCGACTAAATGACTTTGGGGCACATTGCAGTCTGTCTCAACAGGTTTGGATTCCACAGTCAGTCATGCCTGCTTTTTTAACCTTTTAATTTTTTCTGGCATGAGGCCGTAATGTGAGACCATGGGAATGACTTGTGGCAAACGCGTCGCCTTGCCGTCTCCTCCTTTGAGTGCCGTCCCTCCTGGTTAACTGAGGGAGGCTCTTTGCCTGTCTGGGCCCTCGACGTTGTGCATGGCTGTGCTCTGTGGGCTTGACATCATCATACTTGCGATGTTATGTAATGCAAAGTCCCAAGCAGGCTGATGTCAGGCCCAAGATGGCTGCCGTCCTGTCATGCCTTAACTTGTAATGCCCCAAGGCGCATGTCTTTGCAGGTTGATCTCTATGGTTTTTTGTGGGTTTTTCGGGCTATGTGGCCATGTTCTAGAAGAGTTTCTTCCTGATGTTTCGCCAGCATCTGTGGCTGGCATCTTCAGAGAAAGAGAAACTTTCCCAAAAGTTTCTCTCCCTGATCTTTTATGTGAAGCTTTTTTACCACAGATTCTGTCCACAACTGAAGTGCAGTAAATTCTTCCTCATCTTTCGACAAGACAATAATGGAGGACTAGGCATCACTTGGGGCTTGTCTGTACTATTAAAATAGAGTGGGCCCTTGGTATCCTCTGGAGTTTGGTTCCAAGACCCATAGATACCCAAATCCAAGGATGCTCAAGTCCCATTATATACAGTGCAGTAGTAGTATGGTGCCTCATATATAAAATAGCAAATTCAAGGTTTGAGTTTTGGGGCTTTGGGGGGGGAATTTCTATATTCTATATGGATAAAGGATCCATGGAAATGGAGGGCTGATCATAATCCTCATTTTATTCTAATAGAATGTAATCAAATGCAATTTGAGGAGTTTGGGCTTTTTGCAAGGTACGGGGGAACTCCACAAACTGCAGCAGAAGCCTTCGTGGTTTTTACCAGAGTATCTGCAAGTATCCATAGGGGTGTATATTATGAATGTGTGGCTATCCATCTGCTACAGATGGATTTGGATGACTGCACATTTTCAACAGAAGGAGGGTGAAGAAATGCAAATAGATGCGAGTTTGCACAGGAAAGTGAAACAATTCAACTGATGCAAATGTGTGAAAATCCACAGCAGTTCACATGATACATTTCCATGTAGATTTGCCCTTGGTGGTTTGGCCCTGTTTACCAATTCTGCTTGGAATTTGATTGCTCCTTTTGTTCTGTTTTCTCTCTCCAACAGATCAATTTTGTGCTCTTTATCTGCATTATCCGGATCCTGGTACAGAAACTGCACTCTCCAGATGTAGGGAGAAATGAAACAAGCCAATATTCGTAAGTCTGATTGACCTGAATGGCTATGTGTCTACAATTAAACCTCAGTTTTGTCTTTAGCCTTGGTGTGGGTTCATCCTTCAGAATGTCTCAGGATTGGAAAAATAAACAAAATAAACAAATCTATCATGGCAAGGAAGGGTCCAACATCCCCTTGCAGGAGGAGAGTCTCTGGAGGACCAGCTAATGATATCCTCAGAAAGAATATTTGAAAACTGCGCTTCTCAGGAAAAAATGAGAAGAATCCTAGTCTGATGAGAAACTTCATAATTCAGGGGCTATTCTGTGCTAATTGACACATAGGGCTCTTTGCACAGAAAGCAGCTCTTATTGTGTGGAAAACAGCATTTACAGTGCCAAAAACCACTGTTTTCTGCACACACACAATTTTGAATTTTCTACAAAGTAAGTCCTGAAGTGCAAATAGTATTTGAAAACTGAGCTGTTTTTGAAGACATTCTCACAGGAGGAGGAAGACTGCCAAAAATCATTCATTGCTTCTTTTGCGAATGAAATTCTTGCGGGGGGATCTATCCCTCACTAACTCAGATGTAGCTGATAAGCTTCTACTCCTATTATGTCTCTTTATTGGTAACTGGTTACTTTCAAGCTCTAGTAAAGAATCTAAACCCAATATCACTTCTAAACACCAAGTCCAAGCAAGCAGGTTTAGAGATATCAATTGCATTTCCTCCATCTGCAGATAATTAAGTGTCATCATTCCCCGTTGTTTCATAATAGTCATGAAAACAAAAGCAGTATGTGGCTTCTAAGTGGAAAGGTGAACTCGCTCTTAGTTTACATTTTAAAGGAGCTTTCCAAGGTTTTGCATCACTTTTCCAAAAGAGGTTCAGGCATGCTGGCGGGGAGATTCTGATAAGCTGTGATTCAAAGAAGTAACATTCCCAAGTTCTGGGTTCAAATTCTATGAGAAAGAGGCTGCTGGACTGGCTGATCCTTGGATCTCATGCCAGAAGACTGTTGTGATGTTCTAGTCTGCATCAGCAAAAGTAGTCTAGGCAATTCTAGGCTGCATCAGTAAGAGAGTAGTATCTATCAAGGGAAGTAACAGTACCACTCCATTCTGCTTTGGTCAGACCTCACCTGGAATATTGTGTCCAATTCTGGACCCCACCATTCAAGGGGGATATTAAGAAGCTGGGACGTGTCCAGAAGAAGGCAACCAAAAGGGTGAAAGATCTGCCCTATGAGGAGTGGCTTAGGGAGCTGGATATCTTTAGCCTGGAGAAGAGAAGATTAAGAGGTGATATGATAACTGGGACCTGATACAGACTGCCAAAATAAAGCTGCTTTGGGTCTCTTTGGAGGTATGCTGTTTAAATGATGCATTCACCCTAAGAATCCGGAAGCTGCACCAAAGCTGCACTCCAGTGCTTAGGAATGAAGTGTGGCTTTGGCGCGACCTCCGGACTCTTAGGACCCATGCATCATTTAAATAGCATACCTCCAAAGAGACCCGAAGCAGCTTTATTTTGGCAGTCTGTAACAGGCCTATGTTTAAATATTTGAAGGAAAGTCATATTGAAGATGGAGCAAGCTTGTATTCAGCTGCTCCAGAGAATATGATATGGAGTAATGGATTCAAGCTACTGGAAAAGAGATTCCATCTCAACATTAGGAGGAACTTCCTTACAATAAGAGCTGTTTGACAGTGGAAGATGCTGCTCTTTCGGAGGGTGGTGGAGTCTCCTTCGTTGGAGATTTTTGAACACAATCTGGATAGTTATCTGTCAGGGGTGCTTTGACTGCGTATTCCTGGATGGCAGCGCATTGAGCAGGATGACTTGGTGGTCTTTTCCAACCCTAGGATTCTATGACTCCTGATAGCAGCCTTCTGAAACAACAGTTTTTTGTTGCTCGCCCAGCAAAGGTAGCTACAGCTAAAGCCATTTTCTAAGCTTTGCCTGTCACAGAAGGAGAAATGAAGGTGATGTGATGCAGAAATGAGCTTCCATCAAAGTTGTCAGGCTGATCTGGATCCCTCACACCTGCATGCATTCAAGTGCAAAGCTCTCCAAAATTCATTAGCGACTGCTGACTTTGTCAGGCCTTCAGGGAACTCTCCCGCTAATCAAGAGTTTGGCTTGTCAAGCTGCCATCCTGTCAAGAGCCCGTCTCTCAAGAATAGCGATGAGCAGGTGGGCTCTCGGAGGGCACTGCCTGCTGGAGGAGCCAAGGCTTAATTTCTTTAATCATAATAATACTACTAATAATAGTGTTTATTTATAAGACCCTTTCCACCAAAGGATGGAACATCAAACATACACAATCAGACACAAAGACCATGTCCGCACTGATGGACAAACCCGGCTTACCGTTGGGGCTTCCAGATCTTCAGGAAGGACATGTTGTCCACAGAAACAGTGCCCACAACAGTAACACTGTTTGCACACTCAATGGCCATCTTATTTAGCACCAGTGCACTGTACTATATATTTTTGCTGATGTGGACTTGTTCAATCAATTTGCGCACCTGCAAAAGGAATGGCAGCACAGGAACCATGCAAACTCAAAAATGTCTAAAGTGCAGAGGCAGCCCTAGTCTACAAAGTATCTCCAGAGGAGGGCAACTAAAATGGTGAAAGGTCTGGAAACCACCAAATCCTATGAGGAGCAGCTTAGAGAGCTGGGTCTGTTTAACCTGGGAAGAGAAGGTTCAGGGGCAACATGATAGCCATGTTTAATTATTTGAAGAAATGTCATATTGATGTTGGAGCAAGCTTGTTTTCTGCTGCTCCAGAAATTAAGACTCAGAACAATGGATTCAAATTACAGGCAACTTATTTTGCACAGTTAGTGTCAAAAGTACCTTTTGCATACTGATATTACAGACGAACACATCTATGCCTGCCACTTAAAGTGAGGTCAAACTGCTTTCTTTCTACAGTGTAGGTGCACCCAAAGTGGCACATAATGCTATAACTGGGTAGTGTGAAAGGGCTCCTAGAAAAGAAATAAGAGGAAACATATTGGTCCGTTAGCAAAAAAAAAAAGAAAGAAAATGAAAAAGAAAAAGAAATGAAAAGCCACTGATCAAACAAAATAAAATACTTGTAAGACCAAGTCAAATATCACTGAAAGAATGTCTTAATCCTTAAGTTCAGCCCAGGAGAGTGAATAGATTTAACACTTTCTTTGGCGCCATTCAGCTTGTTTGAGGAACAGACAGCTTGAAGGAGCAGAGTCCTTGGCAGTCGCAAGACACAAAGATCTAGTCTTGTCCTGAGGGAATAATTAGTGCTGATTCAGTTTTCTATTTGAATACCAGTTTTATAAGCTTAGCCCCAGTCGTCTCCTTCTCCCTTTCAGATCAATAAGTAATTCTACCATTGATTTCATTACTGGCAGCAAGTTACCACTTTATGATTATGGAGTTTGTTTTAGGATGTGATTCTGTGGAGTCAGTATGCTGAACATCATCATCTTTATTATTATTATTATTATTATTCAGTAAAAAAGTTCAATTCCAACTCCTCCAGCTTTCTTCTTGCCAACTCTTGATTCCTTCATAAATGGTCAACCCGTTTTCCTCATTATGTATGGGGTTCTTTTTTAACTGAGTTGGAATGTGTCTTGAAAACTGAGATTTATTATTATTATTATTATTATTATTATTATTAGAGAACTAGGCTGCTGCCACACTGCAGAATTAATGCAGTTCAACAGTGCTTTATCAGCCATGGCTCCATCCTATGGAATCCTGGGATTTGTCATTTGTTGTGGCTCCAGAGCTCTCTGACAGAGAAGGCTAACTATCTCACAAAACTACAAATCCCAGGATTCCATAGCACAGAGCCATGCCAGTTAAAGTGGTGTCAAACTGCATTAATTCTGAAGTGTAGATGCAGGACTAAATATTAGTGGTAGTTCTATCTGGCAGAGCTTTACCCTTCACTAATTCCATCTTGGATTTCAGCCACTGTATCTATTCCTGGGACTCTAGTTCACAGCTGCAGCACTGTAATTTCCCTGCCACTTTCATGCCTCTATCCCATTAAACCCTGGGATTTGTAATTTTGTCATTTGCTTAGAATTTCCTCCTAGAGACGTCTGCTGCCTCACCAAACTACACATCCCAGGATTTCATGGAAGTTAAAATGGAATCATGATGTTACAGCTGTGTAATGTGAAGGCATCCTAGAGGCTTTCAGCACTGAGGAGGTCTGTGGCTCCCAAAAGACCCCAGACCATAGAAAAAGGAAAGCAGAAGAGAAACGATAGCTACTCCAGAGTTTGGCATAATTTACAGAGTATCCAAGATCCTGAAAATTGGCCCTGGATGTTCTGAGGTTGTCCACTCCTGCCCTGCTTCAAACCACCTCTGTAATTGTGTTACTCACTGTGGCCCCCAGGTATTTTGGATCACCATTCCCATAGTCCTTTAGCATTGACCATACTGGGCAAGACTGGTGGGAGTTATAGACCAAAACAACTGGCAAACCAAAGATTTCCCCTCATTCCTGTATGCCTAGCAGGTGATTCCCTCCACGGCTTTGGGGTCATAAAAACTATATAAAGTTGGCTTGATTTTCATGTTTTATTAAATCCCCATATGTTACCCATCTTTAGTTAAGTAATTGCTCTCTTCTTTAACAAGGCCTCATTAGCTGAGGTCCATTTAGGAATCTTCTTTTTACCTTTAACCATATTCTTAACAGAGATCTTCTTCTTATATGATTGTGAAAGTCCTTAGTTACCTTTGATTTTTCATAACGTAAATATCTGTGCCATCCTAACCTATTTGCCAAATCTTCTAATTGTAACATCCTTATTTTCCCCCAATTTTATCCAGTCTGTTGTCCAGCCTAGATTACATGCATAGTAGTATAATTTGAGGTTATGGTGGGCCATACCCCTTTTTCTATTTCATCATTCATAAGTTTCATTTTCACTCTTGGTCTCTTACCTGACCAAATAAAGGAAGAAATATCCTTATGTCATATTTTGAAAGGGGTATTGTTTGTGATAATTTGAAAAATTTGGAACAAAAACAACTTGGAAAAACACTGATTAAATCAGCATATGGAAAAATGTCCCCAATCCTGGCATGTCATCATATTGGAGATAAATGTTGCTCTCTTAAGAGCTTCATTGGAGAATAGACAAGTCCGGCTGTAGACTAGCCATTAGATATTCATTAGCTGTGGACCTTGCGCTCCTGGCTTCCATCCCAAATTTGCAAGTGATGTGGGACTAATGGAAAGAGGAGGACTCCAGGTCCTTTGCTGCACCACAAACCCATGAATGATTCAAAAGAAAAAAGGACAACCAGCAGGACAGAATGAGAGGAACTGGTAGAGGAGAATTGATTTTAAAGAGGACTGAGACCCATTGGCTCCAAACGGCAGGTGCAAAGGGACGCAAAACATGTGAAGTGGACACAGGCTAAGATTGTAGAGAAGGTGTAGGCAATATGTATCCCTGGAGCTCTGCAAAGTCCACATGCTGTGTTTGTGTTTGTGTTCCCTAAAAAAAGTGAGTAGCCTGACTTCAAAGCCTTACACTGAAAGGGTTTTTTCCCTTAATGTAGATTCAGTCAAGAGTTTGTTGCTAGCAAAGTACGGTTTTAAGCATTTGACAAATGAAAGGAGTAATTTAAATGTAGATTCAGTCAAAGGTTTGTTGCTAGCAAAGTACCATTTGAAGCATTTGTCTTGCTCAGAGCTCTGTAAGTATATTGCAAACCAACAAGGCACTTCAACCAAGATAAGTTCATCACAAAAATACAGTTGAGGACGTAATAAAATACAGTCTATGGAATATAGCTGATAAAACCCCTATGAAATGAATTTATATGTATATTGGTGCTTTTAACTTTTATTTTGGAATTTATTTATTTTGGAATGTCCTACAGTTCTCTTGAATGTCCTACATTTTGCAGTGCCTTGTCCTGCTTTTTGGTTATGACATCTGCTCACCCTGTGAAAAGTTCCTTGCCACCTCCATTTCCCCCTGAAGCCACAAAGACCATGGATTAGAAGACCCAAATTTAGTGAGAGGATTTAAATTTAGAAACAGTCACCACTGTGCTTTAAAGCATTTCACATTAGCTGCTTTGTAAAGCACTTCCATAACCAAAAGGGATCAAGCTTGGGTCATCACTTACTCAGAGCCCAAATATTGTGGCATAGTAGCTACAGCAGCTTTCTCCAACCTGGCATGCTCCAGATACATTGAACGACAACTTCCATCACCTCCAGTCATCATGGTCACTAGGCAGCTGGCAGGGAATGTTGGAGGCATGCATGGCACAACACACCTAGAAAGGCACCAGGTTGGAAGAAGCTGTTGTACTTCAAGTAGAATAACTAAAAGAACTGGTGGGTCTCTCCTTGGGAAGGAGTTCCATGAATAAGCCACTTTTCCTCTCCACTAACCAGCTCTCCAGCTGGCCAGAGGGAGAGTACTTGTAGAAAAGCCAATGATAACAATATTCCAAATGTGTATTTATGCCTTTAATCCTACCATTAGTCTCAATCAGAACAGTTTACCTATTAACAGTGCATTGTTGAATATTCAACAATCATTTCAATGGGTCTGTTCTGGTTGAGACTCGCCAAAAATGGTTCAGGTCAGCATCTTTTATTATTCATTGCTTTCTTGTGAGGCATGAGGGCAGTGGATAAATATTTTTATAAGGTAATTATAAATAATACAGTTGGAATAGGCAACCTCTGGCCCTAGGGCCACCTGGGGCCATCAGCCGAATTTCAGAAACCATCTGCTAGTAATCCATTGGGAGCCTGGCCAAAGCAAGATATCCCTCCCCTGCCAGCCTAGGAGGAAAGGAGACAGAAGGAAATGTCAGAAAGGGAGGGAAGGAGAGAATCACAGAAAGAAAACAGAGAGAAAGACCATCATGAAGCAAGCAAGAATGATGGAGACAGATAAAGGTGTATAAGAAAGAGAATGGGGTAGAAGAAAGGGATGGAGGGAGCATCCAACTGAGAAAAGGGTGTCGCAGTGCAAGACACACAAACGGGCAACAAGAGAAAGTGATGCCAGAGAGAGAGAGAATGAAAAAGAAAAAGAAGGAAGGAAGGAAGGACATAGAGAAAAGGATGTCAGGGAGAGACAGAGGGAGGGAGAAAGGGAAGGAAGGAAGGCTCAAAGAGAGAAAGTAGGAAAAGCATGAGCTTTTGTAGACTTGAGTCTACTTTCTCGAATGCTTCGGGTGGAGTAAAGAGTCCAGAGACAGGCCTATATTCAACCGCCTTGAATCCCACTGCAGGAGAAAGGCGGGATATAAATCTTGGAAATAAATAAAATAAAATATATGACACACACAACTGGCTCATATGGGTCTCTCTCTGGATTCTCCACCCCACCCCATGCATCGGAAGAAGTACGTTCTGTGAAAGCTCATGCTGCCTGTTTCCTTCTTTTGTAGGTGTGAACAGATTTTTGCATTCAGTAGGTAGTTCTGGAGAGCTTGCTATGCTGTCCAGGGCAAGTTGCACTATAGGCTTCTATTCTAGCAGCTGTAGATCAACTTCAAGTTGACAGGTCTGCCTCCACACAGCCTCTTGCATCCTTTCCACACTGTGGATCCATTAATTTTTTTGTTGTCATTCCTCTCAGGAGACTTGCGAAATCCACCCTTCTGCTGATCCCACTGTTTGGCATCCACTACACCATGTTTGCCTTTTTCCCAGACACGGCAAAGAAGGAGGTGCTAGAAGTGAAGTTGGTCTTTGAGCTGGTCCTGGGGTCCTTTCAGGTAAGCCATTTCCCCAGGATTTGGCTCCTTCCAGGCTTGCAGGCCAGACTGTGTGGGTAGCTCACGGCCGAGGGGCAAACATCTGGCCTGTGAGCCAAATGCTGGAAAAGTGAGAGAAAATTGGCCAAAAAGGCAGTGAATGCTGGAGTATTCCTGGTCAGTGGGAAAGTGAATCTCTTTTGGAATTTTAGTCCAGAATTTAAAGGAGCTATCCCCAAAATAGCTTCAGCATCCCAAACAGCTCCTGTAAAGTTCAAACTAAACCCTGGCACATGACCAATGAAATGGGAACAATAGCCGACTCAGGTAAAAGGGTGCATATTTAAATTTGTTTTTCCCTAAATGAAGACAATAGAATAATAATTTCTTTGTTCCTTGTCTTTTTCTCTTTCTCTCCTCTTTCTAGGGTTTTGTGGTGGCTGTCTTGTACTGCTTCCTCAATGGAGAGGTGAGATGGGGGAACCCTTTTCAAAAGGCATCTCTCTAGGATTTGCAACCTGTTAAAAGTGTTTAGCTAATTAATCATCTGCCTTCCAAATGCAGTGGGTCCTTGGTATCCGCGGGGGTTTGGTTCTGTGACCACCCACCAATACCAAAATCCATGGATGTTCAAGTCCTGTTAAATATAATGGCTGAGTAAAATGGTGTCCCTTATATTGAATGGCAAAATCAAGGTTTGTTTTTTGTGAGGAAAAAAACTGAATATTTTCAAGCCACGAACAGTTGAAACCGTGGACGCAGAATCTGTGGGTATAGAGGGCCGACTGTACTTTGTCAACTAATCCGTTGGCTAAATCCATTGACTTTAGTTTCTTTTATACACAACATAGCCCACTAACTGAGGCACTGCAGAAATGAGGATTTCTCAAATATTACATAAAAGCATGCCCCAAATTAGATTTAGCCTGGAATCTTGTTAGTTAATCTCAAATCCAGTAGCTCTATTGAGTCAATTGTTGAATTCTGAGTCTAGGTCAATCCGGTTGATTCAATAGGCTGTACTCTATTTAGGACTAACAATAGGATTTAGACCCATAGTATAATACTCATAATTATGAGGTGATGTCTAGGGATGTGGAAAATATATTCTAAAATATTCTAAAAATGATTTTTAAAAAATGTGAAACCCTGATGAGAAGAATCCTGCTCTAATGTAGTTTGGGACTTATTCTGTGCAAAATTTACACATGATTTTTTTTCTTGCACAAAAAGCAACATTTTCTGAGCAGGAATCAGTTTTTTTCTATGGAAAAAAAAATCTACACAGAAATATGTAGAAAAAGTGTAGAAAAAGTGGTTTTCTATGAAAAACAACCATGTGTGAATTTTGCGCAAAATAAGGCCTAAATTATTAATGGTCTTCAAAAAGCTTCAAAGTCTTTCTTGAAGTGGAAAGAAGATTGTTAAAATTACTCCTTGTTTCCTTTGAAAAGAAACTAGGGCCCGTTACAGACGGGCCTTTGCGGCGCCCCAGTCACGTGCTAGGGGTTGGCCAAGGACCTAGCATCCATACCGGCCTCACCCCAGCATGTGACGAGGGCGTAAAGATGGCTTCGCCCTATACACATGGGCGCCACCATCTTTACGTGCTGGATGCATAGCATCCGCACGTTGCGCCCCGGATGTGACGCCACAAGTGCATGAGTAGTGCCTCACGGCGTCCCATCCAGGGCGGAAGAAGAAGTGCCATTTGGGGGCTTCTTTTTGCTCCGCAAGGGAGCCGCGCAGTTTGGCTGCTGTGGCTCCCTCGTGGAGCAACTGGCAGCGGCGCGAGACTGCCCCTTCTGAGCGGTCTGTAACGTGCCTGAGTGTTGAATTACATCCCTAGTGATGCCCTTCAAAAAGTACTGATGTAAGTTGCACTGGGATCCAAATATCAAGTGTTGTTATTATTGCTATGTGGTTTATTTTAAGGTTCATGTTAGTTCCACAAAACAAAAAATGCAGACCAACTACTCATGGGAGGAAAAGCAGGGTGTGAATATAGCTGATAAGTAAAGAGAACACACATCAGGCTGTTTGTGAAGAGATAAGTCACAAGCAGAATGCCAGCCAGGCATGTTTCTTTTCCCACCCAAATTAATCTCATAGAATCATAGAGTTGGAAGAGACCACAAGGGCCATCCAGTCCAACCCCCTGCCATGCAAGAAATCCAAATCAAAGCATCCCCAACAGATGGCCATCTAGCCTCTGCTTAAAGACCTCCAAGGAAGGAGACTCCACTACACTCCAAGGAAGGAGTTTGTTCCACTGTCGAACAGCCCTTACTGTCCGGAAGTTCTTCCTAATGTTGAGGTAGAATCGCTTTTCCTGTAGCTTGCATCCATTGTTCCGGGTCCTGTTCTCTGGAGCAGCAGAAAACAAGCTTGCTTCCTCCTCAATGTGACATCCTTTCAAATATTTAAATAGGGCTATCATCTACTGGTTTCTTTCTTGTTCCTCCTTAGGTTCAAGCGGAGCTGAAGCGCAAGTGGCGCAGGTGGCACATGGAGAGGTTCCTTGGCTCCGACATGAAGTATCACCACCCATCCTTGGGCAGTAATGGCACCAATTTTAGTACCCAGATTTCCATGCTGACCAAATGCAGCCCGAAGACTCGCCGATGCTCCAGCTTCCAAGCGGACTTGTCTCTGGTTTGAGACCTAGAAGCAAATGACCAAAAGACAAAGAGATGGGGTGGAAAGCCAGGAAGACAGAACCATCCAGGGGTCTGGATTAAAAATGAAAACTGTTGTTGGACTGGGTTTTATTTTTATTCTTTAAGAATGGGGCAAAAAACCTCACTGTTTGATCAATCAAACCAGGGCAAAATACTGGAATGCTGGGACCAAAATGATCCTAACCAAAAGAAGTACATCTGGATGGATTCTTCTTTTGCTCTTCTGAAGACTTCAGCAAAAGGTGTTGGAGATGCTTGTGAATGTTACAGGATAGGTAGCTATACCCAACAGGGAAGAGAGCACTTTGTTCTGGCCTCAGTAGACTTCACATCAGGAGCCAGTTCTGCTTCCAGTACACAAACGGAAAAGGGTTTGGTGGAAAAGAACTCATTGTTTTGTAACCAAGAGCCTTTATAGGAAAGGATTCATGAGGAATTGGTGGTGAGAAATGTTGCTGTGCCAGCAACGCCTTAAGAAATACTGTTTTTCCCTCCAGGTAAAACTTCAGAACCCAGAGAGTCATGTCAGTTTCCAGAGCCCAGCATCTTGACGGTTGGTTGGTTGGTTGGTTTTCTGAAGGTTTTACTGTAACCCAAGAAGCACTTCTAAAATGTAGTCCTCTAAACTATTGATACTAGAAGTAATTGGTCTGTCAGGTTCAGTATCATCTATTCTGAACCCCAGCACTTCTCAGGCCACTTGGCCCTTGACCTGGAACACTTTTAATTGTGTATTAATTGTGATGTCAGGAGCTGGTTTTGTGCACGCATAGCATATGTTCTGCCCTTGATCTGCAGCCCCTTCCAAAGTGGGATGTGGGACTTGTGGCTTGCATGCTGCTTTTCAATCAGCTCCACTGTGGGCTTCTGAGTTAGTAGACATCCTTCTCTTCAAGGAATGAGATCTATCACATATCCAGGTGAGCAACTCCTGGACAGTGGAGAAGAAGTGTCTTCCTGGTTGGTCAACCAGGAAGGCAGGCTTTTTGGAAGTTGGGAGTTGGATTTCATGCTAAAACTGCCAAGGGCTGATGTTGACTTCTTCACAGGCCTTACTGTCCTGTATCAGACATCACAGCAGTGGAGAAACTACAGATTTAGCCACTGTCAGTACTGGATTCAACAATAAGGAGACAGTTCCAAATCCAGAATGAAAGATGGGCATGCAAAGCAAGGTTTCCAGCCAATCCGAAGTCCAAGCAAAGAATCAGCATGAGAATTAAGATTGGAAATACTGTACAAGGAGAGGGGAGTTAGTGAAGACCTACCTAGCCAGAGGATTTTGAGACTGAACCTTTAGAGACCCTGCAGAGAACATTGTTGCATGTCCTCAGGGCTACATGTGGGATTGGGTGACTCTTAAGGTATGCCCTGCTCACAACTGTTGCTTGACTCATTTCTGTATCTCGTAGTGGGCGAAGTCTCTGAGCTCCTAAGGGTCTGGTCATCAGCCTCGAATGGAGAGAGAGGCCTCTATATACCATGAGAGGAAACTCTCTTGTTACCTCCAAGTCTTCAGGGTCTGCTTCAAAGTCCATCAACACAGGCTGCTTTTCCCAGATGGTTGGCTGGGAATTGTCATCTGATGGGAATTTCTCCAGTGGCAGCTTGGATCAGTGGTTGTCTCTAACTCATTTGAATGGGGAAATGGTGGGATGGTCCCCAAACTGAAGGGGTCTTCTTTCTTTGTCCTCAGTGTAGGATTAGGTACTTGAATCTCACCCAGATACTACCAACTGTTTCTGCTGGAACAGTCACTGTTGCCCCTGTTTCCCCACTCTTGATATTGCAGACTTTGTAAGTACGATGATTTTGAAGAGAAAAAGCAAAAAAGAGAGAGACTTGTCCACTTGAACTTGTACATGAACTCTGTTGTTGCAAGAGCCTGTTTTCCACATGGTTGAAGTTGAAAGCCAAATCTGTCCTGCCCTTGACTGCCTTCACTTGAAGTGCCATCATTCTTTTCTCTGCTATCTTGTAAATATTCCTGGGCCTGATGTTTTGAAAACGGAGCGAACTGAACGTTCTGCAGGGCAGCTCACTTTCCAGAGAGAGCACATCTTTCAGTGTGTCAGTTCTTGGGATCTCCTTTTCTCTTAGGGAGGAACCTGCCTCTTCCCCCCCCCCCCCAGGCCCTTTAAACCTGTATTATTTATTCAACCACACTTAGAATTGTAAATATTGTCTCCTTACCTTTCCAAAGTTTCATCTCAAAAGAATGTTATGTTTGTTTCATTTGAAAATGGTTGAGTGGGGTAGAGGGAGCGAAGAATACTTCCTCTCTGACTACGCTGAAAGCAAATAATAAACGGGTCTGGTGTGTAAATTCTGCTCTTCTCTCCTGAATTGAGCTCCCATGATAATAAAGAATTTCTTTGCTAAGTGCCTGTTTGCCTCGGTACTTGGCACAATATTGCAAGGCTTCTCCTCAATTTCTCACAATGTTCATCTGTACAAAAACAGGAAAACATTATGGTCTGAGAATCTGTGGCAGGGAAAGGCTGTGTCTGCACTACATATTTGTTATCGGTTTCATACCACTTCAGTTGTGATAGCTCCATCCTGTGTAATCTTGGCATTTGTAGATTCATGATCACCTTGGAATTCTTTGCTAATCCATTCTCTGGAATGACAGTTCATAAAATAACTGGAGGAAAGAGGGACTAAAGAGTAAAGTGTGAATGCTGGTCTAATGAAAATCTTTGCAGTTCAGGACTTGGTCTGTAAAATTTGTACATGATTGTTTGGCACAGAAAACAGCTTTTACTGCACAGAAGATTTTTCTACCCAGTTCCTAAGATACCAAGAGAAGAAGCAGACTGGAGATTAAGATGATTCCTCCTAGTGTTTCCAAACAGAGTAGACACACTGAATCAGTAGGATTTGCAAAAGTGTTGACTCACCATTCAACTGTTAATGCAACAGATTTATTGTGGGCTTAAATGAGTTTTAATTCTGTTGAGAAGCATTCAGAAAAATGATTGAAGTTCAAAGGATTGGACTAAAGCCTTTCTGAACATCAGAGCTTGGAGTAATTGTGGCTGAGAGCCTGCATGGGACAGGTAGCTGTGATGCTATGCCTCATTTCCTAATCTGACCTCTAAAACCCACCTTAAAATCCAGGTGACCATAGTGAGGAAAGAAGTTCTCTGGGGCCAGTGAGCAGGCCACTAAAGGATGACATATGCCACTCACTTCAGCAAACAACAGTGTGACCATTAGAAGCAGGGACCCTATGGGATCCTATCATAACTCCATATCATGCAGCCACTAACTGGAGGGAAGAAGCTGGATATATCCTGCTTCAGTATCCTGCTCACAAGAGGGAACTCCTTCCCTCAGTACTGCTGCCTAGACTTTAAGGTGGGTCTTGTGGGCATTTGCAGTAGCAATGGTGCCACAACTGTGAAGACCAAACATTTATGAAGTTGTAAGTTTAACTGCCTAACATGATGCCAGTCAACCTTTTTGGAACATAGCTCCCAAAATTGCCCAGTAACCATGTTATCTAGGTAGTCCTGGAATCTGCAGTCCAAAAAGCAGTAACTTTTTCAAGGTATACTTCAGAGGATTTTTGGTAGCTTTGCGTCTGAGGGCATGTCTACACAGGCCGTTTATGCCAGTTTTCTGCTAACCTCACATCGCCTTGTCTACACAATGCAGGGCCAGCCCCAATTCAAGTGTGGACTCTGTCCATGTGGGAAGGCCAGTTCCTCACCAGATCTGGGCCATTCCTGCCGTAAATCAAATTTTAAAAACTCATCTTTTGCTCAAGATTGTCCAAGAAAATCCAGACCACTCTAGAGCAACACTGGGTGGCTGTCTACACAAACATCCCACTGTGACACCCATCAGTGCTGGCACAAGTCACTCTCTCTGAGGTCAAAAATGAGTCACTCAACATTGATTGCATGGCTGGGTGCCTTATTGGGAGTTCAGACAGAACAAATTGCACCAAGAGCAGAGACACCGGGTGGCACACATGTAGACAGCCACCCAGTGCCCCTTGGAGTGCAGAGGTAATTGAGGAGAATTCAGGGCAGCTTCGACATCAGAATTCTTGGAGCAGCCCAGAATAGTCTGACCAGTGCAGACATGCCCACCGTTGGAATTTGAACTAGGCTCTTTTTGGTGCACAAGCTCAGGTTCTTCGTCACTGAACTGCCTCCGTCTCCCAGATATAAAGTGTAAGCCAGTTCTTTCTTGGCTCCATTTACCATTTGCAAGCAGTGAGGTATGTGTTTCAAGGCCCAGAGCTTGAACAAATGAGACCTGGAGGCTGGCATTAATGGAGCACTCAGCCACATGCAGAGAGTGTTTAGCAAAAGGCAAGCGTTAATCGTTGAAGATGAAATGGGGCTTTGATGTGCTTCCCTTTTTTTTTTTAATGAAGTGTTTTTTTCACCCATCTCATGAAACACTCTCTAGGCAGCTGTGGTCAGGAGACGGTGATGATGATGATGGCAATGACAATGATAATGATGATGATGGCTTAACCTTTTTGCTTGATTGAGATTTGGATCAAGAGCTTAGTTGCCAAGGTGCCAAAGTCAGTAATACCTGGAAACATGAACTTTTTCACAGAAGCGCAGGTGGTGGGGACTTGAGCGGCTTTCCTCAATCTCCTCTTGCTGCTAACCAATTAGGCCAGCAGTTTTGTTGTTGGCAACAGGCAACATCAGCTGCAGGCCATTTACAGGACACTTTTCTCTCTAGATCTGGTTGGGCCTTGGCTAGATCTCAGAAGAAAGAAATGGAGCACCGTTCACTGGCAAGGGCTTCCATGCAAAAGGGAGTGGTTGTCATATTGGTCCAAAACATTGGAGAAATAATGCAATTTGAGACTGGTTTAACTGCCCTGGCTCAATGTAGGCCTCAATCCCACTACCTTTTAAACAGGATTGCAAATCGGTTTGAAGCGGTTTAAATAACCATGGTTCACACTTGAACCAAATTGGGGGCCATGCGCTAGACCCATTTAACACGCATCTTTTTGATGCTGATTTTTTCCACGTCTTTTTGGATAAATCAATTCTGCACAAGTGTGAACCAGATGCAGATCAGAATCGGTTTAAATTTGCCCTTTGGCCAACTGGAGCAGGTCCATTTTGAATCGATTCATTTGTCAATGTGAACCACAAGTGGGTTATTTTATTTTATTTTGCAGCAAGAAAACGCAATTGGGGTAAATGTAGTGTGAACCATGCTCTGCTGTCAAACCGATCCATTGATTTGGATCGCAAAGCAATTTATTTGTAAGTAGGAATGCGGCTGTAGTTTTGTGAGACATTTAGCCATCTCTTTTGGACAGGTCTGGTGCCACAACAAACTACAAATCCTAGGATTCAATAGCATGGAGCCATGGCAGTTAAAATGGTGCAGTTTGCCAAGTGACAATAATGGCAAAAAAGAAGAATTCTGTTTTACTGGGGCAAAATAACCCAACTTCACATAATATTAGGTCCAATGCTGTCTGTGTTAGTGGGTAGATTTTGTGATCTGTAGTCAAAAAGGGGAATTTTTTCCAAGCTCTGGGCTTGGGAGAGGAAAGAAAGTGATATAAAGCAAGCCAGAAAGAGGGGAGAAAATGGAGTAAAAGAAGAGTATCCAGAACAAGCACAGTTTTAATTAAAAAGAAACTCTCAAAGGTATATTTTTAATTAGCTTGCCAAAGAGCAAAGCTGCTGCTTTTCATCCTTACCCTCAAATCTGAACTAATAAAACAAACTGCTCCCGACTGTGAAACAAGCAGAGAAGATAGGTGGAAAGCAACTAAGACTACATCTGAGCTGCAAAAATTAATGCCATTTGACACCGCCATGGCTCCATGCTATGGAATTCTGGGATGTGTAGTTTCATGGGCTCTTTAGCCTTCTCTGTGAGAGTACTCTGGTGCCACAACAAACTACAAATCCCAGGATTCCATAGGATGGAGCCATGTCAAAGTGGTTCCAAGCTGCATTATTTTTGTGGTGTGGTAACAGCCTAAGGATCCTTTCACACTACAGAGTAATAGTCCTGTGATTATGCTTTAAATGGTAAAACAAGAACCTATGGGATCCTGAGGTTTGTAGTTTGGGGGGACACTAGAGCTCTCTGGTAGAGGATTCCAAATGTCCCTCCCTAAACTGCAAATCCTAGGATTCCCTGGGATGTCGTCATGGCATTTAAAATGGAATCATAGTGCTGTAGCTGTGTAGCCTGAAAGGCCCTTAAGTGAAGGACAGACAAAAGATGGTATCCAATATTTTGTCTAGGAAATTCTCATCCTGCAAAAGAAGAAGCTTAGAGACTGGTCTTATCCAGATTTACTCATAAGTATGACTCCTGAGTTCAAAAAGGACTACTTTTGTATCATGGTGCACAATATCCAGAGCTTGGCAAAGTCCTATTTTGGACTACAGTTTCCAGAACCCATGCAGCCAGCATATTCCTGCATCTAAGGCCTCATCTGCATTGCAAAAATCATGAAGTCAACATTTTAACTTCCATGGCTCATACTATGGAATCCTGGGATTTGTAGTTGTGGCACTAGAGCGCTCTGACAGGGAAGGCTAAATAGGTCACAAAACTACAAATCCCTGATTTCTATAGCACTGAGCCATGGTAGTTCAAGCGGTGTCAAACTGCATTAAATCTGCAGTGCAGATGCACCTTAAACGACAAGGATGACAATCCCAGCTCCCCTTTTGGAACCAAATTAAGAAGATGGAGGAATTTCTCTAAATTAAGAAGTTTCCCAATGCTCTTTCCCCATTGCAGATCACTGTTTGTGAACTCAGACAGGGATTGCTCTATTTTGCCAAGCAAAGTACCAGAACCTGCTGAAAACTTGCAAGAATTCCCAGCGGTCGCTGCACAAACAAATGGATAGTGCAGGAGGTCACATTTTGCTTCAGTCATGACCATTTGTTTTACGTTAAGCCTCTCGAAGAGCTAACATTTACACCTATCGAGCCTCGATGTTTGCAAGAGATACAAAGACCTAGCTCCAGGTTTTGTGATGGAGTTGTCAAGGAGACAAATCTCTATTCAAAGAAGCCAGAATCCTCAAAGTTTGTGAATCTCATGAAACAAAACCCTGGAAAGTTTCTGTTTTCTGTTCCCTTGTTATTCCCACCCTTTGCTTTTGGGAGACCTTTAGAAGAAGCAATATCCCATACTGATTGGGGAGTACTGGGACTTGCAATCCAAAAAAGGAACTTTTCCAAGCTCTTGATCATGTGCATAGTGTAGGCTGCATCTGCACTGCAGAAATAATGCAGTTTGACACTGCTGTAACTGCTGCGGCTCAATGCTATGGAATGTTGGGAGCTGTCATTTTCTGGGATGCTTAGCCTTCTTTTGAGAGCTCTGGTGCCACAGCAAACTGCAAATCCCACAACCCCATAGCATTGATCAATGGCAGTCTCAGCAGTGTCAAACTGCAATATTTCTGCAGTGCAGATGCAGCCCTGGTCTCTGAAGCAGCAGCAAAGAAATTCGCTCCATCTTCTCCATCACATAGAGCCTTATCACACGGAGGTTTTTGCAGCTTTTTGCAGCTCAGATCCGACATGACTGCGGGTCCAATGATGCGAATTCATGCGATAACGTGATGTGCTATCACACGCGATTCCTTTCTATGGGGGCTCCTTCCGTGGCTCTTCTGCAGTGAATCCAAAGTGACTCCTCATTTTGATGAATTCAGAAAAAAATGAATTCACAGAATTCACTTCCAAACTCACTTCGATTTCACCCCGACTTGGTCTGGTATGGAATGTAACTTTGCTTCTGCTCTGTTACCCCCCTGCCCCCCCCCCCCCCCCCGGTTGCAAATTTCCCATGTTGCGGTGCTGCAATTTTCCCCCATTTCCTTTCGGTGGTTCTTTCACTCTCAGGGCAACTTTCAGGGCAACTCATTTTTGGGGAATATATATATGTGTGTGAATGTGAATATACAGATATGTATGTTTATCTATCTATCTGTATATGTGTGTGTTGAAATTGCTGAAATGGAAGGGAAATTTAAAAAGGGGGATGAAGAAGACACAGAAATATTCACGAGGCAAATATTCACGCAATCACGCAATTATACGAAACAGGGAACAAGAACTTGCGCCCCTTTTTACCCCGGAAACGTACAAGGTCACAATGCGTTCAGAACCCCACTGAGCATGCGCAAGGGGGCCAATTCGAATAGTTGAATCCCACCAGTGTGGTAATACAATTTGCACTCACTCCACTTTGCCTGAATGTGCATCACGTGACTTGCCTTGGATTCGATTCCCCCTCGATTTGGAAGGGCAACGGAAGGGCAACCAGGTGTGATAAAACACTCACGTTATAATGTGACTTCGCATAGCTGAACCAGGAGTCACTCCGGATCTGAGCTGCAAAAACCTCAGTGTGATAAACACCATAGTTACTTTTTCCATCTTCCGTTGTTGGTTTCACAATCAATACCATTGGAAGACAGCAGAGAGGCAGCAGTTGGTTTTATTAGTTTAATTTGGAAATCAAGGATGAAAAGAAGCAGCTTTGCTCTTTTGCATGCTAATTAAAAATATACCTTTGAGAGCTTGCTTTTAATTAAAATCACACTCATTCTGGATCCTTTTTTTTTTTTTACTCCAGTGTTTCTCCTTTTTCTGATTTCTACTCCAATTTTTTTACTGAGTGCTTGTTGGTATTCTTGTGTGCCTTCAATTCATTTCCAATTTACAGAGAGCCTAAGGCAACCTTATCACAGGGTTTTCTGGGCAGGATTTGTCCAGAGGGGGTTTGCTCTTGCCTTGCTCTGAGGCTGAGAGAGTGTAACTTGCCAAAGGGGGAAAGGGGGGGAAACTTCATTACAGATGGATTGCTTTGGTCAAGGAAGCCATGGTCCTACGTTTACAAAACCCGAGGGAGGCATTTGGCAACCAAGGCTCTTGGGGGTCTCCCATTCATAGAATTGTCTCAAAGCTGGATTTGACTGCAAAAGAAATAGATGTGGGGTGAAATATGCTATGGTTTAATCCCTATTCCTAGTATTCTTCCCTATTGGCTGTGCTACAGCCCACAATTTCTAGAAGGCCACCCTTCATTGATCCACATACTAATACGTTACCAAATATACCCTGAGTTGCTACTTTTTGCATAGCTACTGAGAGCCCGGGTGATGGTGTGCTCTGAGCACTGGTCTATGACTTTGGAGATCAGGGTTCAAATCCCCATTTGGCCATGAAAACTGATTGGGTGACTCTGAGTCACAGACTCTCAGCCCCAGAAATCTTCATGTTCCCCTTACGGTTGCCATAGGTTGGAAACAACTTGGAAGGCACACAACAACAAAGCTGCTGTTTGATACACATGTCCAGGTCCATTGTGAAGGTAAACATGTTAGTGAAGATTTTTAAGAACTGTGAAAAAGAACTGCCTAGGAGTCAACTTATTAACCTGCTGGTTTCAGACATCAGTATGAGCCAACCAAATGCAACAGGGGTGAATACAGGCAGAGAAGTAACTTCTGGGTGGAGGGAAATGTCAGGGAGAAGAAGGGAGTAGACTGGAAGAAGGTATTGCTGACTAGCTGACTGGAGTTCTGAATGTGCTTCTGCACAGGAGTTGGACAGAACTCTGTACATTTTATTACGCAGCAAAGGCTTGAATGATAGTCACTGTTCCTTGCAAGGACTTTATCACACCACAATCGCACTAGTTTAAGGATGGATGCACACCACTTTGGCATCATTTCATATCATACTTTCCCCCGCAATAGCACTTTGGCAGTCCATGGTCATGTAAGCTCTTTTCCACAGCACCAAACACTACCTTCAAGGAGGAAGGGGGAGTGATGCTGGCTGCTGGCTGCTGTGCAAATGTTCACACAGCAGCTGGATTTGGGAAAATGTTGGCAGATGCAATTGCTGTGAGGGGGGAGAGGAACGGAATCACGGCCACTCACATCACATGCCTGTCTGAGAAGTGGAACTGCAGCGGAAGGGACCTATCGCACAAAGGCAGTAATGGAACAGCAGAGAGAGTGCGAGCCTATTGATGGGTTTTGCTCATCAATGAAAAGGTGCACTGCAATAATGAATGGAATCACAAACTGCAAGGTTGTGAGTTCAATCCCAGCCATGGGCTCAGAGTCAACTCAGCCTTGCATCCTTCTGAGGTCACTAAAGTGAGTACCCAACTTGTTGGGAACAATTAGCTTGCCATTGTAAACCGCTTACAGGCTGCTTATGCAGTATGAAGCAGTATATAAATGAAGCTACTAAGCTGCTATTGCTAATGGAAGGTAGTAGTAGCAGGATGGACAAGACATTGTGTGGTAAGTACCACCCAAAGATGCTTTTATCCTGTAAAAAATATGCATTTTAACCTTGTCAGATAAAGGTCCCAAGCCTATCATCTTCCATTCAGCTCACAACAGAAAGCAACAAAATCAAAACCACTGCCAGGGACTCAAAATGCAGTCAGGTCAAGCCTTATCTGTGCTTCTCCACCTGTCTCTCAGCAGTGAGATGTAAACTTTCAAAGGAATGTAGGCCAGGTTGCTAACAAGAGGAATGCAATATAAATAAAACACGAGATTGCAGAACCCGCAGCTGTTGGAACAGAGAGAGACATCATCCATCTGATTTGGCATAGGGAGGGGTATCAAACGGACCCTGCCTCACTCAGGACCAATGCTGGATTTAGCCTTTTTGCAACATAGACACTAGATGGTGATTAGAGCAGAGGAATGAAACAGACATCCTCGCTGACACTGATGAAATTCAGAGCTCTGCCAGCATAAGTAGAGGATGAAACCTGTTCTCTTTTCCACATTTGGGAAAAGCTGTTATTGCATTTCTCTGACTGCTGTTGCACAGCCAGAGACAAACTGATTTCAATTGCTGCAAACTGAGTTCAACATACAAAAGCAGTTTGCACTCAATGAACTCAGAAGAAGGGTTAGAAGAGAGAAGGAGGCAGAATCTTGCCCTTCCCAATCAGCTCAGGCAAAAGCAAACAGTTGCAGCCTCTTCTAGCATGTGTTTTCTTTATCATTTAGAACATATTTAATGGCATTATGGGTCTCCTGATTGGCTCTCCTTGATGGACTCATTTAAAAAAACTAATAATCCATAAATAAGAACCCATTGGTAGACTTATTTCCTTTCTTCTAATAATCAAATGTCCACTTATACAGAGAGTTCAGACAGCAACTCCAGAAATTTCTGAGGACAGGTATAGGTATAGGTGTGTGTGTGTGTGTGTGTGTGTGTGTGTAATAGAAAGTGTTATATTTTAAAGAAAAAAATACATATATCTATTTTGGTCAATGACCAGCAAAAGGGGAGTAAAATAGGACAGATAAAACACAATACAATACATTAAAATATAATATTAGAAAATAAAAAGCAAAATTAAATATAAAATATTTGTATTACAGTTATTTAAAAACGAGCATAAATTGGTAATACCTTTAATAGTAAGACAGCATCCTACACCGACAAGCTCTTGCTGCCACACAAGAACTAGCTCCCTTGGCTGTACTCTCCAGAAATTGGTCAGCCAAAAGGTAATCAATGTCAAACAAAATTTTAAAGAGATGTTTTATGTGTCGTCTCAAACATTACATGTATACAAAATGTGTTTCTACTTGTTTTAGAGTAACCTCCCAAAATGGCCAATTGGTGATAAGGCCAAAACAAGTTGAGCTTTTTCAAAAAATAAAGGTTTTTGACCATCGCATAGTTTGTGGGACTCTATCTCCCCTCATTCTTCCACCATTAAACGCTTTTGCCATCTTGATCACATTTTTATGTTGCTTGGGCATACGTATCACAGTTTTTATCTGCAAAAATGTTGGAGGGTATGTACAGAGGGCCCTTGGTATCCACTGGGGTTTGGTTCCAGGACCCCCTGTGGACAGCAAACTCCATGGATGCTCAGGTCCCATTAAATACAATGGCACAGTAAAATGGTCTCTTATATAAAATGGAAAATCAAGCTTTGCTTTTTTGCAATTTATACATTTTTTAAAAGACTTTCAAACTGTGGGTGTTTGAATCCATGGATAAAAAATATCTGTGGATACGGAGGGCTGAGTGTAGTGCTCATTTAGTAAGGAGTCCAATGGAACCCAAAAAGAGAGGTACAGAGAATACCTAGTGACACCACTCCCTTGAATCCAGGTGTTCATGAAAGAGAAGCACAAGAGTCAATGACTTTCTCCCTCCACTACTCCTCCATCAGTCTACATGAGGGCAGAGAAAGTGCATCCACAAGCATAATGGACCGTGCAGGTTTCTGGCCTCAGAGATTAATAGTAGTTCAATCAAGGCAATTGCTTGCATGTGAGAATTTTATTTATTCCAACTCTTGCTGGTCTGATGATTTGTTTGGTGGAACAGCTTTGACGTGAGTTCAGCCCCTTATCTCTTTCCATCTCTAACTCCCATCTCCCTGCCTCAAACCTTCTCCTCCTTGTGTTCTTTGTTGTGTTGCACACAGCCCATGCACACACATAAATATTAGCTAAAAACAGTAAAATTTTCAAACACAGTTAAAATCATCCTCTAAAATGATATCTTATAAACACTATACAAACATTTATTTTTAAAAATGCCTCCCTGCAAGTAATTGCACATCAAAAGCCTACTTGGGCTGCATCTGCACTGTAGAAATAATGTAGTTTGACACCACTTTAACTGCCGTGGCTCAGTGCTATGGGATCCTAAGATTTGCAGGTTGTTATGGCACCAGAGCTCTCTGATAGTGACAGCTATCTTACAAAACTAGAAATCCCAGCATTCCATAGCATGGAGCCCTGGCAGCTAAAGCGGTGTCCAACTGCATTAATTGTGTAGTGTGGATGCAGCCTCAGAGGAAAGAAAGAGGTTTGCCTGCCAGTGAAAGGAAAGCAAGGGGAGACCAGCTTAGCTTCCTGTGGAAGGGAGTTCCAGAGGACAGGAGCAGCCACGGAGAAAAATCTCTCCCATGTCCTCACCAAGTGAGGCTATGATGGTGACTGGACATAGAGAAAGCTTTCTGTTGATCTTAAGATGCTGGCAGGTTCATAAACAAAGGTATAGACTTTTAGATAGTTGGACCTAAGCTGCTCTCCTTCAGACAAAATGTCTCCCATAATCGTCTGAATAATAACTGGTGGCACAGTGCTTAAATGCTGGTCCTGCAACCACAAGGTTGTGAGTTCGATCTCAGGGCTCCACGGTTGACTCAGCCTTCCATCCTTTCGTAGGTCAGTAAAATGAGTTTGTTGGGTGCCATTGGCTTACAGATTGTCACCCGCTTAGAGAGTGCTGAGTTCACTATGAAGCGGTATAGAAATGTAAATGTTATTGCTGTAATGGAAGATTACAACTTCCATGGAGACCCAATGTCTCACAAATTAGAAACGGCATGCCATACGCTCCCAATGGCTGCATCCCAGGTTCACACCAAGGTAGAGTTTTCCCAGGGCTTCAAATAATAACAGTGAAGCCTTGGCTGGGCTGCTTTTGGCTGGGCTGCTCTAAGAAGATGGCTTCATTGAAGGGAACAAAATCCACCCTTGGGGCTGTTGAGAATGCCTCAATCCCAAGTGTTGGACTTTCACTGCCTGAACGCCTCAGTCTTCTGAATGATCATAGGTCTGAAATTGAATGAGATTATCAGAATTTCTGCTCCTAAGGTTTCTGCTGGAGTCATCCTTCCCCCAGCTGCTTTTTTGTTTGTCTGCTAACTTGCCGTAGAGAGAAAAAAGAGAAAAGTCTAAAAGCTGCAGTGGTTATTGGAGTAATTTGGCATTTTACTGTCATCCTTTAGATACTTGTTGTCCACTGGGAGCTTTGCATGCCAAGGCTCATGCAGAGAGCAGAACAGAAAGGGGGGTGTTTTTTTGGAGGGGAAATAAATTCTTCCGCAGTGGCAGGAACTCTCTGTGGTGCAAAAGTGTGGCAGAACAGCCTCTCTCTTCACTATAAAACCCTAACCATCTGGCATACCCTCCAACTATGCCAATTTGGCTGGGACAGTCCCAAGTAGTGCTCTGTCATCCCACTTTCTCGGCTGCTTTTAAAACGTCCCAGCTTCCCTCTCCTCCTCCCATTTCTCCCCTTTGTCCTCAGCTTAGTTCAGTTGCTGCAAACTGAGTTCAAAGTGCAAAAGGAGTTTGCCCTCAACTCAGGAGCAGGGAGAGCAGAGGAGGGGGCTGGATCTTGCCCTTCCCATACGGCAAACTGTTGCACCTTCTCTTAGCTATGTGTTCTTCCTCATTATTAGTGTTTGCCATCTTGGCCATGGTTTTATGTTGTTTGGGCATATGTGTACTGGTTTTCATCTATGACGTATTGGAATGTCATCATGGTGTAGTGGTTTGAGCACTGGGTTACAACTCTGGAGATCAGGGTTCGATTCCCCGCTCGGCCATGGAAACCCACTGGATGACCTTGGGCGAGTCAACCTCATTAAATTACATGCTAGAAACAACAGCAACAGCATCAACATGGGGAGGGGCAGAATGAGTTTTTCCCCTTCAGAAGAGGAAGAGAGGTCTCTACCCACCAACTCACCCACCCATTTTCAGTTCTACCACATCCCTTTTGCTATAACACAATCTGTTGTGTGGATGAAATTGTGTCTGGCTATAGCAACATAGCCAGATGCTTCTTAATACATTCTCTGCTCTCTATTGGCCACAATTTGGAGAGGCAGCATGAAAAAGCAGGGTTTACAGGGAGAGGAGGCAGGAGATGTGCAGAATATCTGCTCTATTTGCAGAATATCTGCTCTATCTATCTATCTGCTCTATGAGGCAAGATCTCAGCTTTGGTGTGCAGAAAACCTCTGTGAGGGAGGATTTTCCCCCGGGGCCCTGAGTTGATAATATAACATGTGTTGTTGCCTTAATGCCCTTGTGATTAATGAGATGCCTTTTTATTCTCCAACACTGGTTTATTTAATTTTGGTTTGTTTTCCCCAAAGTCAGGTTGAGTCATGCAAGGAGGTTGTGCAGCTTATATGAACTCCTGACCCAAGCCTTCCTTCATTTCCCCAGTTCAATGGTTCCCTCTCCTTTTCTTTCAAACCTTGGGCAAGTCACACTCTCTCCATAAGTGTATTTACACATGTTGTGTGTGTTGTATGTTTTTGAGTCATTTCCAACTGGGGGCAATTCTCAAGTGAATGTCTCGCAAGATTTTCCTGGCAAGATATGTTCAGGAAAGGCTTGCCTCTTTCTTCCTCTGAGGCCGAGAGAGTGTGACTTGCCCAAGTTCATCCAGTGGGTTTCCATAGCTAAGCAGGGATTCAAACTCTTTCCTCCAGAGCCATAGCTCAATGCTCAAACCACTAGACAACACTGGTTCCCCCAATAAATGAATATATTCCTCTTTGTTTATCAGCAGGAGCATTAGCACCAGTTTCAGACATGAGTTGCAAAATAAGCCAAAGCTAGGTCATGGGGGGGGGGGCAGATTTGGACTTATTATAGATGATTCCAGATCACTATTATTTCAAAAAAAAATCCTTGAAGGAATGCAAACAGAACATAAGTGAATCATTCTGGGTGAAGTTCAGACCTTTGAGCTATTTGAAAGATGTCTCACAATCTTTGAAAAATGGGATAAAAGAATTCTTCTGGGCCAAAGGGCAGCCTTCCATTCCATTGTTTGCAATTGTAATTGTTTGGAGGGCAATTTCCCTCCAAGACCTGAACAGCTTTAGTATCTCATATGTGACTTGGAAGAGAGAGTGTGTGTGTGTTATGGGAAGGAGGGTCAGGTTCTGCTAATTTCTGGAGGTACGGATTTCATCTTTGGGAGCTGAAGACCACAACACTGTATTATCATTTGAAAAAACCCCACATTCTTTCCATCCCATTTATTTACTGGAGTGGGGAATATGAATTTTGCCAGGTTCTAATAAAAAACGAACCAAAAATGTCTCCACCTTGTTCAATCAGAGGCGTAGCATTGCCCCATCCCATGAAGTCTTCCTTCACTCCCCAAGTTTCTGGTATTGCAATAACTTACGAAGTCAGCTGAGCATTTAGAAATAGAGTTCAGTCATCACAGTTCCCATTTCTATGGACTTTATTACATGGGGAAAATCAGGGGTTTAAACAGTCATAAAAATCAGGCGATCGTGATTAAGATTTTCACACGACATCACAATTAAAGAGCCATTATCCCAGGAATAACCAGCCAATAAACAGCAACAAATCATTCATGGGGAAATCCTGTTATTCCCAGGATAATGACTCTTTAATCTTGATGTGTGTGAAAATCTCAATCGTGATTGTGCAATTTTCACAGGATAATCACTGCTTAAATCTCTGCCCCATGTGATAAAGTGCTATGTATGTGGGCTGCAAAAGCTGGACAGTGAAGAAAGTGGACAGAAAGAGAATCAACTCATTTGAGATGAAATGCTGGAGAAGAGTTCTGCAGATTTTGTAGACCGCTAAAAAGACAAATAAATGCATCCTAGAGCAAATCATGCCCAAATTCTCCCTAGAAGCCAAGACTAAGCTGAGATTGTAATATTTTGGACATATCATGAGAAGACAGATTCACTTGAAAAGAGAATAATGCTTGGTAAGGTAGAAGGCAGTAGGAAAAGAGGAAGACCCCATTAAGATGGATGGACTCAGTCAAGGAAGTCACAGTTGCCCTCAGCAGGGCTGTTGAAGTTAGGATGACCTGGAGCTCTCTCATTCATAGGGTCATCATAACTCCAAGTTGGCTTGACAGCAGCAAACTAAAATATATTGATGCACTTTTCACTTAAAGCCAGACAATTTTGAACCATAGTATTTTGTGGCATTTTCAGGCTATGTGACTGTGTTCTGGAAGAATTTATTCCTGACATTTTGCCTGCATCTGTGGCTGGCATCTCCAGAGAATGGTGTCATGGAGATGTCAGAATAAGTTCTTCCAGAACATGGCCACATAGCCCAAAAGACCCACAAAAAACTATGGATGCTAGCCATGAAAGCCTTCAACTTCACCATTTTGAATCAGGTAAAACCATGATAGCACATGCGCATGTCAGATAAAATCAGACAGGCCCCGAATAAAAAGCCATTTTTGACTTGGTATGGGAATGATTCACGCATTGGCACCAACTGGGCCTCTGCGGGAGAGAGCCACAGCAGAGAAGGAGAGGCCTGTCCTGCCCTCAGTTCTCAGGCAGGAGTAAATTGATTCAAAATATGAATCAATGGGTCACTCTGGGTAGACTAATCTAGAGCAATCAGATCATTTTTTAAAAAAAATCTTGATTTTTTCCTATATTAATTATGTAGCAATTTGCAAATTTTGGGCAGACTTAAGAGAAAGAAAAACAAACCAAATGAATTCTTACCCAACCAAAGTCAACCAGAGCAGATCTCAAGTTGAGGACACTTCATAGAATCATAAATCATGGAGATGGAAGAGACCACCAGGGTCATGCAGTCCATCCTGCCATACAGGAATACACAATCTGATCAGGTGGCAATGACCTCTGTTTATGCACCTTCAAAGGAGCATTCCACTGCCAAAACAGCTCTACTGTCAGGACGTTCTTCCTAAGTTTTATGGTGAATCTCTTTTTCTGTAGTTTGAACCCATGCACCATGTCCTACTGGTCTCTGGAGCAGCAGAAAACAAGCTTGTTCCTTCTTCAATATGACATGCCTTCAAATATTTTAACATATCACCTCTTAACCATCACTTCTCCAGGCTAAACATACCCAACTCCCTAAGTCACTCCTCATAGGTCTTGGTGGTTTCCAGACCCTTCGCTATTTTGGTCGACCTCTTCTAGACACCCTCCAGCTTCTCAACATCTTTTTGGTGCCCAGAAATGGACACAATATTCCAGGTGAACTCTGACAAAAGCAGAACAGAGTGAGACTATTACTTCCCACAATCTAGCACTGAGCAGACAGATGAGCTCTGGCTAATGAAGCTTGTAAAGAGCACCGTGAAACTTTCATTACCTTTCTCTCCCTCCCTCCTGCACTGGGCAATGTTTCCCTGACATCTGCCAGTTGTCTGGAAGATCACAGTCCGTTCATCTTTAAGCTTTTTAATCAGAAAGGGGGACTCGAGAGATGCACAAGACCCGGAGGCTGGGTGTTTGAAATTCACAGCTGCTTCCAGGAGCGTTCATCAATGTTCTGCTTTATTAATGCTCCCAACTGCCATTCAGAGAGTGAAGGAGAGCCCTTAGCAAGGCAAAGTTTCAGACCTCTGGTTGATAGAGCATATCAAAAATGCCTGACCCAAATACACAGGAATATCCCAGTGCTTGTATCGGATTCCCAGGCTGAAGCAAAGGTGCAGCTACAGGGCAGGCAAAATGAGAATCTGGGACTCCAAAAGAAATTTTCCTTCAGCACACAAATTTCTAGTACTGCTGTAACTTACACCTTCAGCACAGCATTTAGAAATCCAGTTTAAAGAAAAGGGGCAGGCCAAATGATCCAGGGACTGAGAACACAGCAAAGGGAAGATGTCTTGCAGCTCTTCCACATTGCAGAAGTAAAACAGTGCGACACCACTTTGATTGCCATGGCTCCATTCAGTGGAATCCTGGGATTTGTAGTTGTTTTCAGCCTGGTCTTTCACAGGCGTCTGGTGCCTCACCAGTCTACAAACTTCAGGTTTCCACAGGATCGTGGAGCTATGACAATTAAAGTGGTGTCAAACTGCTTTATTTCTTCACTGTAGATTCCCTCTTCTGCACAATCATTAAATGGATAGAACCAGTTTTCATTCTTGCAGTCCTATCCCTTCTGGACTTCAGCCTTTGCAAAGTAGTCCTGCAATAATGCAAACACTACTCAGATGGGGATAGCAGTGAAGACCTTTACTATCAGAGAGATCTGGGCCTCAAACCAAGAGCCATCTGGTACATGTGCTGAGGCCAAAACCACTTGAGGCAAGCCATTAGAAACTACAGAATGGAATCACAATGTTCCTTCTTTGTGATGAGCATAGCTTTGCTCTCCATTGGTTGTTCCTGAAGTGGGTCAACTATAAATACATCAAGGTCAGGCCTGGATTTTTCTGGGGCAAGGGACCACTTGGCTGCCTGCTCAGTGTGTCCTATGTGTTGCAAGCCCACTGTTCAGTTGGGTAATCTGGGAAAAGAAGGTGAAACCAACCCAAATCCTACATATACAAAAGTTTATACATAGTAAAATATTTCTGCAGTGCTATGTTTTTACTTTTATAATGGCTGATGCTTTTAAAACATCCCAGTTTCTCTTTCCTCCTTCCACTTTCCTGCTTTGTCCTCAGCTTACTTTAATTGCTGCAAACTGAGTTCGAAGTGCAAAAGCAGTTTATACTCCTATGAGCCTTATGTAATGAGAAAGCAAAGGGGAAATGGAGTCGGATAGTAGCAGCTTTCTCCATGACATACAGCATGACACTTGAGTCCTCTTCCCATAGGAGATAGTTAGAAAACTCCATCTTTTGTTGCACTGGAAAAATCTGTTTGACAAAAGACATGCTTTTATGACCATCTCCCATGGGAAGTTGTAGCACCATTGAGACTAACTGAAAGAAAGAAGCTGACAGCATGAACTTTTGCAGATTTGAGCCTAATTCCTCCGATGCACACACAACTATGTCTTTGAATTCTCTCATGGGAAGAGAGCTCAAGTGCTACAATCACCATGTGGTAAAGTATCAAAAAAGCTGCTGCTTTCTGGCTCCACTTCTGCTCTGTTTTCTCATGTGATAAGGGTCTAAGCAAAAGAGAGAGGAGAGGAGGGGAGATAATCCTGTGCTTCCCAGTATGGTCTTGCAAAAGCAAACTGCTGCAGCCTCTTCTAGCTAGGATGGGCTTTCTCCTTAAAACACTAATGTTGCTTGGCCACGTGTTTTGGTTTTTAACTGTGAAATATTGGACAATATGTCTTTATGGTTGGCAGAGTGAAAACTGGAGAGGGCTTCTATACCTTTAATGGTTGTATATAAGAGGGAATTTCACCAGGTGTTGCTTGTCACGCAAACAGGTAACAAACAGCTGCTGAAATTCTCTCTTTGCTCAACCATGAAAGCTATAGAAACTGTCTCCATTTTTTTTTGCTCTTGCAATCCTATCTCTTTTAGTTTTAGATGTCCTGCCATAATGCAAAAACTAACCTTGCCATCAAAATATCTGGCCACAGTATAATGAATGCTTGACAACTCCCCCTTTCTTCTGGTTCTTTGTCAAATCCAGCCCTTCCCAGGCCCTCTCATCCAAATGACATCTATTAAGTGCTAGCAATTAATAAAGAAGGTAACAGGGCTCTTGGATCAGAGAATGTGACTTCCAGACAAGCTTGAGTCCTTTTTCCTTTTCAAGATATTAATTACAGCAATCCAGCCTTTGAGAGTAACAATGCCCACTCTTGCAAACTTCAAAGAATATCACTCGGTGCAACAATCCATCATGGAAAAGCTTTGGTTTCACGGGGATTGAGCCACTCACCAAATATGCAGAAATGTGAATTTTCGGATGCTTTATTACAGGCTGGACGGCACATATCACTTTATTCCAAAGCAGTCTGCTTTTCTTTAAATGTGTGCTTTCAATAACATTAAAGTGCATACCACATCTTGACTTTTATAGAGAGCAGATCACAGAATTGTTGCTGCATGCATGAGTGCCTGAGAAGTTACAACCAGCAAGTTACATTTGAGGGAGTAACTGCGGATGTTATGAAGCTGTATTTCACAAGCAGTGTAACAAAGAAGTGTGAAGTTACTTGACTGATGCTATGTGTAACCATTTAGAATCAGGCAACAAATAAGTGTGAGGTTACTTTAGTGATGCCATGAGTATTTATTTATTTTCACTCACAACGACCAGTCTGATCCCTTGGACTCACTGTTTAGCTGCTGCCATCCCAACCCATGGTCATTCAGTGGCTGCTGGAGAGCCAGGGTGGGGAATGATGAACGAATATGGTTCTGGCTCTGTTTTGTGTGTGGTATGAGCCTTCTATTTCCTGGCTTGTCTAAAATGGAAATGACTTCAAGTCATTTCCCTAAGGTGAACCTGTCATGAGGTTTTCTTGGCAAGATTTGTTTAGAGGAGGTTTGCCGCTGCCTTCCTCTGAGGTTGAGAGCAGGTGACTTGCCCAACATCACCCCATAGGTTTGATGGGCAAGTTGGGAATCAAAATCTGGCTCCAGAGTCGTAGTCCAACACTCAAATCAATACACCTTACTGGGTTTTGCTGGCTCTATAGCCAGATACAAAAGGACTATATCATCCACTAGAAACTCTGGGGGACCCCACAGATCTCAGTGGATTATGTCACTGGTTTACATCTGGCTACAGAACATAGCCAGCCTCTCTGCCTATTTCTTGTTATGTGCCTTCAAGTCATTTCCTACTTAGGTTGACCCTCAGGTGAAATCTTAAAGAGTAAATATATACAACTGAGCACAAAAGTTAGAATCGTACAAATATTCGCCATCACTATGTATGAATTCAAAGATATAGCCATATCAGTTTGTAGAATCAGTACATAGAGAGATCTTGCCACACCTTTTTAATTGGTGTGACAATTCGCAGTGGATGCGCCATCGGCGTTTGAAGCTCAACATGTCCAAGACGGAGCTTCTTGTCTTCCCTCCTAAGCCCACCCTTCAACACTCCTTTTCTGTCTCTGTGGACAACATTTCTATTCAACCAGTCCAGCAAGCCCGCAGTCTTGGTTTTATCTTTGACTCTTCTCTGTCGTGTATCCCTCAGATCCAGACCACAGCCAAGGCTTGTAGACTCTTTTTGTACAATATTGCCAAAATCCAACCATATCTCTCCGTCTCTACTGCCAAGATCCTGGTCCATGCCCTAGTGGTCTCACGACTGGATTACTGTAACGTCCTCCTGACTGGGCTTCCTCTCTCTCACCTCCGTCCTTTAATCTCTGTCCAGCATTCAGCTGCACGCATTATCACTTCCACCCACTGCTCTGACCACATCTCTCCTGTGTTGGCATCCCTTCACTGGCTCCCCCTCCCTTTCCGTATTCAGTATAACCTCCTGCTGTTGACGTTTAAAGCTCTCCATGGACTGGCCCCTCCTTACTTATCAGACCTTCTTTCTCCTCACCTTCCCACCAGGGCCCTCCGTTCAGATAGTCAAGGGTTCCTGTCCCAGCCCAGGATTTCCTCTGCCCCATCCCAGATTTGCCCCTTTTCACTCGCTGCCCCTCACTCCTGGAACCTTCTTCCCCCACAAGCAAGAGCCATCACTTCTTTAACCAGCTTCAAAACAGAGTTGAAGACATCCTGTTCAGGGCAGCGTTCCCAGGCATTGCATAATTGTCACTTGCTATTTGATGTTCTTTTGTTGTCTGTTTTATTGAATCATTTCCTGTATTGCTATGTATTTTATATGTATTATCCTACTAGAGCGGCAGGCTAGCTCCAACAGGCCTCCTTGGAAGAAGATTAACTAACCATCCATTAAGAAGCCAAGCCCTCCCTCCAGTCCATCTCCCCTGATCCAGGCCTCGGAGGTAGAAAAGAACTGCTGACCCTCATCCTCTTCCCCACCACCACTCCCTTCTCCTTTTGTGTCGTTTCTTTTTAGATTGTAAGCCTGAGGGCAGGGAACTGTCCAATTAAAAAGACTGTATGTACAGCGCTGTGAAATTTACAGCGCTTTATAAATAAAGGATAATAATAATAATAATAATAATAATAATAATAATAATAGCAATAATAGCAATAATAATAATAATAATAATAATAATAATAATAATAATAATAATAATAATAATAATAATAATAATAATAATAATAAT
>NC_056527.1:5663345-5674962 GCF_019175285.1 Sceloporus undulatus | reverse complement strand
CCTTTGAGACTAACTGAAAGAAAGAAATTGGCAGCATGAGCTTTCATAGACTAAAGTATGCTTCTTCAGATGCATTTGGTGGAGTGGAAGCCAGGCACAGGCGCATGCACACACACACACACACACATATATATATATTCAATGCTAGCCTCTCTTTTCTGATGCATCACAACTTTCTCCCCAAAGGTTGATCAGCCTTTTTGATCTGGGAATGAAAACGTTCCTTTAAAATAATAAATAATAATAAAAATTATTCATATTTCCCCACCTCTCCCAGGATGGATCAAGGCCAGATTACAAGCCAATAATATACATACAAAAAAAAGTTTTGAAAACAAAACATTTGATGTAAGGTTTTGACAACTTTCTTGGCGCTTCGGTAAGAACTGCTGGACGCAGGCCATTCCTTTTTGGCACGAATAACCATTCTTTGGTTTTTGGCTTTCCCCTGCCTGCACTCACTTGCCCAGGGCCTTTTTAGAGGCTTCTCTATGAGGAACAAGACAAGCTTTTTGCATTGCAGCCCTTGCCTTTGGTTCAGGACTTGGAGGAGACTTTTGAAAAATTTGTTTCTCGCCTCTTTTGAAGCGATAAAAGGAAAAGAACAAGAAAAGAACAAAGGAGTTCTTGAGGGAAATAATATAATGAGAGGACTTTATTTTATAAGGGAAAGGACAGCAGAAAGAGGGGAGGAGATGTTAACCCCCAAATATCTGTTGATTTGTATCCAGAAAGCCCTGTATCATTATAAATTCTCCAAACTTCTCTCTCTCCCTTCCTTTTCCCTTGCTGGGTAAGAAAGAATAGGAGTGCAGCTGGACACACTGATAGCCAGAGGATGCATCTGCACTGTAGAAATAATGCAGTTTGACACCACTTTAACTGCCATGGCTGCAGGCTACAAAATCCTGGGATTAGTAGTGTTGTGTACTCTTTGGCAGAGAAGGCTACAGATCATGTGAAACTACAAATCCCAGTGTTCCATAGAATGGAGCTACAGCACTTAGAGTGGTGTCAAATGGCACTATTTCTGCAGTGTGGATGCACCCAGCGTTTGCAGATCTTACCAAAGTGGATTTTTAGTCTCCTCTTTTGCCATGCAGGGCAATGGCAGATGGGTTGGTGAATCTGTTTCAGCTACTATTATACTTTATTTTTATTATTATATTTTATTTATATAGTGCTTGATGCAGGGAACAGAGAGAAGTCAATGCCAATTACTGTCAGGATGTGCCTGCACTGCAGAAATAATCCAAGTTGACATCACTTTAACTGCCATGGCTCAATGCTATTCAATTCTGGGAACTGTAGTTTTGGGGGACATTTAGCTTTCACTGTCATAGAGCCACAACAAACTACAATTCCCAGAATTCCATAGCATTGAGCCACGACAATTAATGTGGTATCAGCTGGATTGTTTCAGCAGTGCAAATGCAGCCTCAGACACTTCTTCTAAGCACAAGCTTTCAGGGCCTTGTTCATCTTCTCCCTTCTTTAGAAACTTTTGGGGCCTCTTCCAAGTCTATAAGTCTATGATGCATTGTGCCACACTTAGTTGTGCATTTGAGTACACATTCAGTTGCACAACAATTGCCATCCAGAACAAGGTTTTGTGTTGCATGGTCAGCACATAACCCTGCGTGTGGAGGTGTACTGACATTATAAATGGAAAAATCAATAGATTGTTTATGGAGTCAACACAAGTTACGCAGTCCCTAATACAAAGGCAAAATGATGCACATGTTGGATGGGAGACCAGTTAATGACAAGAAAGTTCAATTAGAAGAAATAGCAAGAACCTTTGTATTTCCAGAAAGTGAACAGAGAGAGGCTAATTAAAATGAGAAGCTGGCAGAAATGCAGGATTTCCAGATGTTCTCCTGTTTTCAACGTTTCTCCTTCAGATTAACCATAATGTGTGGATAGGTAACTACCTCCCATGTCTTATCCAGTCTTTATATCCTGGTAAGGAATATCTTAGGCCAGGATAATCAGAGTTGGTTTTGCCAATTCTTTCTTCTGAAGTATAGCCTACAGCGCATAGAATTCATTGGTGGTCTCCCATCCAAGTACTAACCAGGGCTGGCCCTGAATAATGTCCAAAATCTGATCGGATCTAATGCATTTAGCATATTTACACAAGTGCAATTTCCTCATCAGAAGCAACTGAATTTTTTTAAATTTGTTTTGGTCCAATGGACAATTTCCCCTTTCAGTTCAAGCAATGAAGTTTATTTATTTATCCGCTTATTAAAATATATCTATTCCATCCTTTATGACATGATACCGCTTGCAGAAAACAGCAAAGACTTGGAACAGCTACTGATGAAAGTTAAGTAAGAAAGCTTGAATGCAGAGTTACAGCTGAAGATTAGGAAAACAAAAATAATGGCTACAGATGATTTCCATAACTTTCAAGTGGCTAATGAAGGCATGGAAATAGGTAAAGATTTCCTATACCTTGGCTCAGTCATTAACCAAAATGGAGACTGCAGTCAGGAAATCAGAAGCAGACTAAGATCCGGAAAGGCGGCCATGAAGGAACTTAATGAGCTCCCCAAAGTATAAAGACAAATCTTTAAATACCAAAGTCGGAATCATCATCCAAGTCACAATATTTCTGATTGTTATGCATGGCTGTGAATGTTAGAAAGCAGGAGGACACTCAGTTCATTTGAAACATGGTGCTTGAGGAGAGTTGAGTGAACACCCTGGTCTGCTAAAAAGGCAAACAAATGGATCTGAGAACCTCAACTCTCCCTAGAAGCCAAGATTACAAGACTGCCATATCTTGGATATATGCTGAGATGAAATGACTCACTAGAAAAGACAATGCTGCTTGGTAAAGTAAAAGGCCACAGGAAAGGAAGGAGACCACACTGCAAGTGGATTGAACTGATCAAAGAAGACATGGCCCAGAGTGTGAAGTCAAAGGCTTTCATGGCTGGCATCCATAGTTTTTGTGCGTTTTTCGGGCTACGTGGCCATGTTCTAGAAGAGTTTATTCCTGATATTTCATCAGCATCTGTGGCTGGCATCTTCAGAGAAGAATCATCCTGCTTCTAACATTTCATTGCTTAAATGCACCTGGGGGTGTATCAGTCTGCTTTTCTTTTAGCTTCCCTCCCCTTAGTCCTCAATTCCTCCCATCCTCTGCAATATGGGGCAGTCTAACTGTAGTGTCTTGCTTTCTAGCCCTTCTTAAAAGAATGGGTGCAAGGGTCTAGTGGTTCCCAAACTTTGATCCTCCAAGAGTTTTAGACTTCAGTTCCCAGAACTCCTGACAGTTGGCCAAGCTGGCTGGGGCTAATGGGGGTTGAAATCCCAAACACCTGATGGACCGAAGTTTGAGCATACCTTCATTTATCATGTACTTGATCAAGCACTGCGTAGCAAATGCGTCCATCCACAGCTGACCAGCAGGGAGGGGGTATTTAATTAAGGGACACCATTTTCATTTGCTGCAACAAACTTGTCAGCATTTCCTCTTAATAAAAAAATTTAAAGAGGTTTTGAAGTCAGCATTTAATTGGAAGGCCAAATTGATTTCACGGTGGTGGACCAGAACGGATAAACACAGCCACAGTGCAAACAAGCTGCGTTTTCTCCCATAAATCCTCTTCATCTGGAGTTCATTAAGAGAGACAGAGAGAGCGATGCAATTAACTTCCAAGGCTGGGCATCTCTCAATTGCAAACAGAGAGTTGGGGGATGGCTGGCTCATGGAGTGGACACAGTTAAGTGGGTCACGGGCCCAGATGATCCACGCTGGAACTAAAATCCGTGAGATTTTTGCCAACGGCCTTGCGGAGGAAAGAGTTGGAAGATTATATAAATATCAATGAGGAACAAAGCTGACCCTTTTAATGTCATTGTTTGTGTCCTTAGTACACAAGGTGTGTGCAGAGTTGTTGTTTTGTTCTGGGTTTTGCTTTATTGCACAATTTGCAAGAATGCTTCTAAGTGTTACAAAGAATAGTGGTTCTCAGTCTTTGGCCCTCTGCCTGAAAACCAGCTCATCTGAGTTGCTGGAGAAGAATTCTGTGGATACCATGAACTGCTAGAAAGACCAATGAATGGGTTCTACAGCAAATCAGAGAGCCAGTGTGGTGTAGTGATTTGAGCATTGGACTCTGACTCTGGAAATCAGGGTTTGATTCCCTGCTTAGCCTTGGGCAAGTTATACTCTCCCAGCTTTAGAGGATGGCAATGGCAAATCCCTTCTGAAGAAACTTGCCAAGAAAACCTATGATAGGTTTGCTTTAGGGTGGCCATAAGTCAAAAATGACTTGGAGGCATACAACAACAACAACAAGTTGGGCCACAGCTAACAAAATGAACTTCAACAGGGAGAAAGGTAAGGTGCTGCACTTAGGGCGGAAAAATAAAATGCACAGATATAGGGGACACCTGGCTGAACGAGACTATATGTGAAAGGGATCTAGTGTCCAGAACTGGATGTGCACCAGATGCCATCGGAACAAAGCAGAAGAGAGTGACACTACTACTTCCCTGTATCTGAACATTGTACTCCTGTTGATACAGCCCTGAATTGCATTGGACTTTTTGGCTGCTGCATCACCCTGTTGACTTACATTGACTCAACTTTTTCAACTACAATCTCAATTATCCCAGCCAGTATGCAAGGCATAATAGGAGTTGTATTCCAACCCATCTGGAGGGTGTCAAATCATAGAAGACTCAGCCAGGTTTGCTAGAATACTGACCACCTGCTCCTTTTCTTAATGCAGCAGCATTTCACAATGATTTGACCTGGTAGTAAGGCAGCTTCATCTGTCAACATGCTAGTCGCCAACCCAGTTCCCATAACCTCTCATTTTGAGTCCAATTTTCCCCTGCTCCCACTCTCTCCAAACAGTATCCAAAAAGGTTTGTTTTTCCTTTGACAGCTGTATCCATTAGGCTTCAACTGAATTACTTTAGTTAAAGAAAATGAAAAAAAAAAAGGAATTGTATTATTTTTAGTGCAGGAAAAGCTCTTGACAATGTTCCTTTAATCTAAACACTCTCCCAGAATCGCTAGGAAAGCTGTCTCATATGTTGAGGAGACATTTAAATAAACCAGCTGACGCTTGACAAAGGGCAGCGATGAAAGTGTTCCACCGTTGTAAATCTGAAAGAAGAATGCGGATAAAATAATGCCTGAATGCAATGACATTCATAAATACTGTGGCTGGAATCACCTTCTTGTTGTTACTTGCCATCAAATCATCCTTGACTTATGATAATCTTATGGATATGAGACCTCCAGAAGACCCCATTATTAATAACCCTGCTCAGGTTTTGCAAACTGAAGGCTGTGGCTTCTTTGGTTAAGTCAATCCACACGTTATGTAGTCGTCTTCTTTTCCCGCTGCCTTCCACTTTTCCCAGCATTATCATCTCTTCCAATGAGACAATTCCAATCACTGAAAAGGCAATAATAGTGCTATACTGCAACAGCCCAGGTTGGTGATTTGGCCTTTTACAGAGAGTTCAAGCCTTCCTTTGTTAACCTATACATACCCATAGCAACAATGGTTTTGACAAAGAAACTCCTTTTTACAAAGTATTTTTAGATATGCTCTTGTCTATAGCCAAAATCTATGTAATTTTACTTAGCTCAAATTGAGAGGGGGTCAGCTACAAGGACTCCATAAGACCATCTGTGGATCCAAGAAATGATGCAGAGGCAGAATTCTCTAATAAAATATTATTTTTATTAAGGGGAATCACACAGCAAGTCACTAAGATACACACATTCATACAAGGCTCAGGAAATCAGGGAGGAGGTTTGAATAGGTGGAGGCAGAACTAACAGAGATACTTAGACAAGTCAAGACTTGCTTGAGAATCCAATTGGTTGAGGTGGTGTGGGACTCAGTCATTCTGCAAGCACTGAGTGAATGACCGGGCCAGAGCTAGACTAGAGATCACAGTGACAAAGTGTACCCATGAGTTCCAAACAAGCACACTGAGTGGAGTTTTCCAAGGGTTTTAAGGGCTAAAACTAGCCCCAGGGCAAAGGTGTTTGGTTGTCTGTAATCTGATCTGTCAGTAATCAAGGGACATGAGAAGGGAGCTAAGTCATTAGCCGGCTCATCAGCTGAGACATTTAGACTTCTGATTATGGAGGTGATGATAGTCCCGTTAGCGACTCCCAAACTACCTGTTGGACGAGTCCCAAATTATTGCAGAAAACAACATTCCTGTGCAGAAAATGCTATTTTCTGCACACGAAACGCATATGGTTTATTCTCAGAATAAGTCCCAATAGGTGAATGGTCTTCAAAAGCTGCAATTTTCTAGGAATTTTTTTGCAGCACAGAGAAAACTGATTAAATTTTTCATTCTTTCATTCTTTCTTTAGAATGAAACTGAATATTTACACTGCTAGTCATCACACTGGCCATGGCCATTATACCCCTTGCCCCAAACTGAAACCTACACAACCCACTGCGACCTATCCCAGTGCAGTTTCACCAGTCAATAGGATCACAACCTACCACTTCAAATCTTTTTACAAATGATACATTGCTTATGATAGACTTGGCAAGACTTTCTTTATCTCAATTTTTTCCTACTATTCATAGGTCATTTACATTGGCCATAAAGAAAACAGTAAAAATAAATCCCCCTCCTCCAAAAAGCATTCCAAGAATCTAATTTGCAAACACTGTTCTCATGCTTAGTATTCCAGTGCCGTTTTTGTGACCTCCTCAAGGGAAATCTGGTGACATTAAATCAACAATAACTGCTAAGAACTGGGCTTCACCGGGAAATGGATGATTTACTTAGATGCAGCCGCAAGCTTGAGTCGCAGCCAGATTCTATTAACAGGACCATCAGGCAGCCACCAAAACGTTCTCACTGGCTGTATTCATGGCCTTTTGATGCAGAAATGAAAAAAATGAAATTATGGTTTCCTCTTCTCAGATTCCTCTCCTCAGAGAATGAATGAAGTGACAACCATTGTGTTGCTAGACTCAAGAGCTGGAATTTTCTTGTTAGTCCTCACCAGAGTACAGTGGGGCCCCCACAATTGCTGGATTTAGGGGCACAGGACCCTTGTAAAATTGGAAAAACTACAAGCCAGAGTAGTGTAATGGTTGGAGTGTTCAACTACAACTCTGGAGACCAGGGTTCGATTCTCAGCTCGACCATGTAAACCCACTGTGTGACCTTGGGCATGTCACATGCTCTCAGCCTCAGATTCAGCCTGGTGTGTGTGGTTGCCACGGCTGTCAGTCTGGAGCATAATGCACCAGACTGGCCCCAGATTAAGCGGCCAGTATAGATATTTTGGGAAACAGGGGACCCATATTAAAAGGAAATACACATCTTCTTCACGGAATCTCAGGTCTCTCTTTTCCAGCTCTTTCTTTAATGTTGCTGTATCAGAATAATTCATTTGATGCCACTATGCACATCATCAACATTCCTTCAGTTCTCGGCTTGCTTTGGGATTTTGGGCATCACAACCCAACACGATTCAAAGAGATAGTGAAGGAAGTTTTCCCTCTCTCTCTTCCTTTCCTCACTCTGTTGGGGGGGGTATCATCCTGCTGAGAATATGCCCAACCATCGTAGGAACAGAATCCCCTTCCCTCAGCCTCTGCTGGGAAATTGAAACTCCTAAAGGCAACAGAAAGGCACATCAAAGCCTCTATGCCAAGGAAGTGGTTAATGAGAACTAGTGTGCTGGCATGACTGGAGCCCTTGCTTCTGATCTCCTTAACTGTGAGTTCTGTGAAGAAGTATCTCTTCTTGTCTCTCCTGAACATACTCCCAATCACTTGTGTAAGTAAGAGGAACACATCCTAATAAAGAAGATGAAGAAAACTTACAGAGTAGGTTACAATTTAATACAGGTTGAGTCTTCCTTATCAGAGTCAAGAGTCAAGATTGTTTACTGTACATTCCAAAGACCATTGCAAACAAAACACCCAAGCTTTTGTGCAATTGCAAGATTACAGTTAAAATTAACTCAATAAAATGCACGCCTAAATTTAAGGTGAATACTTTGTATTATAAAACAGATCACATTGCAGTAACAAAGAAAGAGTACTAATTAATCATTGGTACCACAAAGCGTTTTATACCCTTCTATCCTCAGGTATTCATGATAGTTAAGATGGGAGAGGCAGTCTTCATAGAATCATAGAGTTGGAAGAGACCCCAAAAAGGGCCATCCAGTCCAACCCCATTCTGCCATGCAGGAACTCCCAATCAAAGCCTTCGTTATCCAAAATGTTTGGAACCAGAAGTGGTTTGGATTTTAGAATATTTATATATACAAAATGAGATATCTCAGAGATGAGACCTAACTCTAAACATGAAATTCATTTCTATTTCTTATACACCTTAATCTCATAGTCTGAATGCAATTTTATACACAGTATTTTTAATAATATTGTGCATAAAACAAAATTTGCATACATTGAACTATCAGAAAGCAAAGGTACCACTATCTCAGCCACCCATCTGGACAATTTTAGATTCTGGAATATCTCAGATATTGGAATTCCAGATAAGGAAGACTCAAACTCTATTTTAATTTTATTGATCTAATGATCTGTGATCCAATAATGGCTGTTATGCTATTAGGGAGGGGCATCAGCAAAGTGACTGATACTCATGGATGGACAACAGGACTGATGTGCATCAGTTGTTTTGTGTGTCAGGACACCAGCCAGAGAGTGCTAATGTCCCATTATGAATCTTCACATTTCACTAACAGGGTTTCTTAATGCCTCTACTACATAGCTATGTATATGTAAAATTGCTTAATGTAGACCATAACGGAAGATTCTAGCCATTGTCATCATCCCATGAATTTTCGCATCCATGGTGGGATCCTGCAACCAACCAAAGTGGATATAAAGGCCCACTGTAGTTATTTCCTTGGAAGTAGCTATTATTTACTTATTTACTTACTTATTTGCCCACCTTTTTTCTTTGTGAGGAACCCAAGCTAGCCTCCAGCAGTTAAAAACAAGAAACAGTTAAAACATTACTCTCTGTGCATCATTTGGAACCAAGGTGGTGGTTCCTCTGAAGGTTTTCAAAAAGATAGCTTTGAAGACAGACCATGGTTAGCATTAAATGGTAGCATTCGGGGGCTCAGCCAACCTTAACTTCTCTGCTATAAAGTCTCTGATGTGATCATTAAAGAAAATTTCTGTAACAGCTCTGTAAACCACAGAGTTTCCCTTGTTTCTCAAGAACAGGGCTCTCCTGCAGTCTAAACAGAGCTGCTATATTTCTGTTTTTATTATTATGAACTGAGCCCATGATCCGCTCTGTTGGAGTCTGGTGACAAAGCAGGTTGTCTGCCAAACCCCCTCCCCAACATCAACACAATCGCACTCTGCCAGTCAGGCTGTGTTTTAATTATTAATAAAAATGCCACTGCCAGGCCCCTAAAACTGTCATTTCCATGGCTCACAATTGCCAACTGGAGGTAGCTGAGATAAATACAGCCACTGTTTGTGTAAATCAAAGCAGCAATGAACACAGGTGACAGATGGATAGGGAGGCCTGATGCTGTGTTTCTCTATGACAAAGTGAACTTGGTGGAAACTCTCAGGAGGGATGGATGGAGGCAAGCATTGCTTCTGCCTTATTTTCCTGCCTTGCCTTCTTTTTTCAGCTTATATTAAGGGCAGCAAAGGCAACATTATACAGGTGGAGGCCAATAAAAGAGGCTTTTAGGTCTCCTTCCCTGACTTCCTGTTTTAATTTTATTTTATGTATGCCATGCAAAGGGGTGTAGCCAGTGGCATCACTTGGGTTGGTATCACCTGGCATGGTGTTCCCCCCTTCCACTGACCTCCTCCCATACCACACCATACAGAATCCTTAGCAATGTTTTTTGTACTAATGTTACTCATAAATCGTAATTCCCGTACACCACTGAATATCATGGCAATAGTTGTGAAATGAAATGTAATGACAATAGCTGCAAAATTAAGATTATACAGTGCACCTTTGCCATATGGAGGTGCGCCATACGCAGCTTCTAGCCTACACAGAAGCCATGCGGGGGGGGGGAATAGTGATGCATGCACTGATGGCGCACATGCCGCACCGCAGGTTCACACCCCATTACTTCCAATGGGGTACAAGCATACACACTTTTTCTCTAACGCAGGGGAAATCCATAACGGATCCCCCATGTAAGGGAAGGGCTCACAGGACCTTTAAATTATCATATCATACACACAGCCTAAATGCATTTACTTGTATGTAGTTTCATGAGATTTTGTAGGACCTTTGAGACTAATGGAAAGAAAAAAGTTGGCAGCACTTTCCTTCAGGTAGCCTCAAAGGTGCTACAAGATATCTTTACATAGTGATTTTACAGACTAACATGGCTATATCTTTGAATAGTTTCATGAGTTAAGGTGAAAATTTGGTAAGATGTGATGTATTTAAAGAAAAATTTAAAAGGATTTTTTTACTTTCTCTACCCATTGAGCCTCACCCCATTCATCCCATCTCTTCAGTGTTTTAAAGGGATGCAGGAAATGCTATAGCCTGTTTCTGTCAAAATGCAGATGTCTGAGAAGCAATGGTGCCACCCCCTTTAGGGTGTTTCCTGTGTGGTCCACACACCCCACACACCTCTAATGTTGCCACTGGGTGTAGTGGAACCCGCACTCACAGGGTTGCAGTCCCATAAACTTTTAATGAACAGGGACAATAAGACATCTGTGTGTGTCCCTTGTACTCCCTCTTCCCTCTGGATTTAGCTGTGACCCACAGAGTAACTGGAGGGGTAATGTATTGTTTGCACTTGCTGTATTCCACCACTCTCTGTGTGTGCTAGAGAATAAGTCTCTCTCTGTGTTAGAGAAAGATGCTTCTCTGATCCCTTCTCCCTTGCTCTCCAGCAGCCACAGAACGGATGCAAAGGCTAAGCAGCGAGTCCACAGGATGATGAGAACATAGTTCCACATGCATCCTATTACAGTACAATGTGCCATATAGAATCTTGACCAGCTTGTTATCAAAGTGTGAAATGTGAAAGAGACCTGTCTTTTCCCTGAAACTATTGAAGGCTGTAGTTCATCAGATCATCCCTGTTTGGAATACACAATCAGACTGTTTCCATGCAGTAAATCTTCCTGGGCTGTATCCCAAAACCAAAGCAGAGCAAGAAAAAATCATTTTGATGGCAAATCCCTTTAGCTGGTACTCCTCGCCAATCATGGCTGATCTAATGTTCCTATTAAAGTTACTTTATACAGCAGTCGTTTTATATCATGGCTTGTAAAACCCTAAAGGAGGAAAGGTACTTCATCAATGATACATCTCACAGTGAATTATTAAAGCACACAGAAGGAGATGCTGTTCTTTAAGAAATGCCAAGCTCATTAGATACCTTGCAGGTCTTGGCAGCCAGATACACTGCTGCAATGTTCAGATCAGCAATAGAGAGTACTTTGCTGTATTACTGGACTTTATAGAGGCCATCAGGTCCATCTTTGGCGCCATCTCCATGTCCCACTTCAGCATGGAGCGTGTCCAGACGAAAGCAACCAAAATAGTAAAAAGCCTGGAAACATGCCATATGAATAGTGGCTTAGGGAGCCTGGTATCATAGAATCATAGA
>NC_056527.1:5537683-5653345 GCF_019175285.1 Sceloporus undulatus | reverse complement strand
CCAGAGAGAGGTCGCGACCCCACGGTTTTGCCCATGGGGTTGCCACATCTCCCTCTTATTTGTTTTTTATGAGCTGGTATACATACCCTGCAAATCGCTGCTTCTCTGCGGCCGTCATTACCCTTCGCGAAAGCATAGTGCACAAGGTAGGAATACATTGGATGAGACAGCAAAGGATAATGAAAAGGAAAAATGCAAGGATACAGTACTGAACCAATGTGCGTGCCCAGCCAGTGGGTAGCCAGCTCCACAATCCCTCCCACCAATCAGCAAGGCTGGACTCTCTTATGCTCTGGGCAAGTTCTTTCATGGTTTTCAGCTGCCTATCTATTCTTTGTCTATTGTCAGTAACATTGAAGCAACACATTCCTTCCAAGCCCACCACCTCATCACATTCTTTATGATGGAGTAGTAGGAGGTAATCTATGGCAGCCCTATTTTGAAGTAACCCATGTCTTAATTCTGATTGTTCTTGGTTCAACAGACTAATAGCAGTAGAGGTGGTGTTCAAGCTCTTGACAGCCCAGCAAGCTAGTTTCCCGATAGTTTTTGCATTACCAACAGCGAGTCCAGGGACCCCTACAATGGATATTCCTAGAGATAGATATTCACCAGGGGACATAACTTTCACACTGGAATCACAGGATTCATCCAGCGTGTGCAGGCCTGCGGAACGCCTGTCTCGCCGATTTCCAACTCCCAGCTCCCGTGGGGGCAGTAGGAGGGTTAATCGGCTCAGACAACATAATGTACCATCCGTTAAATTTGCAGGGATATAATTGAATGTGTAACCTGAGCAAGTCCAGAACCATCCTTTCGGCAGTTCCACATACTTATAGATGTATGAAATATTAACTTGGGCTGAGCAATTAAGTTTGTGGCTGCTGCCCAGGTGGACACAGGACTTGTCTGTGCAGTTTGTCATCCTAGCACAAGTGGCATTGTGGGATGCAACAGTGGGTGTCTGCAGGTGCATGGCTAGAGGGAACAAGCGCTTATGCTGTTTTCCCCAATTATGATACTGGTACTGCAAATTTCTAAGCGAATGATTAGCTGGGAGATCAGTGTAAAACCATGTGTCATTCTGGATGTCCTGGGAGGAGTGACACACAGGAATGAGACATGTACTTAACGCTTCCCCTGTTGAGTGTTGTTGTGACAGGCAAAAGGAGGTCTGGTTAATGGATAGCGCAAAGGTTTCCCAAATATTCTGATTCGAAGCAAAAGTACTTTGACCCCCCGCCACTCCCACTAGTATGCCAAAGGTCATGATAAGACACAAAGAGTTAGCATTCAGGCTTGCTATTAGCGCCAGTGTAAAGTTCTCAGGAGTCTTTTCTTTGTCTTCCTTCTCCAAGACGTTGGTGGCCTGCTGGCTTAAGTTTTTAATCATTCCCCAGGTCACAGGAGGGGGTTGGGCCCCCGGTCCTCTTTTCCGGCTTTGCACGCTGGTCTTGGTCCCTGCCAGGTTGATGTTGAAGCTCGGTATGGGATTCTTCAGTCCCCCGTGCCACGACATGAGGCTTGACGTATTTTGCAGGCACCCACACTGGCCCTTCGGGCGTCTGGACAGCAGCGTAGCCTCGGCCCCAGGTGATGAGTTGTACAGGGGCACTCCAATCTTTCCCAGGCAGGATGCGATACCTCACCAACGGCCGCGGGAGAGGACCTGCAGAGCGGAAGTGTTTTTCAACTCGAGAAAAATACTGGTTAGTGGCTGTATTTAAGGATAAATTTAAATGGTTTATGGTGAACAGTGCTGTGGCCAGTTGTTGCTCAATCTCTGGCAGGTGGGGGAGTAGCCCCTCCTTTTTGTTCTGTTTAGCAAGATGTTGCTTTAAGGTGGAGTTGGCGCGCTCCACAATGGCTTGTCCCGTGGAGTTATAGGGAATGCCAAAGGTATGCTTGATTGCATGTCGGGTTAGAAACTCCGCAAAGGCGGAAGAGCAAAAGGCGGGTCCATTATCTGTTTTTAAGGCAGATGGGGTACCCATAACTGCCATGCATCTCACCATGTGATTTACTGCTCTCGAGGCAGTCTCAGAGGATTGAGGGGTAGCCCATATGAACCCAGAATAGGTATCAACTGTAACATGTATTTTAGACCATTTCCCAAATGGGGGAAAGTGAGTGACATCGAGCTGCCATAAATCATTGGCCGCTAGCCCGCGTGGGTTGACTCCCACTAATGGGGCAGGCCTATAGAAGGAACATTGAGGACACTGCTGTACAATTGCCTGTGCTTCTGTTAAAGGGAGGTTGAACTGCTTGGCCAAGGAGCGAGCATTTTGATGATATAGCTCATGACTGGCAATGGGGTCAGTAATAGGGTATAGGGAGCGGAGGGCTTGATCTGCGTGGGCATTGCCATCAGTGAGAAACCCAGGCATAGGTTGGTGGCTTCTAATATGGGCCACGAAGAGTGGCGACAATCTCTTTTCTAAGAGGGCTTGGAGGGTCCATAAAAGGGCAAAAAGGTTATCGTCCATTTTCCAGGAGATATAGCCATTGGGAAGTCTTTGCACTAAGCCAGTAACATAAATGCTGTCAACAATTAAGTTGATGGGGATATGGGGAAATGTTTTTAAGGCTAGAATTACCGCTGCCAGTTCGGCTCTTTGTGCCGACTTTTGTGGGGGTGTAAAGATGGCATGCCATTTGGAGTCATGCCATGTTACAACTCCTCTTGTGGGGCTGCCATCAGTGAAGACGGTTAATGCGTTGGGGAGAGGGTGCAAAACCAGAGGCGATCGCAACAGAATAGGTATGGTAGAAAACAACTGCAGCCTGGCGTCTTTTGGATAATGGCAATCAATGTGTCCAACAAACCCCTCTAAAGCAATTTGTAGATTTTGTGACTGTGAATATAAATGCTCCCACTGTTGTAAAGGCCAGGGAATTATTATGGTTTGCACATCTGTGCCTACCAACTGAAGAACTCGAGTCCGGCCCTTCTGGACTAGCAGGGCAACCTGTTCTGTGAGAGTGGTAACAGTATTGGTCAAATTAGTGTTTAAATAGAGCCATTCTAGAATGTATGTTTGTCTGCCTGCATTTTGATAGATGGCAGCAGTGGGTTGCTTTGTGTGAAGTTGTTTCAGAATAGCGAGGCAGACAGGGAGAGTGTCCTGCACTCGATCTGTCCACCTCGCAGCCAAGGCCTGTTCCACTATTTGGAGAGTCTGTTTGTGTGCTGCGGTCAGTGTGACCCTTTCAGATGGATGGGTAGGCTTTCTCAAGAGTGAAAATAAGGGTTGCAAAGTCTCTGTGGGGAGGCAGATATAGGGTCTAACCCAATTAATATGACCTAGTAACTCCTGTAGGTTAATGTAGGTCAAGGTCTCGGGAATGGCAAGTTTTGGAATGACTGGATGAGTCATTGCACTCGTAACTTTGTGACCTAAGTATTGGAAAGGTGGTTGCAGCTGGATCTTTTCAGGTGCTATTTTCAAGCCACTAGCTTCCAGAGTGCTTTTAAGCTCTGACATCCAATTGGAAGGGAGAATTTTGCCACAGATCAATATGTCGTCCATATAATGGTAGACTTTCAACTGGGGGAATTTAATACGAAAGGGTTGGAGTGCTTGGTCTACATAGGTCTGACAAATGGTTGGAGAGTTCAACATGCCTTGTGGGAGGACTTTCCAACAATATCTTTTAGTAGGTCGGCTATTATTTAGGACAGGAATAGAGAAGGCAAAGTATTTCCAGTCCTTTTCCATTAATGGAATGGAGAAGAAGCAGTCTTTCAGATCAATGACTGCCAGCTCATAGTCTCGGGGCAGTAAATTGGGGTTAGGTAGGCCACACTGGAGTGGGCCCATTGGTTCAATGATGGCATTAATAGCCCGGAGGTCATGTAAGAACCGCCATTTTCCTGATTTTTTCTTTATAACAAACACAGGGGTGTTGTAGGGACTAGTAGTTGGAATGATATGTTTAGCATCTAGCTGTTCTTGTACTAGTTGCTCTAAGGCCGCAAGCTTTTCTGCTGAAAGGGGCCATTGATCTATCCAAACAGGCTTATCAGTTTTCCATGTCAGACTAATAGCTTGAGCGGACATTCTACTCGGGGTTACTCAGGGATGTTCAGAGTGGCATTAAGCTGTTCCAATATGTCTCTTCCCCACAAGTTTATTTGCAAAGGAAGAACATGGGGTTTAACATACCCTTTGATGTTCGTTGGGTCCGAGTCTAGGGCTATGGCGACCCACTGGGCACTCTGGCGTGCTATTTGCTGACCTCCCACGCCTTGAACAGTGGGCGCAGCTTCCAATGGCCAGGAGGGAGGCCACTGGTCCTGGCTGATGACTGACACGTCGGCCCCCGTGTCCAACAGGCCCTGGAACAAAACATTGTTCAACCTTAGCTTCTGTGTGGGCCGGCTACCTGGGGACGGGGCAATCACCGCTGTGACCAATGCATTGTCGATCAGCGGTGAGGAGGCAGGGGAATGGCAGGGGAGAATTATCATATGCGCCCAGGAGTCTCCTACTCGTGTTTTGAAGGGCATGTGGGACCATAACTGAACTGTGAGGAGTTGTACGTCCCCTGGTGAGACAGTTTTAGGGATGACATGCAATCCCCTTTCAGAGGCAGCCAATTTGGGAAGGACCAGCCCCACAGCGAGCGGAGGTATCTGGGTTTCACACCGCACACTGACAGAGAGAACCTCCCCAGGCAAAACAGCCTCCCTGGATTCCATGAATTTTAAATCTATGCATGTAGTTTTAGCCCCCTTTTTTTCCGGGCTAGGAGCACGCCCGCTGGTCAGTTTCCCTGCGGCTGCGGTGCAGTTGGCAACGGGTTAGAGCGACACTGGTTAGCCCAGTGGTAGCCCTTGCCGCAGCGTGGGCATTTCTTTGTGGGCTTGGCACCGTTGCCTTTCTTGCCTTTGGTGGCCCCCCCACCGGGCGCCCTGCACTCTGACTTAAAGTGGCCTGGCTTTTTGCAATTAAAGCAGTTCCCGGTGGGCCTATTTCCCTTTTGAATTGCCCCTGCAAGGAGTTGCATGGCGTAGTTTTGACTGCCAACTTCTGCACATGCTCGGATGTAATCGGCTAAGGTGACGCCTGGCCGATGAATAACTCCCTGCAGGACCTTCTTACAATCAGGATTAGCATTCTCCACTGCTAGTTTTATCAGTAATTCCTCTTGGGCTGTGGTGTTGTCTAATTGTCTAGATAAGGCTTCTTTTAGTCGGTCAATGAATTGGGAGTAAGGCTCCTGAGCCCCCTGCTTCACATTGGCAAAGGATTTCATGGGCCTCCCTGCCTCTGGGACTCTTCGAAAGGCTCTTTGGACACAGGTACTAACTGCTGCAATAACTAAATCTCCTTGTTGAGCCTGCATTTCCAGTGTGCTAAACTGACCGGATCCGTAGATCTGATCAGGTATAACACCCTCAACATTGACAGAGGTGGCGGCTTGGCGATATTCACTATCCCAGACTGTATATTGGGAGGGGGTCAAAATCATCCTAAACAGATCCTTCCAGTCTTTGGGTGTCATGCGGTAGCCATTTGCTATTCCCTCCACCATCCCTTGGACGAAGGTGGATTTTATGCCAACGTCCGTGACCGCCTTCCTTAATTCCCGTAGTACGGAGAAGGGCAGGGGCTCCCAAGCGTAGTTGATATTATCGCCCTCCCTTGTAATCGTGACAGGAAACATGGCAGGATGACTGTCAGGTTCCCACGCCACATCATCGTTCCATAGACACTCCCCCTGTTTTTTAGCTTCAGCTATTCCTGCCTCTACCGCTCCCAGCCGAGGCCTTACGGGTGGCAAGGGTGGTGCAACCACTGGCATTGAATAACTGGGTGGATCTCCCGGAGGATGGACTAACGAGGCTGAGGGAGCGGAGGGTTGAAGGCAGGATTTGGGGGCCGTGGATTGGCTTAACCGTCCCACGGCCGTGTTTACTACTTGCCAGGCAATCAAGTGCGGTGCCGCAGCACGAGGTTCAGCCTTTAAGTGATTGCCGATCTTTTCCCATTCCTCCGCTGAGAGCCTTCCCTTCTCTGGGTACCAGGGACACTGGCATGAAATCTCTGCTATCAGATTTTCTATGTCTCTTTGGGTGATTTGCCTATCCCCTGACAGCCGCTTAACTATCTCATACAACTCCCTAGCGTGAGACCTTTGCTCGGTGGACAACGTTCCTCCCATACTCACGGGGTCCTGTAGAGGATGTGTGCACAGACTGTTCCAGTCGAGTGAGCTGGGCCGTGGCCGCCTTTTCTGAATCACGTCGGGGTCACCAGCTGTCGCGGCAAGGAGAAGCAGAGACGAGAGTGGGGTTCACAAGCCTCCTCAGCCAGGTTTTTGGCTGGGCCTTTTATTGTCATTTCGCTTACATTCATCCGTTGTTTGTCTTACAATCATTTGCTAGTTTACGTGCCCTTTTGCAGTGGAAGCAGGATGTGAAGACCAGCTAAGTCAGCATGGACTTACCTATCTGATTACGGATAAAGCATTGTCATCTTGAGAGAAGGTCGAAGTCCTATGGTTTGCCAGTAGAACCGCCACGTTTCAATCTTGATGAACATTGCTATCCAGAGAGAGGTCGCGACCCCACGGTTTTGCCCATGGGGTTGCCACATGTACCCATGAGTTCCAAACAAGCACACTGAGTGGAGTTTTCCAAGGGTTTTAAGGGCTAAAACTAGCCCCAGGGCAAAGGTGTTTGGTTGTCTGTAATCTGATCTGTCAGTAATCAAGGGACATGAGAAGGGAGCTAAGTCATTAGCCGGCTCATCAGCTGAGACATTTAGACTTCTGATTATGGAGGTGATGATAGTCCCGTTAGCGACTCCCAAACTACCTGTTGGACGAGTCCCAAATTATTGCAGAAAACAACATTCCTGTGCAGAAAATGCTATTTTCTGCACACGAAACGCATATGGTTTATTCTCAGAATAAGTCCCAATAGGTGAATGGTCTTCAAAAGCTGCAATTTTCTAGGAATTTTTTTGCAGCACAGAGAAAACTGATTAAATTTTTCATTCTTTCATTCTTTCTTTAGAATGAAACTGAATATTTACACTGCTAGTCATCACACTGGCCATGGCCATTATACCCCTTGCCCCAAACTGAAACCTACACAACCCACTGCGACCTATCCCAGTGCAGTTTCACCAGTCAATAGAATCACAACCTACCACTTCAAATCTTTTTACAAATGATACATTGCTTATGATAGACTTGGCAAGACTTTCTTTATCTCAATTTTTTCCCTACTATTCATAGGTCATTTACATTGGCCATAAAGAAAACAGTAAAAATAAATCCCCCTCCTCCAAAAAGCATTCCAAGAATCTAATTTGCAAACACTGTTCTCATGCTTAGTATTCCAGTGCCGTTTTTGTGACCTCCTCAAGGGAAATCTGGTGACATTAAATCAACAATAACTGCTAAGAACTGGGCTTCACCGGGAAATGGATGATTTACTTAGATGCAGCCGCAAGCTTGAGTCGCAGCCAGATTCTATTAACAGGACCATCAGGCAGCCACCAAAACGTTCTCACTGGCTGTATTCATGGCCTTTTGATGCAGAAATGAAAAAAATGAAATTATGGTTTCCTCTTCTCAGATTCCTCTCCTCAGAGAATGAATGAAGTGACAACCATTGTGTTGCTAGACTCAAGAGCTGGAATTTTCTTGTTAGTCCTCACCAGAGTACAGTGGGGCCCCCACAATTGCTGGATTTAGGGGCACAGGACCCTTGTAAAATTGGAAAAACTACAAGCCAGAGTAGTGTAATGGTTGGAGTGTTCAACTACAACTCTGGAGACCAGAGTTCGATTCTCAGCTCGACCATGTAAACCCACTGTGTGACCTTGGGCATGTCACATGCTCTCAGCCTCAGATTCAGCCTGGTGTGTGTGGTTGCCACGGCTGTCAGTCTGGAGCATAATGCACCAGACTGGCCCCAGATTAAGCGGCCAGTATAGATATTTTGGGAAACAGGGGACCCATATTAAAAGGAAATACACATCTTCTTCACGGAATCTCAGGTCTCTCTTTTCCAGCTCTTTCTTTAATGTTGCTGTATCAGAATAATTCATTTGATGCCACTATGCACATCATCAACATTCCTTCAGTTCTCGGCTTGCTTTGGGATTTTGGGCATCACAACCCAACACGATTCAAAGAGATAGTGAAGGAAGTTTTCCCTCTCTCTCTTCCTTTCCTCACTCTGTTGGGGGGGGTATCATCCTGCTGAGAATATGCCCAACCATCGTAGGAACAGAATCCCCTTCCCTCAGCCTCTGCTGGGAAATTGAAACTCCTAAAGGCAACAGAAAGGCACATCAAAGCCTCTATGCCAAGGAAGTGGTTAATGAGAACTAGTGTGCTGGCATGACTGGAGCCCTTGCTTCTGATCTCCTTAACTGTGAGTTCTGTGAAGAAGTATCTCTTCTTGTCTCTCCTGAACATACTCCCAATCACTTGTGTAAGTAAGAGGAACACATCCTAATAAAGAAGATGAAGAAAACTTACAGAGTAGGTTACAATTTAATACAGGTTGAGTCTTCCTTATCAGAGTCAAGAGTCAAGATTGTTTACTGTACATTCCAGAGACCATTGCAAACAAAACACCCAAGCTTTTGTGCAATTGCAAGATTACAGTTAAAATTAACTCAATAAAATGCACACCTAAATTTAAGGTGAATACTTTGTATTATAAAACAGATCACATTGCAGTAACAAAGAAAGAGTACTAATTAATCATTGGTACCACAAAGCGTTTTATACCCTTCTATCCTCAGGTATTCATGATAGTTAAGATGGGAGAGGCAGTCTTCATAGAATCATAGAGTTGGAAGAGACCCCAAAAAGGGCCATCCAGTCCAACCCCATTCTGCCATGCAGGAACTCCCAATCAAAGCCTTCGTTATCCAAAATGTTTGGAACCAGAAGTGGTTTGGATTTTGGAATATTTATACAGTATATGCAAAATGAGATATCTCAGAGATGAGACCTAACTCTAAACATGAAATTCATTTATATTTCCTATACACCTTAATCTCATAGTCTAAATGTAATTTTATACACAGTATTTTTAATAATGTTGTGCATAAAACAAAATTTGCATACATTGAACTATCAGAAAGCAAAGGTACCACTATCTCAGCCACCCATCTGGACAATTTTAGATTCTGGAATATCTCAGATATTGGAATTCCAGATAAGGAAGACTCAAACTCTATTTTAATTTTATTGATCTAATGATCTGTGATCCAATAATGGCTGTTATGCTATTAGGTAGGGGCATCAGCAAAGTGACTGATACTCATGGATGGACAACAGGACTGATGTGCATCAGTTGTTTTGTGTGTCAGGACACCAGCCAGGGAGTGCTAGTGTCCCGTTATGAATCTTCACATTTCACTAACAGGGTTTCTTAATGCCTCTACTACATAGCTATGTATATGTAAAATTGCTTAATGTAGACCATAACGGAAGATTCTAGCCATTGTCATCATCCCATGAATTTTCGCATCCATGGTGGGATCCTGCAACCAACCAAAGTGGATATAAAGGCCCACTGTAGTTATTTCCTTGGAAGTAGCTATTATTTACTTATTTACTTACTTATTTGCCCACCTTTTTTCTTTGTGAGGAACCCAAGCTAGCCTCCAGCAGTTAAAAACAAGAAACAGTTAAAACATTACTCTCTGTGCATCATTTGGAACCAAGGTGGTGGTTCCTCTGAAGGTTTTCAAAAAGATAGCTTTGAAGACAGACCATGGTTAGCATTAAATGGTAGCATTCGGGGGCTCAGCCAACCTTAACTTCTCTGCTATAAAGTCTCTGATGTGATCATTAAAGAAAATTTCTGTAACAGCTCTGTAAACCACAGAGTTTCCCTTGTTTCTCAAGAACAGGGCTCTCCTGCAGTCTAAACAGAGCTGCTATATTTCTGTTTTTATTATTATGAACTGAGCCCATGATCCGCTCTGTTGGAGTCTGGTGACAAAGCAGGTTGTCTGCCAAACCCCCTCCCCAACATCAACACAATCGCACTCTGCCAGTCAGGCTGTGTTTTAATTATTAATAAAAATGCCACTGCCAGGCCCCTAAAACTGTCATTTCCATGGCTCACAATTGCCAACTGGAGGTAGCTGAGATAAATACAGCCACTGTTTGTGTAAATCAAAGCAGCAATGAACACAGGTGACAGATGGATAGGGAGGCCTGATGCTGTGTTTCTCTATGACAAAGTGAACTTGGTGGAAACTCTCAGGAGGGATGGATGGAGGCAAGCATTGCTTCTGCCTTATTTTCCTGCCTTGCCTTCTTTTTTCAGCTTATATTAAGGGCAGCAAAGGCAACATTATACAGGTGGAGGCCAATAAAAGAGGCTTTTAGGTCTCCTTCCCTGACTTCCTGTTTTAATTTTATTTTATGTATGCCATGCAAAGGGGTGTAGCCAGTGGCATCACTTGGGTTGGTATCACCTGGCATGGTGTTCCCCCCTTCCACTGACCTCCTCCCATACCACACCATACAGAATCCTTAGCAATGTTTTTTGTACTAATGTTACTCATAAATCGTAATTCCCGTACACCACTGAATATCATGGCAATAGTTGTGAAATGAAATGTAATGACAATAGCTGCAAAATTAAGATTATACAGTGCACCTTTGCCATATGGAGGTGCGCCATACGCAGCTTCTAGCCTACACAGAAGCCATGCGGGGGGGGGAATAGTGATGCATGCACTGATGGCGCACATGCCGCACCGCAGGTTCACACCCCATTACTTCCAATGGGGTACAAGCATACACACTTTTTCTCTAACGCAGGGGAAATCCATAACGGATCCCCCATGTAAGGGAAGGGCTCACAGGACCTTTAAATTATCATATCATACACACAGCCTAAATGCATTTACTTGTATGTAGTTTCATGAGATTTTGTAGGACCTTTGAGACTAATGGAAAGAAAAAAGTTGGCAGCACTTTCCTTCAGGTAGCCTCAAAGGTGCTACAAGATATCTTTACATAGTGATTTTACAGACTAACATGGCTATATCTTTGAATAGTTTCATGAGTTAAGGTGAAAATTTGGTAAGATGTGATGTATTTAAAGAAAAATTTAAAAGGATTTTTTTACTTTCTCTACCCATTGAGCCTCACCCCATTCATCCCATCTCTTCAGTGTTTTAAAGGGATGCAGGAAATGCTATAGCCTGTTTCTGTCAAAATGCAGATGTCTGAGAAGCAATGGTGCCACCCCCTTTAGGGTGTTTCCTGTGTGGTCCACACACCCCACACACCTCTAATGTTGCCACTGGGTGTAGTGGAACCCGCGCTCACAGGGTTGCAGTCCCATAAACTTTTAATGAACAGGGACAATAAGACATCTGTGTGTGTCCCTTGTATTCCCTCTTCCCTCTGGATTTAGCTGTGACCCACAGAGTAACTGGAGGGGTAATGTATTGTTTGCACTTGCTGTATTCCACCACTCTCTGTGTGTGCTAGAGAATAAGTCTCTCTCTGTGTTAGAGAAAGATGCTTCTCTGATCCCTTCTCCCTTGCTCTCCAGCAGCCACAGAACGGATGCAAAGGCTAAGCAGCGAGTCCACAGGATGATGAGAACATAGTTCCACATGCATCCTATTACAGTACAATGTGCCATATAGAATCTTGACCAGCTTGTTATCAAAGTGTGAAATGTGAAAGAGACCTGTCTTTTCCCTGAAACTATTGAAGGCTGTAGTTCATCAGATCATCCCTGTTTGGAATACACAATCAGACTGTTTCCATGCAGTAAATCTTCCTGGGCTGTATCCCAAAACCAAAGCAGAGCAAGAAAAAATCATTTTGATGGCAAATCCCTTTAGCTGGTACTCCTCGCCAATCATGGCTGATCTAATGTTCCTATTAAAGTTACTTTATACAGCAGTCGTTTTATATCATGGCTTGTAAAACCCTAAAGGAGGAAAGGTACTTCATCAATGATACATCTCACAGTGAATTATTAAAGCACACAGAAGGAGATGCTGTTCTTTAAGAAATGCCAAGCTCATTAGATACCTTGCAGGTCTTGGCAGCCAGATACACTGCTGCAATGTTCAGATCAGCAATAGAGAGTACTTTGCTGTATTACTGGACTTTATAGAGGCCATCAGGTCCATCTTTGGCGCCATCTCCATGTCCCACTTCAGCATGGAGCGTGTCCAGACGAAAGCAACCAAAATAGTAAAAAGCCTGGAAACATGCCATATGAATAGTGGCTTAGGGAGCCTGGTATCATAGAATCATAGAGACCGCACGGGCCATTCAGTCCAACCCCATTCTGCCATGCAGGAAATCCAGATGAAAGCATCCCCAACAGATGGCCATCCAGCCTCTGCTTAAAGACCTCCAAGGAAGGAGACTCCACTACACTCCGAGGAAGGAGTGTGTTCCTCTGTCAAACAGCCCTTACTGTCAGAAAGTTCTTCCTAATGTTGAGGTGGAATCTCTTTTCCTGTAGCTTGCATCCATTGTTCCGGGTCCTGTTCTCTGGAGCAGCAGAAAACAAGCTTGTACCCTCCTCAACATGACATCCCTTCAAATATTTAAACAGGGCTATCATGTCACCTCTTAACCTTCTCTTCTCCAGGCTAAACATCCCCAGCTCCCTGAGTCGTTCCTCATAGGGCAAGGTTTCCAGACCTTTCACCATTTTAGTTGCCCTCCTTTGGACACATGGCAGCAGTTTCTCAATGTCCTTTTTGAATTGTGGTGCCCAGAACTGGACACAATATTCCAGGTGGGGCCTGACCAGAGCAGAATACAATGGCACAATTACTTCTCTTGATATAGACACTATACTTTTATTGATACAGCCTAAAATTGCATTGGCCTTTTTAGCTGCCGCATCGCACTGTTGACTCATGTTCAACTTATGGTCTACTTGGACTCCTAGATCCCTTTCACATGTACTTTCATTCAGCAATGTGTCTCCCATCCTATATCTCTGCATTTAATTTTTCCGCCCTAAGTGCAGTACTTTACATTTCTCCGTGTTGAATTTCATTTTGTTAGCTTTGGCCCAGCTTTCTAGTCTATTCAGGTTATTTTGAATCTTGATCCTGTCCTCTGGAGTATTAGCTATTCCTCCTAATTTGGTGTCATCTGCAAATCTGATAAGTATGCTCCCAATTCTGTCATCCAGGTCATTGATAAAGATGTTGAATAGCACTGGGCCCAGGACAGAGCCCTCTGGGACCCCACTGGTCACTTCCCTCCAAGAGGAAAAAGAGCCATTGTTGAGCACCCTTTGGCTTTGGCCGGTCAACCAATTACAGATCCATTTAACAGTTACATTGTCTATCCCACATTTTACAAGCTTGTTTGCAAGAATATCATGGGGAACCCTATCAAAGGCCTTACTGAAATCAAGATATACTATATCCACAGCATTCCCTTCATCTACCAAGCTGGTAATTTTATCAAAGAAAGAGATTAGGTTTGTCTGGCATGACTTGTTTCTTTGAAACCCATGTTGACTTTTAGTGATTATGGCATTGCCTTCTAGATGTTCACAGACTCTTTGTTTAATGATCTGCTCCAGAATCTTTCCTGGTATTGATGTCAGACTAACTGGACGATAATTGTTGGGATCCTCTTTTTTCCCCTTTTTGAAGATGGGGACAACGTTTGCCCTCCTCCATTCTGCTGGGATTTCTCCTGTTCTCCAGGAGTTTTCAAAGATTATTGCCAATGGCTCCGATATTACATTTGCCAGTTCTTTTAATACCCTTGGATGGAGTTCATCTGGTCCTGGAGACTTAAATTCATTTAGGTTAAACAGGTATTCCTATACTATCTCTTTACTTATTCTGTGCTGAAATTCCCCTGTTCTGTCTTCTGTTCCATTATCCCTTTTCCTTTTCTGAGAAGACTGAGGCAAAGAAGGTGTTGAGTAATTCTGCCTTTTCTCTGTCTTCTGTTAGCATTTTGCCATCTTCTCCACGCAGTGGCCCTACCGTTTCTTTCTTCTTCCTTTTGCTGCGGACATATCCAAAAAAGCCCTTTTTATTGTTCTTAACCTCTCTAGCAAGCCTGAGTTCATTCTGTGCTTTAGCTTTTCTGACTTTACCCCTACACATGCCTGCTATTTCTTTGAATTCCTTTTTTGTGATTTCCCCCTTTTTCCATTTCTTATACATCTTCCGTTTCAAACTCTTCTCGGTTGAAAGTTCCTTAGTCATCCATCCTGGTTTCTTGAGACACCTCCCGTTTTTCTTTCTCAGTGGAACTGTTTGAAATTGTGCCTTCAGTATCTCCCTTTTGAGAAAGTCCCATCCGTCCTGAACTCCTTTATCTTTTAGTATTTCTGACCATGGAATTGCCCTCAATACTTCTCTAAGTTTACTGAAATCCGCTCTCCTAAAGTCTAGGATGCGTGTCTGACTATGCCTGGCTTCTCCTTTCCACTGTATTACAAACTCCAGGAGAACATGGTATGTTTAGCCTGAGGAAGAGAAGGTTAAGAGGTGACATTATATTTAAATATTTGAAAGAATGACATACTGAGGATGGAGCAAGCTTTTTTTCTGCTGCTCCAGAGACAAGGACATTGAGCAACAGGAAAAGAGATTCCACCTAAACATTATGAAGAACTTCCTGGTGGTGAGAGCTGTCTGACAGTTTGTTGCCTCGGAGTGTAGTGTTCTTTCCCCTTTTGGAACACAAGTTTGCAAAAACTGGATCCATCGTCTCATTCCTCAGAGAAATGCTATTCACAACAAGGCCTGTTCCTGTTTTTTATTCTGCCAATTGAAGCCCAAGACCTAAATCTGAGGGAAGAAGACACTTGATTTTCTGCCAAATTAAGCTTTCTGCTTTCTTGGCAGATCCCACTGACTCTGACAGGAACAAATCTGCAGTTCAAAACTGGCTTCATTGTACTGGATCTTCCATCAGCATCCAGGGAGCTGGTGCAGGTGGAACCTTAAAGCTCAATAGGGGAACCTCCTAACCAAACCAAAGATGAAGGAAGAAAGGAGAAATAACGCGTTTTGTTTGTGAGAGCATTTGCTCAACCTGGTCTCCTTGCTGCAGGTATGAGAGATTTTTTCCATTCTGTTTTGTAAGGATTGCCTCATATTTCCTAAATATCCTGCCGCTTTCGACACTGCCTCAAGCTGCTTGCAGAATATTAATTTCTCAAACCTAGCAGAGTCTCTGAAAGTTGTTGAAAAGAAAACTGGATGCCTTCTGCTTATTTAAGGCTATATTCACACATCATCATATTTCCTATCTACTTTCAGGTTATAGCTCAGTCATAACCATTCCTCTCCAATGGCATCCATTCCAGAGCAAACTGCAGACTATTTTGTTATTGCTATTGCACCCTGGTCATTCAAAGCTATGCGGTGCACCTTGAAGGAGTGAAGAGGCATACAAACCCCAAGCAGATCAGAATAGATTCAAATTTCCTCTGTAGCCGGCTGGAACTGAATCATTTTGAATCGATTCATTCATGAATGGGAACTAGAAGTGGGTTGTTTTCATGCCAGAAAATGACAGACAATGTGACCGGGGCAAGTGTAGTGTAAACCACAATCCAATGTCAAATTGATCCATCGATTTGGATCACACATTGATTTATCTGTAAGTGGGAATGAGGCCCTTATTTATTCAGCACTAAGAAAGGGCAGAAGCTGGCAGCAGGACATTGACAATAGTTCCCAGAATCCCCCAGGCAGCACAACTACTGGTGGATTCTGGGAGTTTATGGGTTTTTTTAAATCAACTTTCTCAAGCTCTGGTAACAAACGGTCTTCTTTGTCATCTAGTACCCACAGGCACTTTGTTGCTGTCTCCTTTGTAGCATATTTGAAGAGACATTCTGTTCAGGCTCCTCATGAGGCCCTTCATCTTGCCTTTGGTGCTGAGCAATGTTTGAACTTTGCTGTGAAAATTGGCCAAGGATGGACTGGCACCTTGCATGAAAACGGAATACAGAAGAACTTCCTTTTGTCAGGCTAATGAAAGAAGCACCCTCAGCCTTTCCTTGCTCCAATTTGTGAAGTGCCCACTTGGAGAAGCTGTCTTTAATGGAGTGACTCCTCTTTTATTGCATTTTCATTTTCATTTTTTTAGGTATTCTAGGGAGAAGCTTTGAGTTGAAGGGAGAATAAAGACCCAGGGAACCGAGTCAGATGAAAACAGAAGCAGATGGGATCAATTTTAATTGAGCAGTTTTTAATTTATTTTCATCTTTTAAATTCTATTTCATTCTTTTTTTAAAACTAAAGTGTGAATTGTTTCAATAATGTAAAAAAATTATTCTATTTTAAGGTGCCCTTTTTGTATTTTTAATTGGTTTGTTCTATTAAATTGTGAACTGTTTAAGTCCTAATTTGGGGCGGGGGGAAGCAGAATATAATATCATCATCATCATTATCATCATCATCATCATCATCATCATCATCATCATCGTCGTCGTCGTCATCACCACCACTGATGACTTTGTTTTAGTATTATATTATTTTAGTAATTTAGCATTTTATAATATTATGTTTTACTGACTGTTTTTGATTATATATGTTTGATGTTCCACCCATTGGTAGAAAGGGCATTATAAATAAACATCATTGTTATCATCATCATCATCATCATCATCATCATCATCATCATCATCATCATCGGTTTCCCCCTGAGACATTCCTCTTCTTAATTCAGCATAAAATGAATCCATTAGTACAATTTCTCACAGCACTTTATATAGTTCTGAGACTGAAATGATGTTTAGGTCTAAATCCAACTGCTAGTCCTAACTACGTACATTTCATAACATTTGTAAAGGGAATTTCAGCACCAATTACTATTAGAATCCATGCAAAAGCACTGTTTTCCAGCTTATTAAGCCATCAATTTCTATATCATGAAGATGATTCATGTGTTCCTCCAAAGGCTACCCATTGTGTAGAATACTTGCATCATGGAGTTATTACTAACAGGTCCTGACATGACAAGCTAGACCAAATTGTAAAGGCAGACAAAGCTACATATTGCAAACAGTAGCTTTCCACCTATCCCAGCATGAAATTTCAGTTCTCATTATCACAGACAATAGTAGAGTCATCTTCTGAAGCAGAGACATTCTTGGAAAAGTTATTCTTTTGGGTTACCATGCCCAGAATCCCCCAGCCAACAGATGTAGTGATTTAGAGGGCTGTTCATTTCAAGATGTGGTTTGTTTCAGGGTGTGTGCCTATGTGTATACATACACAAACAAACACACACAGAGGCTGGAATTCTATTGGTGTCCCACATCTGTGGAAATTCTTCTACACATGTGTAAGTGGAAAATCCACAAGTGTAGCCATTTCCCATTGGCCTAAATCATGTTGTTCATCCATGTACCCCAGAACAGTGTGGCCAGGGAGGCTTGAACCCCACACAACAGTAGACCTGGGGGGTGGAATGTGCACCCTCTCCCCAAAATGATTTGGCACGTTTGTACCATCAAGACTCCTGCGTAGTTGAGCCTCCTCAGGAATAATCAGTCAGACATTCGCTACATGGTCAAGCAATACAAAATAGCCTTATAGGTAGGATGAATTGATGGAGCAGATCCCTTGTCAAATTAATGGACCTTGTCTGTCATTTGCAAGCATCAAAAGTGCAACTTGTCAGAAAGCAAGTCATTAAAAGCAGTGACATACACTTGAGTCAATTGACTTAGGAGTTTATCGCACACTTTTTCCAGCCTGATCCATGCACTGGACAGGATCAGGCTGGAATGGGGAGAAATGGGTTTTACTGCACATAAAATTGTTACTGCTGTCTGACCATGATCCAGCCCCAAGCAGTGCTCCAGTGGTTGATTTTGGTACTATGGAAAGCTTTCCGTCTTACCAAAATCGGCCACCAGAGCACTGCTTGGGGATGGATCATAGTCAGATAGCAGCACAACAGCAATTTTGTGTGCAGTAAAACCCTTTTATTCCCACCCCAGCCCAATCCCGTCCAATGCACGGATCGGGCTGGAAAATGCTTGCGATAAACTCCTCAGACTCAAGTCAGACTCACGTTGCTTCAATAACTCACCTTGGACTCAGCTCAACAATAAATGACTCATAGAATCATAGATTCACAGAATTAGAAGAGACCACAAGGACCATCCAATCCAACCTCCTACCATGCAGGAAGGCACAATCAAAGCAACTTGCCATGACTCGACTCAGGTTGTGACTTGTATATTTGTAGGGACTGAGTTGCTGGCCTAACTTCATCCGGAAACATTACAGAATGGAAAACGGTGTTCCTTCTTTGAATAACGCTTCCATCTCCCTGCTTTATGCCTACCAGTCATGTGCTGGAAGCAGTGCTTTACATTTGCCTTACAAGAACTCCCAGCTTTCTGAAGACTTTCTCCTCAAGCCCGCTGCCTAACTTGTTTGCTGTTCCCCCTGTGAAACGTACCTTGTGCTATAGAAGCAAGTCTTGCCTGCTGTTCCTAGGAAAAGTTTTAGAAAGTTCCTCTGATGTGCAGCAGGGACAGGCTACTGAGTAGACCTCAACCCCATGTCACATTCCTTGCAAACATGTTAGCCCTGGTTGCACAGTGGATAAATGCCAGCACTGTAGCCACAAGGTTGTGAGTTCAATCCCAGGCAGGGTTCCAGGGCCCACTTGGCTTTCCATCCTTTCGTAGGTAGGTAGGTAAAATGAGTACCCAGTTTGTTGGGGGCAATTGGCTTACACATTGTAAATCATTTAGAGAATGCTAGTTCACTGATAAGTGGCATAGAAATGTACTTGCTATTGCTATTTCTGTGTTAGGCAATGGCTTGAGGTGGAAGGGTCCTTGTAAAGCTTTTCAAAAGCTTTAGAATGCTCCTCCGGTGTGCAGCTGCTGAGTAGACCTCATTTTTCTAAACTGGAATCTTGATAAATTGCCCATGATAACCTAACTTTGTACCTAACATTGTGCATGTCTTTTTGATTTCCTAGTTATTGAAACTCTACCCTTGACTGCTTTTTTTTCCTGTTAAAGTTGGCTTCCACACTTGAGACTCAATTAGAGACTTGACTTGAAAGTATCTTGCAAAGGCTTGGGACTCAACTTGAGACTTGAAGGGAGAGACTTGCGACTTTACTCGAGACTTGGAGTTAAAGACTTGAATTTATCACTGTTGAAAAGTGGGAGATGCCTGTAGTTCACATAGGTCTTGGACTCATGATGTTCCACTGGGCCCTTACGTCTATGGTCAGAAAGAGAAAGATAGAGCTTGTTAAGCGAAATCCTGACTGAATCCTAGGACAACAGACATGAAGGGAATAAAATTTGGTGAGAAATATTCCCTATGCCTTCTCCTCTAGCCTTTCTTTCCTCTTTTTCAGAGAACCATCTGCAGTATGGTTCCCACAAGAAAAAGAACATTGTTGAATCTGACCAATAGTCCATTTAGTTCTGCATTTGTGCCTTGAAAGAGTTTCAGTCCAGATCACACTTGAAAGTCTGCAAGCAAAGCAATGGTGCCAGGAAGTGATGAAATATCTTTTCTGGTTGCCATTTTGAGAGGGGCCTTAGAGGAAATTCAAAGTATTTAGGGAAAGTGTGTGATTCTGAGATGCCTGTTGGGTTGGAATCAACTTTTCTTATTTTCATGCATTGCAAGAGTCATCTGCATGGTTTGGGGCAAAAAAATACCTGAAAATCACGTTAAAAATGGGAAGGTTTGGGAGGACTAGTGAAGGGCATTAGAGGCCACAAATGGTGAGGCCAGTGACTACCTGTGGCCTATGGGCCACAATTTGCCAGCCCCTATTTTACGATTTGCCTGCCCCTAATTTAGCAATATTACTTAATAGCTCCTGATCGAAGCCGGACCAGTGAACTATATTTTAACTATAGTTTGATGCAAGTTATATTTTAGTGATGCAAGTAAAATTTATCCTCAGCTTCTTCTGCTCTCGTATCCTGAGTACCAACGATACTAAGCAAATGAGTTCTTCTTTCCCTTTAACTCTCTCCTCCCCTTTAAAACTCCTACTATTTTTAAATATAAGGCAACAGGCAATGGAGGCACATACATCGTCTGTTCCCCAGCTCCACTCATCTTCTGCTGTTTTTCATCTGTCTGGCAATTAGGTCAGAAGCACAACAGACTTCCAGTTCTGTGACCAATTTTATTTTGAGTATTTCACTTTCACTTCAATGTGCTTAACTCCGATTATGGCTCGAAGGATCCTCTGTCCCTTCATCCCATTGCCACCAGCCCCTCCGACATGTAATCCCATCTGAAAATGTTTGCTTTCTTTTTGAATTCATCATCACAAATGAGCTGAGGTTGGAGGGAACTTGCAAGAGGAATCTTTTCATGGTTTTCTATTCCATTTCCACCGAGGAAACATTAGCTAAACGCTCTCCTGTACCAGATTTCATTTTCTCTACCTCCACCTAATGGTGAATAAATAGGTTGCATGGTTTAAACTGGGCCAGCGTAGTGTAGTGGTTTGTTGGACTACGGCACAAATCACATGAAGAAAATAATCCAGGATGAATCCAGGTTGCAACTGTGTTCTCCATTGTTCACATGCATTTCGGATGCATCTGATTAAATTTTGGGGTGGGTTGCCAAAAAAAAACACTTAACTCAGGATTACCAATATCTGTTTTTCCCCCCAAGATTTTAAAAAAGATTTGCCTTGTCAGCAGTGTGAATAGACGATCTGAATACACCAGGGATAAAACTCTGCATGCCTTGAACGTGTTTCAAATACATCCACATCATTAACTGTGTTTTTATTCGAGTGCTGGCACATGTGAGCAACAGAACTCACAGAGATCACAGAGATACACTTTCATAGTGTGAATTACAAGCCTGGAATGCATGAGTAAGATTATTCACACAGTTGCATGAAAAACAACAATGTCTCAATGACTTCTACAATTCTAGAAATCAGAATTCAAATCCCATTCAGCCATGGAAACCTACTCAGAACGTCTGGGCAGCAGCTACTGAAGGTGCCTGGGGCTAGATTAGTCTCCACGACTCGGAGGACCTACTCCATAGCTGCCCCAGCCCTTTGGAACGCGCTGCCCACCGAGCTCCGCTCGTCCTCTACCCTGGCCCAATTTAGGAAGGATCTCAAAACCTTCCTATTCCAGCAGGCATTCCCCGAATAAATATCCTGTGGGCCTCCCTCCTCTTCCGTGGCCAAGAGGCTGGGCTATGGGGCATTTTACTGCTGTTTTGTGTTAGCTGTGTTTTTAACTTTGTATGCTTTAATATGTTGTGAGCCGCCCTGATCGGAGGAAGGGCGGCATATAAATAAAACTTTTATTATTATTATTATTACTGGGTGACCTTGGTCACATCACACTCTCTTGGCCTCAGAGGATGGCAATGGTAATCGCTTTAAATCAATGGCAACATGGGAAGGAACTCAGTGTGATGTGGCAGCTAAAAAGGCCAATGTGATCCTAGGCTGCATCAATGGAGGTATAGTGTCTAGATCAAGGGAAATAATAGTACCACTCTATTCTGCTTTGGTCAGGCCTCACCTGGAATACTGCATCCAGTTCTGGGTACCATAATTCAAGATGAATGATGAGAAGCTGGAGTATGTCCAGACGAGGGCAACCAAAATGGTGAAAGGTCTGGAAACCATTTCCTATGAGGAGCAACTTAAGGAGCTGGGTATATTTAGCCTGGAGAAGAGAAGGCTAAGAGATGACATGATAGCCCTGTTATATATTTGTAGGGATGCCATGCTGAAGACGGAACAAATTTGTTTTCTGCAGCTGCAGAGAATAAGACTCGGATCAATGAGTTCAAACTACAGGAAAAGAGATTTCATTTCAACATTAAGTACTTGCTGACAATAACAGCTGTTCAACAGTGGAACACTCTCTCAGAGAGTGGTGGAGTTTCCTTCTTTGCAGGTTGTTGTTGTTTTCTTATATTGTGCCTTTCTTCCAACATGGAGACACAAAGTGGCTTTAAACAAAGGCTGAATAGCCATCTCTCAGGGGTGCTTTGATTGTGAGTTCCTGCATGGCATGGGGTTTGTATTCAATGGCCCTTGGGTTCTCTCCCAACTTTATGATTCTATGAGAGAGCTAAAGTGGCACAGTGGTGTAAGCATTGGACTAGGGCTCTGAAGACCAGGGTTCAAATCCCAGCTCAGCCATGTCAACCAACTGGGTGACTTTGGGCAAGTCACATTCTCTCAGCCTCAGAAGATGGCAATGGCAAACCTCCTCTGAAGAAAACTGGCAAGAAAACCCCATGATAGGTTCACCTTAGGGTCACCATAAGCCAAAACTACTTGAAGGCACACAACAACAACAACAACAAATTGTTCTATGATTCCTCCATAGCTTCTTGTGATTTCTGTGAATCCAGCCATACTAGCTCCACGAGTCCAACCAAGATTTTGTCACTTTCCTCAGCAATGCTTGGCTTCTAAATATCACAGCAAGGATAAATATGGAGACACTTATGAGATGGTGAAAGTCAGAACAATTCTGTTTGAATCAATACTGTCACATTTTATCAGTCTGGCAATGAACCAAATAGACTTTTTTTGACAGATGACTAAATCTCTCCTTTTACCATGAGCTGGAGCTCTGCAGGCAATCCAAGTTTGAATCAGAAGAAGACGCAGGCGTAATCATGAATGGCGTTTGGGAAATGAGATACTGAATTCCATTTTGTAACTCTCCACATTAGTATTTGGGAGCTGCTCTTCAAGCATTTCAATGAGTGGACTTCAGATTTCTTCATGCTGTTTGTGTTAGATGAGAATGGGGCAGAAATAAATGCCCACAAACTCAATCCAACATTGTCAGTATTTGGCATTTTCCAAAATCATAAAAATGCAACATTGGGAGAGGTCCCCAAACGTTAAATTGTTACTCAGAAACAACATTGCTGTTATTTTGAAACTGTTTTTGAAGTGTTCAACCAAATAAGAAGCAAGGTGACCAGATTAAATCTCCATCATCCATTTTGCACAGATTCTTAGCTCTAAGCCCACCAAAAGTGGAGATTTGCACTTTGGTCTCCCACCTGGAGATGACCCACAAAAGTTAGGGAGCCAGGCTCTGAGATCTTGCAAGCCTGGTCTAACAAATCCTAATCTTTGGAGATACCATAGAGTAAAGTGGGACTTTGGGCATGCAAAGCATGTGCTCCATGACTGCTCAGTGGCCTTTCCCCACTGTGAAGATGTTGGCACATTGTTTTGGGCTTGCTTCCTCTGTGAGCTTCCAACTGAGAAATCCAATACATGAACCCTTCTGTGATCTTCCAGTTCGATCAATTGGTGACAGGCTGCAGCAGGAGATTAAAGCCATATGTCAATCAGATGCTGTAGATAAATGATTCAAAAACACACAGCTCCAAGCTGGGAAAAGGCCATGACATTTCCTAAACTTCCTCGGCTCCTTTCTGGGTGAAAAAGTAGATGGGATTCACTCTTGCTATTTACAATTTATGCATATGTCCCAAGCCAGCTCTTACCTTAGGCAAAAAGATGCCACTGCTTCAGGCTGCATATTTTGGGTGTCATCAAAGGGCAGAAAACTGTGTATTGTTTAGCTTGTTCATATGATATTATCACCAAGGAAAGGCGCTTAGGAGATATTCTGCCTCATAAGCTGTTACCTCCATCTTTTAAAAGATGAAAACCAGGGCACATGGGGCCAAGTAACGTCAGAATCATAAAATCACAGAATCCTAGAGTTGGAAGAGACCCCAAGGGCCATCCAGTCCAACCCCATTCTGCCATGCAAGAACTCTCAATCAAAGCATCCCCGACAGATGGCCATCTAGCCTCTCTTTAAAGACCTCCAAAGAAAGAGATCCCACCATTCTCTGAGGAAGTGTGTTCCATTGTCGAACAACTCTTACTGTCATAAAGTTCCTCCTAATCTTGAGGTGGGATCTCTGTTCCTGGAGCTTGCATCCATTGTTCTGTGTTCTCATAGAATCATAGAGTTGAAGAGACTGCAAGGGCCATCTAGTCCAACCCCCTGCCATGCAGGAATTCTAGTCTGGAGCAGCAGAAGACAAGCTTGCTCCATCCTCAATGTGACACCCCTTCAAATACTTAAAGAGGACGATCATATCACCCTCAGAGGGTGGTCAAGTTGGCAAATGTCATTCAAGAGGAAGAACACACAAGCTAGGAGAGGCTGCAGCAGTTTGCATTTGCCTGAGCCGACTGGGAAGGACAAGAGTCTGCCCCCTCCTCTTCTCTTCCCCCTGAGTTAGTTGAGTACAAACAGTTTGAACTCACTTTGCAGCAATGGAAGAAATCTGAAGACAAAGGGGGAAATGGGATTAAGAGAGAAAATCTGAGAAATTTTAAATCCATCTGAAAAAGTGACAAAGGATTAATCAGGACTGTTCCTGACAAATCACAAGTTTTGAGGGGTATGCTCTGTTTTAGGCTGCAACCATACTGCAGAAATAATCCAGTTTAAAACCACTCTAACTGCCATGGCTCCATGCTGTGAAATCCTGGGAACTATAGTTTTCTGTGGCACCAGAGCTCTCTTGCAGAGAAGGCTAAATGTCTCACAAAACTACAGTTCCCGTATCCCATAGCAGTGAGCCATGACAGTTAAAGTGATGTCAAACTGGATTATTCCTGCAGTAGACCACAAGCTAAACATGAGTCAACAGTGTGATGTTGCCAACAGTAGGAAAAGAGGAAGACCATATTACAGTTGGATAGACTCAGTCAAGGAAGCCACAGCCCTGAGTTTGAACTGAGCAGGGCTGTTAAATACTGGAATTCTGTATCATCAACCATGTTACATAACTTTTCATATACTTACCTACATAGCAGATTTGGTAAGAAACCCTGTTAATGAATTGTGAAGGTGTGTAACTGGACACCAGCAAGAGTGCCGAATCTTGGGACTGATGCAATGCACTTTGGGATGAATGCAATGTGCATCCTATTGTGTATTGCTAACATTCTGCTTTGGTCTTGTGCAAATTTTGCCCTCTGGTAATGTAACAGGAACCCTCTAGAGGAGCGGTTCTCAACCTGTGGATTGCGAACCCTTTGGGGGTCGAATGACCTTTTCACAGGGGTCACCCAATACCATCAGAAAACAGTAGCAAAATAACAGTTATGAAGTAGCAACAAAAATAATTTATGGTTGAGGTCACCACAACATTAGGAACTGTATTAAAGGGTTGCAGCATTAGGAAGGTTGAGAACCACTGACTTAGAGAATGCAGACATTTATGGAACTGCCCAATTCTAATTCCCGCAGATGAAGTCCACTTGTTGTTGCTAACTGCTCTTGAGTCAACCTCATGAGACATCTCCAAGACTCCCCGTTCTCCACTGCTCTGCTTAGGTCCTGCAAATGCATACCCATGACCTCCCTAATTGAGTCTATCCATGTAGCGTGTGGTCTTCTTCATTTTCTGCTACCTTTTCCCTTTCCTAACATTGTTGTCGTTTCCAATGAATCATGCCTTCTCATGATGTGGCCAAAGTACAACATTGTCAGCTTGATCATCTTGGCTTCCAGGGACAGTTCAGGCTTGATCTGTTCAAGGACCCATTTGCTTGTCTTTCTAGTTGTCCACGGTCCTTAGCACTCTTCTCCAGCACCACATCTCAAATGAATTTATTTTCTTCTTATCCACTTTCTTCACTGTCCAGCTCTTGCATCCATACATGGTGATAGGGAATCCAATGGGCTAGAATAGATGGTTCTAATTTTAGTGCTCAGTTATATATCTTTACTCTTTAGGATCTTTTCTAGTTCTTTCATAGCTGTCCTTCTCATTTCTAATCTCCTTCTGATTTCTTGACTGCAGTCTCTGTTCTTATGAACATATGATCCAAGGTATGGGACCTAAGTTCCCAGGAGGATTCTGAATGGTACCTTTGGCCAGGTCCTCATGGGGCAGAATACTCCAGGTGCCAAAATTATTCTAGTCCCATAGTTGCCCCAATGTCCTCCTGTTACTTGGACACTCTGTTGCGACAGGCAGCGGCTGCCCGCATGCGCATCCTGCTATGCTGGCCACCACCATGCATCACTCCCTCTGATACTGAAAATTAGACACCTTGCTTCAGCCACTTGGCTGGGCGCCTAACCTCAGGAGGAGTAATGCAAAGTAGTGGCAGGTGGCACAGTGGGATGTGTTGTAGACAGCTACTTACCATTGCACCAGTTGGCTCCAAAAAGAACTGGAGCAAAAGGTACCTTTTCTTTAAAAATGGTGTAAAGTGGGTACATGGTTGGTTCAGAGTGTTCACAACAGAACCATGCATTGGCTCCTGCATTGTCCAGAAGGACAGTGGCACACATTTTATTTGGTGCATATGGACAACCTGTTTAAAAGATCTCATTCATAGAATCACCATAGTTCTGTGTTGGATGCGCTGGAAACCATTTTTTCTGGGACCTGTCATAGATAAATATTTTTTTTCCGACAAAGCCTGGGACTGCAAGACAAAAACCAGAGCACGTGAATCAAATTGCTGCCGATGTCCTTCTGTGTATATATAACTCAACAAGTAGAAAACCCAAAGCGAAAGCCAAGCCATGAAAGCCCTTTGGCAGAAATTGCTTTGGTCTCATCTGATAACCCACAAAGAAGGATGAATACTTCACACACAACCATCACTCATGGCTATAAGCCATATATCTGGGGCACCCTGATGTAATTTTGGATTTGTTTTCTTGGTTTGACAGCTGGAGTTTTAAAGAGCGAGAGAGAAAAGGACTCACACAGAGACTAACGAGATTTAGCACGCCCTTTGCATAAAGAAATGCAATGATAATCCCCTTAAACTGGCAAAGGTGGACAAAATGCATCCCAAGGGCCATATGTGGCCCTCACAGCCACATATCCAAAGGGATCTTTGCTACAAAATACCGTCTAGGAGACATTGGGAACAATTTGGGGAAGAATTTGGAGGGAATTGTGACTTTGCAATAAAGCAAAAATTGAAATAAAGCAATTTTGTTGCTTTAGGCCCAGGAGAGGCTTTAAAAAAACAAAAAGCATGCACACGTACACAAAGTGAACCAGAAGTGACTTGCAATATGATTTCAATAAAAACACACACAAAATATTAAAATGCAAATTTAAATCAATGTCATTAGTAACATAATTTGTACCAATTAAAGCCAATCAAATGCTGTTTAAAACGCCACAGTAATATTAAACAAGGTATAAGATGTTTTTTTGAAAGTTAAACACATCCATTTTAACACTGAGATGGAGAGGGAGGTGCCTGAAATGGGTGAAGCTGGAATCCCATGGAAGATATGGGTTCATAAAAGGCTTTTAAATCAAGGGCAGTGGTTCCCTTGCTTAAAGACAAGGCTGGTTTTCTTTTGCCTGCTGCACAGATATAGGATGGTTAATACCTCGCTTAACAATAGTACAGTACAGTGGTACCCCGGGATACGAATTGATCGCGTTACGAAATTTCCAGGATACGAAAAAGTTAGATTGGAAAAAACTGTTCCGGGATACGATGTTTTTTTCGGGTTACGAAATTTTTTTCGGCGCGAAATTCAAACGCGCGGCTTTCCAGCGCTAACGGAAAGCCTTTTCGGGTTGCGAAATGTATCGGGTTACGAACGGAGCGGCGGAACGAATTAATTTCGTAACCCGAGGTAGCACTGTACATGTGAAAGGGATCTAGGAGTCCCAGTAGACGACAAATTGAACATGAATCAACAATGTGATGCAGCAGCTAAAAAAGCCAACACAATTCTAGGCTGCGTCAATGGAAGTATGGTGTCTATACTGAGGGAAGTAATAGTGCCACTCTGGAATACTGTGTCCAGTTGTGGGCATCAAAATTTAAGAGGGCTCTGGACAAGCTGGAGTGGGTCCAGAGGAGGGTGACTAAAATGGTGAAGGGTCTGGAAACCATGCCCTATGAAGAGTTACATAGGGAGCTAAGTATGTTCAGCCTGGAGAAGAGAAGGTCAAGGAGAGATAGCCCTGTTTAAGTATTTGAAGGGGTGTCATATTGAGGATGGAGCAAGCTTGTTTTTTGCAGCTTCAGAGAATAGGGCCCAACGCAATGTATCCAAACTACAGGAGAAGAGATTCCACCTCGACATTAGGAAGAACTTCCAGACAGAGCTTCCAACTCTATGAAGTTTATCGCATGGGGCCTAAACCGGTCCCCAGCACGTTCTAACGGGGGCAAGCGGGGGCGCGCACGGAACGCGATGGGCACCGGATGAAGCCCAAAACGCGACTTTATCGCACAGGGGGACGACGACGATGACGCCGCGCGTTCCCATTGCGTCCCAATTCTGTTCCAGAGGGCGCCATTTCTGGGAACTGTTTCAAAGCGTCCCCAGAAATGGCGCCCTCTGGAACAGAATTGGGACGCAATGGGAATGCGCGGCGGTGGCGTCCCCCCGTGCGATAAAGTCGCGTTTTGGGCCCCATCCTGTGCCCATCGCGTTCCGTGCGCGCCCCTGGTCGCCCCCGTTAGAACGCGCTGGGGACCGGTTTAGGCCCCGTGCGATAAACTCTTAAGATTCACCACCAACGCTGTGGATGGCCAAAGGGAAGCATTGCATTTACCAGCTCAGCAGGGCTTACATGGTGCATGGAGCCAATTGGGATCCCTCTGGTCCCATAAAACCAATGCCTTTGGAGTATCACCATACTTTTAAAACTGTAAAATAAACTCAGTGGGAAGCGAATGAGTCATTCCCGCTATCCACAAATGCAGGAAGGGGGGGTCATTTTAGGGCAAAGAAGAGCAAGCAGCAATTAGTGAGTTTTAATTAAACCAATCACCAGGTGTTTAGCTCAGGTACCTTCACAGGTTATATCCCTGGGGTGAGACCAGGCTCCTGGCAGGACTTTGCATGACCTTTTCCACCACTGAATTATTCAGCAATTTTCATAAAATGAAAATTTGATTCGAAAGCAATGACTCTGCAATGGAGAATGGAGGATAACTTGGGGGAGAATCGTGTTGGCTACACTTTAACAATCTGTCCTGTAAGAGCAAGAAAGGGGCTTCTTATTTGGAAAAGGTTCCAATAAAAACACCCAAAAATGCATATCAAAATATGAATTGCCTCTATTTCAAGTAGACCTCCATTAACAATGTAGACATGTTCCTGGGCATTATACCTCTTCAACAAAAACTTTGGTACTTTGGTACCAAACTTTGGTGAAACTTTGCTTAAAAAAAGAAGTTAGCTTTTTTTATCCAAAAATAATAATATGCACATGTGAAATGAAACAACCAAGTTTGAGAAAGCTTTGCATAAGTAAACAAAACTTTTTCAGCTGTCTAGTGACTGCTTAAAAGCTCGTTCCAAAATGCATCCAGGAAACGGTTTTCCTTTCACCAGCCTCCACTTTTCTTATGATTTCCATTTTGGAAGCCAAATGTATATATCTATGCACTGTTTTTGTTTTTACTGGGGGAGCTGGTAAGGCAGACTTATCTGTTCTCCCCATTTTGCAGTTCATGCATGTGCTCAGTATGAGATTCTAGAGGGAGATGTTGTTTGCCTTGCCTGATGTAGGCAGGCACAGACAGCTACAGTAGGATTGGCAAGAGCAGAATCCCACTTTTGCCTGTTGCAAAAGCACATTGCATTTTTACTACAGACATGTTGTTGCGATCTGACACTGAAAATCTGTTTTTCTCTTGTCCTCCTTCACCATGTTCCTGGTGCTAACAAGGCTGAACCCTTGGGGCCAGGAAAATGTTGGTGATACCAGCTCATTTCAGTCACATTTCATTGAGCTGAGCTGGTCAGAAAAAGCTTGAAAGAGCTAGAAAGCGTCTTAAAAACAGAGAAGACCACAGACCTTCCAGAGTATGTCACATTGCAGCTCCCAGCATTCCTCACCATTGCCTGGGGGTGCTGGCAGCTGCAGTTCAGCAATGCCTAGGGGAAGATCCCTTGTCCATCCCTGTTTAAAAAGTGGTGGCGGCTGAGAATGAAAGTGTCAGTTTAGGTCTGAGGAAAGCTTTAAAAAGGAATGTACGCCTCAGGGGTTTCTGAAGCAATTTAGATTTACTCGAGCTAAGCATGAAGATATCAGGTTTTATTAGCTTAAAAAGGAGGTTGCTCCATTCCTCCCCACTTCAGGCTCTGGAGAAAATATTAAAAACCTGTGCTCAGAAAGCTAATAAAAAGATGCATCCCTCCCCTCTTCACTCGGTTAACACTCTTTGGTCAACTTACTAGTTTATCACATGGAGGGCAAATTGATAAAATCCCATGCAGATATGGGATTTTAAAATCCGGATGGTGTTTGTCAGATGTGTTGGCGTGAAAGAGAAATAACGCAAACATTCGGAATTTAGCAAAAGTAAAAAGGAGCTCTTTCAAGCTTTTTCTGACCAGCTCAGCTCAGTGAAATGTGGCTGAAATGAGCTGGTGTCACCAACATTTTACTGGCCCCAAGGCTTCAGCCTTGCTAGCATCCTTTTAAAGGGCAGGCAGGCCATTGACCCACAGCTCTTCCTTTCCAACCAAATGCCAGATGCTTCTGTATCACCAGTCAGCTCACTGGTTCTATTCCAAAGTTGGAAATGTTACTTTCTCTCCATACCATTACAGGTGTGTTTGGTGACAATGTGGGAAAGGGCCTTCTTGGTGGCTGTTCCCAGGCTGTGGGACTCCCTGCCACAAGAGTCAGGTTGCCTTAGCGGAAAATGGAAATGGCTTCAGGACTTTTAAGGCAGTGATACCTGAACTCTGGTCCTCCAGGTGCTTTGGACTTCAGCTCCAAGAAGCTTCAGCCATCTTGGCCAATGATCTGGATTTCTGGAAACTGATGTCTAAAACACCTGCAAGGCCAGAATGTGGGAATCACTGGTTTGTAGAAGCAGAAGTTTCAGCAAGTGTTGCTTGTCACACAACCAACTAATAAACAACACCTGCTGAAATTCCCGCTTCTGCACAACAAAGGTACTCAGGATGCCACAGGGTTCTGTCCTGGGCCCAGTGCTATAAAACATCTTTATCAGGTACTTGGATGAAAGAACAGAGGGCATGTTTATCAAATTTGCAAATGACACCAAATTAGGAGTAGCAGCTAATACTCCAGAGGACGGGATCAACATTCAAAATGACCTTAATAGATTAGAAAGCTGGACCAAAACTAACAAAATGAATTTCAATAGAAAGAAATGTAAGGTAGGCAGAAAAAAATAAAATGCATACCGTAGATATAGGATGGGGGACACCTGGCTTAACAAGACAACTTGTGAAAGGGATCTAGGAGTCTTAGTGGACCACAAGTTGAACATGAGTCAACAGTGTTATGCAGCAGCAAAAAAGGCCAATGCAAGGAGGCTCAATTGTTAGCCCATCTCCCTAAGTAAGAAGGAGTAAGCCCCTCATTTTACCTTGATCTGGGAATAGTCCCTTTAGCTAAGATTTGTCTTAATTTCTAAGCAGGAAAATATGTGTTGTTCCTCCCTCCCTCTCTCTGTGTGCTTGAATGACAAGCTGTGAGCAACTATGGTTAGTACTTAATGGCTATCACTTAATGATATCACCAGGAGTCAACCCTAAGGTGACATCTACACTGCAGAATTAGTGCAGTTTGACACCACTTTAAAAACAAATACAATGCTATGGCATTCAGGGATTTGTCATTTTATGAGATATTTAGCCTTCTCTATCAGATAAGGACCACAACAAAAACAAATCCCAAAATTCCATAGGATGGTACCATAACAGCTAAAGAGATGTCAAGCTGCATTAATTTTGCAGTGTGGCAGCAGCCTAGGTCTCAGGTTTCAACCCAGGAACCTCACAATCTGAGGCTATCGTGAACTGACAGCCCTATTATAGAATGAGAATTTATACAGACAAGAAAGTTTAGAATCACCCCAAAAAATTCAGAGATAGAGAAGTAAAAGGAATTAAAATTGTGAAAGAAGGCAATACAATTTTCAGTTCTCCATTTGACGCCATACAGTTCCTCCCTTTGAGATATTTGTTGTTGATTGCCTTCAAGTTGGCCTCGGCTTATGGCAACAAGTTGCCCTGTCTTGAACAGCCCTGGTCAGGTCTTGCAGATTCACGGCCGTGGCTTCCCTGGCTGAGTCTATCCATCTGGAAAAGCGTCCTCCTCTTTTCCTACTTCTGCCCCCCCCCCCCAGCATTACCATCTGTCTCTATCATGTATGAAACCACATAAGCCTCTACGTTGTCAGACTTCTGTGATCTTCTCCAGGTGAATGATGGAATGAGTCCATCCTTTCTCAGTTCTCTTGTGTCCATGTGGTTTTATTCTATTCTCTATTTAGTTGGTTGGTATACCAGCACCCTCTGCTGCTGAAATGGAAAATACACACACAAAGACTTGGCCTGGAACCATCAAGCCCTACAAGGAGCAGCAAGGGACCTGGATAGGTTTAGGCTGCAGAAGAGAAGGTTTAAAAAAAAAGGGGCTGGGGCATGATACAGCCCTGTTTAAATATTTGAACTGTTGTCATATTGAGAATGGAGCAAGCTTGGTCTCTGCTGCTCCAGAAACTAGGACAAGGAGCAATGGAGTCAAACTACAGGAAAAGAGATTCCACCTAACTCTCAGGAGGAACCTCCTGACAGTCAGAGCTAACCCCATTCTGCCATGCAGGAAGACACAATCAAAGCATGCCTGAAAGATGACCATCCAGCCTCTTTTTAAAGCCCTCAGAGATGAAGACTCCCTCACAATGTTGAGGTGGAATCGCTTTTTCTGGGGTTTGCATCTGTTGTTCCATGTCCTCGTCTCGAGAGCAGCAGGAAAAAAGCTTGCTCCATCCTCAACATGATATGCAGCTCTGTCTCACCCCTTTGCCAATTGGGAACCATTCTGTTTCTCCATATTTTGTTCTAAGAGTTGGCGCTTGTCCTGAGTACAGGACTATCAAGTGTAGCAGGACTCCCATGTTTTTGTAGAGTGTTTCATAGCTTTTTGTGGTGGATACAGGCTTTGCTATTAATAGTCTATAAAGCACATGCTGATTTTCTTTTAGAATTCCTTGGTGAACTCCATTAGCTATTAACCAAGATGACTGGTTAAGCTCAACTTAGCTAAAGATCAAGCTAAACCGAGTTCTTTCTTAAGGCCTTTAACTACACTGCCCTCTTTAGAGAAGACTACAGTTAACAGAAGCATCTTTACAGAGAAGAGGGCAGAATCCAGAGAGCGATGAGGCCAAGTTACTCTAAATAATATTCTAAATCCTCTAAATAAGTTAATTTGGACACTGGTGTAAGGGGTTAACTGGAAAGCAGAAGGCCACTGGGCTTGTGACTCTCTCAAATACAAAACACAACTGACAAGTAAATACAAAAATGCCATTTACTCTTTTATTCAAATTGCCTGTTATATACATATGTACATTCATGCAAAAATAATAATACATTTACAGAAATCCAGTCTTTTTTTTTAAATACAGTGCAAAAACTTCTTCCAAAAACATGAATGCTTTTCCTACCAAAAACTGTTTTAAAAATCAAATGTCTTTGGTTTAAAAAATAAAGGGCAAGAGATGAAGATTCTAATTTCTGATAAACTTTAAAAAAAAAGACATTTAGAATTCCACATTTGTTGCTTTTAAGCCAGAAGGAAAATATATATATAACATTATATTAACATGTACAAAGAGGACTGTGCATTTAAAATCCACATGTGGACATGAGGATTTTTAAAAAGAGTGTCATAAAGCATAGGCCAAAGTGTAATGCATGTTCTTCACAACATATCTTTCACTCTGTTTTTCCCCCCAAAAGTGGACAAAGCTCTCATACCAATTTGAAATTTTCTTTTAATTAATTCCAATTCAGTTTTAGACAGGTAAATGAGGGAACCTGGGGTAGAAGAATAGCAAGGGTAAATTGCACTGAATCTTACTCAAAGGCCTAGCCTTCGCTATAATGGTAGTGGGTCCATGCAGTAAATCCATCTCTAGCACACTCCATTTCTATATAGAAAGCTATCAGACGGATGTTTTCTAGCCTAATGTTCTCCTTGGCTGCATCTACACTGCAGATTTAATTCAGTTTGATACTGCTTTAGCTGCCATGGCTCAATGCTATGGGATTCTGGGATTTGTAGTTTTGTGATATATTTAGTCCCACTCCCTGCTCAATGCAGGAACTCCAGCTAGAGCATCCTTTGCAGGTAGCTGTCCAGTCTCTAATTCCCATCCCATATTAAATTAAACGTACCTTTAAAAAACCTGAAAGGTTCAAAGAGATAACTATGGTGGATCAAGGCCTTGCAGACCTTTGCTCCAAGGCTTCTTTCCAATGGCTTTCAGCAAGCCATTCTTTCTCAAGCTCAGCTAAGCACACAGTACTTCATCCCAGTTTAGATCAATGGTTTATCTGACCCAATACTGTCAACTCTGTTGGCAGCAGCAGCAGCAGCAGCAGCAGCAGCAGCAGCAGCTCTCCAGAGTTTCTGGCAGGGTTCTTTTCTAGCCCTACTTGAAGATCTCTAATGCTCCCTCGTAGACTCCCTTCCAGGTATCATAACTGATAGCCATGTTTAAATATTTGAAGGAATATCATATTGGGGATGGAGCAAGCTTGTTTTCTGCTACTGCAGAGACTAGGACACAGAGGAATGGATTCAAGCTACAGAAAAACAGATTCCACTTCAACCAAGAAGGTACTTTATACTACTAGCTGTGGTTTGAGACCAGTATGATGGCTACGAAAGCAGTATCCCAATAGCAGCTGAATTTGTTTTGCATCTGACCCGTCAGTTCCTTTTCTACTATGAAGGCTCATGGGATTTGACGAGATCCTGAGCCCTAAACACATCCTCTGGAAAAGTTGCCCTGTTCCTGTTGATTTTATCCACATTTTCAAGAACAAGCTATTTTAAAAATGCACCAGCAATGAATAGAATGCCTGATTCTGAAGATCTAAGTACCTGAAGGAGACAGATTCTTCCTGGTGTCCTTATATTTCTAAGTGCAGGGAGCTGGTGTGTTGGGTCACTCAAAAGTGCAATTCCTACAATCCCAGGTGGTGAACTTAAGTTGTACAGTCCTTGAATGACTGGTTCAAGTGCCTTTTCCTCACAGACTATTTGAATAATCTCAAAGCATTCCAAGAAACACGGTCAAAATTTTAAACTTCTCCCACTTCTGAAAAAGCAAAACAACAGACGGAGCATGCACTAACCAGATGTTTAAACAGAAGAAGACAGAGCTGGCTTCTAAAGGACAGGTGGTGATATGGGCACAAAGGAATGGGAATATGATATGAGGTATTTTGGGGAATAAGCTGATGCCATCTATTAAATAAACTATGAAATCTCATTAGGAGTTGCTGGTAGATTTTAGAGAATTATTCATTTCTTCAGTATTCATTTCAGACTGCCTGCAGACTAAGGAAGCAAATTCTCCATCCTCATTTCTCTCACAGCCAAAAGAGAAAACAGAAATCCTAATGGAAGTAAGTCAGGAATCCCATGCAATAAGGATGGAGTGGATTAGTTCAATGGTACAGATCAGACAGTACCACCACCACCACCAATCATTTGCCAGAGTATTCTGCCATAGTTTAACCTAACAAGTCTATTAAAACAGCATCAAAATGTTACACAATAATCTTGTTCCAAAAAGTTATCAAAAAGTTCACAAACAGTAAACGCTGGCATATCATCATTTCCATACATCAGATACCTGAAATACACAGTAGCAGAGGTTGTGAAACACACAGATTCTAACTGCTACTTTCAAAAGTGCATGCTCAGAAAACTGAACTCTGGTCACCAACTCGGTACACACCCTGACAAGCTGCAGTAAAGATATCCAAGAAGAGAAAGAAATTGCTCTATTCTCTGCTACAGGGAAATGGTTTTCCTTACTGTTATCAATGTTCTTAGCCCTTTAAAACTGTACTGATTCATACCACAGGTAAAAAGAGGCAAAGGAAAACAAGTCTCAAAAGTGGATATCAGGGAAAAGGTGAGAGCAGAGAAGGAAAACTGTTAAAAGTCTCTTACCATACTTTCCATATCTGAAAGATACAAAGCATGATTAATCCAACAATAAATAAATAAAATGTAGTTAATGAGAGCTGCACAAATTATAAAATCCCCAGTGTTCAAGGAACTGTGCTTTGCATGTTTCCAGAATCAAAAGGTTGTGTCTCTTTCCTGTTTCAGAATTTTCACCCAATTCATGAAGCTGCCTTTTAAAAGCTAACCACTTCCAAAAGAAAAAGAACCGCATTTATGGACCAAGAAAAAAAAGCAACCCTGGAGAGAATTCAAGCAGAGAATTTACCCAAAACAAAACATAGGCTTAAGGATGCCAGAATCAATCTTTTCTCCCAGAGGGGCTGCAAAACAAAGGGCACAGCTACACAGCATCTGAACTTCTATGAGCCTTCTGGGTGTATCAGATCAAAGCAGACTTCCGAGTAGACTATGCAGACCACTTACACAAATGAAATTGTGTTCTAATAAACACAGACGGAATAATTTAATTTTTTTTATTAAGCAAAAAAAATCTCCATATCACCTTGAACAAGACCAGCCTATGTGAATCAATCCCAATAAACCAAAGTGTAGATGTAAATTTATTTCCAAGTTATGGTCAACTTCACATCATTGCCAACTAATAGCAATCCTAAAGTGTACTACAGTGGTTTCTTGGTGGGATAGGTTCCAAGAGGATTTGCCACTGCCTTCCACTGAGGCTGAGAGAGTGTGATGTGACCAAGGCCAACTAGTGGGTCACCACAGCTGAGTGGAGATTCAAACCCAGGTGTCTTTGAGTCCTAGCACAATACCCAAACCACTACACCACACTGGATCTCATATTTTTAGAAAAGAGTGCTCTAAAATGTGGACATGAACCTTAAAACTAGCATGGACCACAAGGCACTGGCAGGCAGGCAGGCATTAAAACCAAGTTCTCACTCAGCCTTGTTGGGCTAAACTTTTATTTGTAGTCTTGCCGCCTTAGCCATGAGGGCTAGAAACATGTTTTTTGTGATAAGTGAACGCAAAGCTGGAATGCTTAGGAATGCATGGTTCCTGTACGCCAGAGTCAGCTAGTGTTGCTTTTTGCAGTGAACAAATACTTTGCATTCTATTTAAGGGTGTCCAAAGTATACCCATTGTCCACACTGGGAAGAAATGTGCACATCTGTGATATCTACTAGTAACCCTCCTGGAAAAGTTATACCATGTATTCAATCCATAGTTTTCCTTCAACCACTAGTTATGCAAGCCTTTGGCTGTGGGTATGTGTGTATGAAATGTAGGCACAAGGCTAGCTTACTGACCACAAGAGACATTACTTGCTGCTCACAACCAGTATAGACCTCTCTATGATCCTGGTGGACTCTCAAGGCCTGAGGTAAGGGCAGATGTGCTGAACTGTAAAAGGGACTTCTACTTGGATGATTCTCAAGATACACCATCACCAGCCAAGCATGGCTCTGCAAAGGACTCTTAATGGTGCCTTTTCAAACCAATCACTTCTAATACATACATAGAATTGGTTCACGATTCATCCCTATTCTTCTAATGCATGTGAACTGCACCTTATCTTTCAAGAACTTGTGTATCAGGTGTTATGCCACTAACACAGTTAACAGAAACCTCCTGCAATTTAAAATCAGGTTTGCCATAAAAACATGAAGTTTAAGAAAACCTGTGTCTTACACTTTCAGGTGTGCAACTTAAGAGTTGCTGTTTGGAGTGTATTTTGGAAGGTTTACCCCCAGAGGCTTTAGTGCATATGCTGCAATGACTACAACTGAAAGGCAGGGCTGGACATGTGGCCCCCATTCATATGGCCCTTACCTTCGTTTTACAGGCCCTCCGCAAGTTGTCATTCAGGCCTATGCAAGAGTGATTTCTCCTTTCCCACACCTCTGAGATGGGAACAGTGATTAAAGAGAAAGAGAAGGGAGGGTGAGGCCAACTTGTGGGGTGCTCTCTGTCCACCACTGGCTTCAGTCCTTTGTGTTGCTGGCATGTAAACCTCAACACACTACCCTTAGGATTACCCAAAAGGGGGAAAAAAGGTACCCATCCCTGCTGCGGGCTTTTTAAAAAATCTCCTCTCCTAGGTCAACAAGGCTTAACCTTTTGGTGTCATCCAAAGCTGGCTGTATTTTACAATCCAGTCCCAGTTTGCCAAATATAAGGTGGACAGATCGGTTGTTCCTTGCCACTTGCAGCTGCAGTCTTCCTGCTGTTCTCCTTGAAGCCCAGAGAAGTATTACAGTGATACCCATGAATTCTCCAAGCTGGCTTCATTTCAGAGACAACATTAAGATCATCCCCAGGACTTTGTGCATTAAATTTGTAAAGGATGGATGCGTAGAGGCCCTTGCCTTAAAACTGATTGTCATTGTCATTCTGGTCCCTTTGGGTCCTGCAAATCTGATTTACGCTAAAACCCATGATCTGAGGGAAACCAGGGCTAAACCCTCACCATATTATGGAAGCTAGTTTTGACCAGCATTAAATATCCCTCCCAAAGAAGTAATTCTGAGGAAACAAATTTGAAATTCCCCGATTTTCTTGTTCATACTCCAAAATCTGGCTGTTTCTCTGCAACTTGCCGTGTTAGTATCTGATGGGAAGAAAGAGAAGCCACTGCTATGTGGAAGAGAATCTGCCAGACATTCCTTAATCCAAACAGGTAGATGTTGCATAAACAGACTGTGACGAAAAGTATAAAGACCTTTATCTTCCTGGCTGAGCTGTAGAACAGGTAAAGATAGCACTGCAAAAAGAAGAATACAAAAGAGCAGTTTATCCTGCAAATAGCACATATGCTGAACAAGCAGAGATGCTGTTTATTTCAAATGAAATTAAGAGCAATACATCAATTTAAAACAGATTACCAAATGTCAGTTTCACATCACAATCAATCCTGAAATGCCTAAAGGCTGCTGGAATCAGTATTCCATGAACAGAACTAGCATGAAATTGTTTTTATTGAGTAAGCACCCCTTACAGGCATCCTAAAGACAAAGTGGAATAGCTATTGTTGTGCATAAGTTATTTCTGACTTATGGCGACTCTTTCACAGAGGTTTTCTTGGCAAGATTTGGTGTTGGGGGGGTCCCTTTGCCTTCATCTGAGGCTGAAAGAGCGTGACACCCAAGGTCACTCAATGGATTTCCATGGCCAGAGTCATAGCTCAATGCTTAAACTACTACACCACACTGGCTTTAGTCACAATGGCATGTTCTATATTTATGACTATATTTAAATCTAGATGAAGAGTATGCGGTGCTTCTCAACAGATTCACAAACACAGCCTATGGGGCCTCCTGTTCCTCTCTCCCCATTCATAAAATTCAGTCATCTTACTTGCAGTACCTCAGAGTCCTTTTCTATCCTCCTACTCTGTTTTTTAACTTCAGGAATCTCAGATATGTCTTAGTTGCCTCTTTCCCCTCTCCTTTTTCTTCTTGCCTCAGGGATTTTAGCAGCAGTCCCTCAGAGGGCCCTCTCTTGTTTTCTAGCCCTTTGAAAATTATGGCAGCCCACCTGCTTTTTGCTTCCAGAAAACCCGTTTAGAATTTATTTTTTTAAAAAATGCCACTACACATTTGACCACTGCCGCTTAGATAACAAAAAAAACACTATCAAGTTTTGAGGCTTCTACCTGGACATCTCAATGAATTATGGCAGACACAAACATGCTCTTTTGTCATTATAGATTATAGAACATGAGAGTAAGCTTGTAGGCCCTTAAATTAATTTATGTCTAAAATTAAAGGCTATATCAACTCTTAAGAGATCAGAAAAATAGACACAAGCACCATTAAAACACAGAAAATGTAGTAAGTTACCTACCAAGAGGAAACAGGCTGCAAAAGGTAGAAGAAATGCTATGACATTCCCAATTCCTGTGTGATCTTCCTGTTGAAAAATTGTATTTGTAGGTCAAACTAAGTCAAAATGTCATAAGAAAGAAAGCAGAATTACTTTGTCCACCCGAACACAGCATCACATTTGGAAAGCCTTCCTGCCTGATCATCTAGACATGAGTCAACTTTTATGGCAGCTGCTATCTAAAAGACTGACAGGAAAATCCTAAACAAGTCAACTCAAAATAAGTACCATTGCATTTAGGCTTACCTACAACTAAGCAGGGATAGAACTGAAGAATGAATAATTTTTGTTTTAAGGAGGCATATGGATACTTTTTCATTTTGTTTCATACTCTGGGACACGGAAAATAGAATCAGAGCAAACTAAACTGGTATTTAATTTACTAGGAGCAGCGAGACTGGGAGGGGTTGTGACACAGTGAGTCATACCACAACGAACAAAATATAAACCAAGCTAGTGTGAAATATTAGGGCACTGGTCAAGTTTTCCAATTCACTCTTTAAAGTATTTTAAATAATCAACAACAGTTTTTAAAGTTTGTAGAACAATTAAACTCTCAATTTCCAGAAGTGGAAACAGTGTATTTGTGTTTGCCTTAATTCCTTCCAAAATGTCAAGAGCTACACTGATCTACCATATATCATACTGAACCATATTTTTATTAGTGTTCAAGTATGAAAGTGACACATAACATCTTGCGTTGTTCAAGATACTCAAAGAAATCCAAGTTGTGTGGAGAACCCTGTCAAATAAGTGCACATATTTATTAACTTGCTTCTTCTGGCAAAAACAGTATTTCGAGTTGATTCTAGAATGAGTCTTGTTGAAATTAGGAATCTTCTATGGATTTCCAGTCAAAATGTACTAGAGACAAATGTAAAAATGTTATCTAATATATTCTGCCAACTGTAATTTTAAAAATGGCTTTTACCTTGTCAGTATAACACAATTATGTTTGAATCCTAACATTTACCCTAGAAACCTTAAAATATCTTGTGATGATTGCCTCATGTCAAACATCTAAGTCAAACCTTTCTAAATAATGGTATTAAATATGTCAAATCCACAGCATCTTTTCCCCCATATTATCTCTCCAGTTACCTGAAAAGAATACTCTGCAAGGTGAACTCCTCGAATGAGATTCAAGGCACCGCACATGATGTTGAGAACAAGAGACAGAATTCCCAAAGGAGACACAGGTTGCATTCTGTAAGCAGGGGCTTGAAAAGGGGAAAGAAAAACAAGGGACAGACAAGTATAGCAACAACAACAGCACCCTGCTGTAAAATTGATGTACAGGTTACAGTGTATATAATGTATTCAAAATGCTCAGCTTTACTATAGAAATTTATTTATTTAACTTATATCCTGCCATTCTCCCAAAAGGGATCCAAGATGGCTTACATGGTGGCTTACAATAACAAAAAGATCCAAAGGAATTAAACATGCATATTATTAAAAACATGATTAAAACAGCTAAAAGACTAAAAACATATTAGAAGCTATACACGTACACACACACATATATATCTACACACACAGCCAAAAACATGCACAGACAGCACACTTCACACACTGCAACTCCATAATTAAAATTCAAAAGCCTGCCTAAATAAAAATGTCTTCACCTGTCTGCAGAAAGAAAGGACGAAGGGAGCTAACCTTACACATGTTAGCTTTCTTCATGAACTCTTCTTATCAGTACTGGAATCATCAGGAAGAATATATAGAAAGAATTCACAACTGGACTGGATCCATGCCAACACTTTATGTTTTGTATATGCCTTTAGCTCTTGCTATGGATGGTGGTTAAAGCTATTAATAAGCTGTACAAAAACTGGTTATTGGTTACAGTGTCTAACCTGACCCCAGAGCTGAGCTGCAAAGAATTCACCTTTGGGCATTGCATCTTACCAGACTCCACATGAAGGTCTGTGTGACCGTTCACCATCCCATTCATCAGTGCCATGTCTTCCAGTTTGACAAGCATGGGAGGCCGCAAGTGAAGCTCTTCTTGGATTTTTTCAATGCTGAACTTTGTCTGAGCGCAGTTTGTGTAATTGAAACGGCTTTTGACTTTCTGAATGACATTGTCTGCAGCAGAGAAGCAAGAAAAGCTCTCACTGAAAATAAGAAAATATATGTAAACATGCTTCATTTAAAGTGTATGCAGTCCATAGACTCAGCTCCCACATCACAGAATTTGTGCAGATTTTTTATTTAGCACACTGTACATGGAGTGTAATCAGATATACTGCTACTTCCACAGAATTAAGAACATAAGAAAAGATCGATTGGATCAGAGAAAAGCGATCTCATCTGTCATTTCCCTGTGACGATTAAAAATGTCTATGTACAACTGGACCTTAGTATCCACAGGGAATCAGTTCTGCCCCACCCCAATGGATACCAAAAAATCATGGGACCTCAAGTCCCACACAGTGCCATTAGGGACAACATGGGCTTGCCATCTGCAGATGCTGAAATCCGCAGATATGGAGGCTCCACTGTATATACAAAGCAGTACATGAGGGCCAATAGCCCTCTCCACAACTAGTAGTTAGGGGCATAATTGCCCCTGACTTTGGAAGCAGTAAATATATGTCAATATTCCTCAGAATTCAAGGGGGCAAAATAATAACAACAACAACAATAATAATATACCTTATTTATACCCTGCTTTTCTGTTGTCAAACAATCAAAGCGGCTTACACCAAAAAATCATTCCAATATACAGTGGTACCTCGGGATACGAAATACCCAGGTTACAAAATTTTCGGGATACGAAAAAATCCCCTTGGAAATCATTGTTCCGGGTTACGAATGTATTTTTGGGTTATGAAGAAAATTTTTGGTGCTTTTCGGCGCTTTTTCGCACGAAACGCGGCTTTTCCCCATTAGCGCCTATGGCAATTCGGCTTACGAAGGCTTTTCGGGTTACGAAAGCGGCCGCGGAACGAATTACTTTCGTAACCCGAGGCACCACTGTACAATACATTGTACATATAATAACCCCATCCCCCCTAAAAAAAGAATTAAACACATTACAATTCAAATTTATCAGTTAAAATAAACCATTAATAAAATAATCCATAAACTGAGTGATACACAGTACATAATGGGAAGGGAATTCATATTCAAAATGCTCTCTTAGGAGCTGAAAAAGCATGGAACCGAAGATACAGAAGTCATGTGATAATGCACTCTCCTTTTGCGGGGGGGTTTAAACAGAGGATGGACAGCCATCTCTCAGAAGGGCTTTAGTGGTGTATTTCTGAATGACAGGGGATTAGGTTAAATGGCCCTTGTGGTTCCTTCTAATGCTATGATTTTAGGAAGTTACCTGAGTTACTGAATGTATTACTTAGACGTCACTGGAGGAAATATCTTGTTAGCAGGAAGAAGCAATACAGAGCAATTTTGTAAAGCGTACTTCATTAAATAGCCTCAAGCAGAAAGTGAAGCAACCTCCCTTGGGGTGCATCTATACTGTAGAAATAATGCCATTTGACACCACTTTAAGTGCTGTCGCTCCATCCTATGGAATCCTGGGATTTTTATTTTTACAAAGCCTTCTCTGCCAAAGAGTCTGGTGCCTCACAGAACTATAAATCCCAAGAACCTGTAGGGTGGAGCCAAGACAGTTAAAGTGGTGTCAATCTGCATTATTTTTACAGTGTAGTTGCACCCTTGGTTTAGACAGAATCTGGCTTAAGTGGAATGTGACCAGGTCAACATCTGGGAGGAAAATTCAATCAATTCTTTTTTTTCCCCAAAGTAGAAAACCAAGACACTTCTCATCAATAAGAAACTACTTGACAATTTCAACAGATTAATGATCCCTTGGTCTCCTTCCAGAAGCTAAAATCATAAAGACACACCAGGAAATACAAGGGGCAATGGTATCCATGCAGCTGAATTTATTTGAAAAGTGATACTTGCTACAGAGATTTCTGAAGAAGAAGAGAAGGAAGAAACAACGCAAGCACACTACACACCAAATTCAAGAAAAGCATATGGCCTGGAGGTCAGGCCCACACTTGAAGCATCATAGGTAGTGGCAAATTCCCATTGAAGCTCTTCCAGGAAGCAGAATGCCATGGCAGCAGGGTAATTGTTTCTGCAGATCCCCATGCAGGCAATGTCTCCAGAAGAATGGAAACTGGAAGAAAAAAGAAAAGTATCCAGGATTCATAACAAGCAAAACATATAGACAAAGAACAAAAGAGGATGGAATAGGGCATGTTGAGCAGTGTAGCACTGCTGCAATCAAAGCTGTTCTTATATTCTGACACTCCATCGCCCAGAGCTGATTGCAGCTCAAGAAGAGAACTAAATACCTTGCCTGAAATACTCTAGTCACTGTTCTTAGAGCACAGCTCTTAATTTACAATGGGCAGAGTGTCTTTCACAACTGTAAACACCAGCCTTTATTGCAACTCTCAGAAACCACAGGTATAGGTGTATCTTTAATCTACACATCATCAGAAAGTAACTAGGACAAGTCACAGAGCAAATAGATGGGAGACTAGAACTCATCATCTACTAAACTGTGTTATTAATGGGGCTCTGCTTTTCAGTACTGCCAACATTCACAACATCTGGTCAAAATTCCTAGGGTATATTAAACAGATACAAGGCAATACCTCTGCTTTGAACTATAAACAGTTCACCTGCCTAAATCTATCTGAATGTAATTACCTTCAAAAACATATTAAGCCCAGTTTTGGTTTAAAATAGCTGGGATTCATGTTTAGGTGAGAACATGGTGCTGAACATAGGTGTTTGGGCTGAAATCTTATGCTTCAATAAGTCTGAATAAATGAATGGGACTAACATGTAAGCAGGAATGCATAGAACTGCGATGTGGTTAGTTTCTGTCTCCGATTTTTCAAGATCAGAACAAAAAGACCATGTTCAAAAACATTAAAAAATTAAAAAGCAAGGGCAAGAACTGGAACGCTATGAGGGTGTAGGCAATGATGGCAGGAGGAAAAGACTGCAGGCAAAGCGGCCATGAAGGAATGCAGGACTTGGAAAAATAAGCTGCTGACAACCAGGTTAATTTGTTTGCCTTCCCTTGCATGACCCAGGAAAAACTGCAGCCACCAGCACAGTGCACCAAGAGGGCACCAACTAACGTTTCGAGACCCTCACCTAAGAGGGAACTTTAAACAAGTGGACAGGGGAAATTGCAAAGTCAGAACAGTTTCAGCAAAGTTCACTTTACTGAACTTCTGTGCTCTGCTGAGCAATTTGCCTCTCCCAATGACAAGCAGCTTTAACAAAACTAACACCTACAAATGTTCATAGACTGTTTACACTGCAGAATGCATGTAGAATGTATTTTTCCTTAATAAAGAAATAAAGGAAGCATGGCACTGGAAAACTAAACTGCTCAGAACTGTGGAAGTCTGTATTCTTTCACCACTCTGGAGTAGAACTTCATTCTCTCTATACAGCAAAGCACATACAGCCCTGATTTACAGGACAGAGAAACCAAGTACAAAATAGTTGAACTAGGTGGTATTTTGCCTCTGTAAAAATTTTACCAAGTTCCGATGACATCTTAATCAGCCTTTCACTAGCTTTTCTTTCAGATTTGCTTCTTAGGCCCCATCTGTCCTGCGCGAAAATAATTCAGTTTGACATTACTTTTAACTGCCATGACTCAGTGTTATGGAATCCTGGGATTTGTAGTTTATTGTGGCACCAGAGATCTCTTAAAGAGAAGACTAAATATCTCACAAAACTACAAATCCCAAAATTCCATAGAACTTGGCCATGGCAATTAGAGAGATGTCAAACTGCATTGTTTTTGCAGCGCAGAGGAGGTCTTATTGTAAGACTAGGGTGGAACATATTGCAATGAAATAAATGCTCAAGAAGCCATGCATAAAAGTGGCATCAGGCAGAACCAAGATTTGCCTGAAGCTGAAATGTAGCTTACTGTATGCTGAGGTCACGTTCTGTGGCTGTACCACGATCTGGATACTGAGCCAGAATGGACGACAAGGCCTTGAGTTTCTTCCTGCATTCCAAGAAGTCCTGGTCTAGATGGAAGTCCGTGGAGGCCGAGAGTGGAAGTCCATCCCTCACCCGCACCACGCAGGCAAAGAGGATCATGGACATCCTCCTCAGGAGAACTCATGGGGACAGCCTGGGAATAAACATTTTGTTTAATGTATCTGCATGATGCTCTCCTGGATTACAATACATAGAACAAGATAAAAGCAGCACTGAACACACACACGCAAACAGAAGCGGAAAGCCAGTTTAAAGCCTAAGCAAGTTAACAAGCTTGTAAATGGGGACCAACTGTTGACTGTGCATGCCGACAAACTGTAAAGTAACGTAATGCCTCTTCTCTTCACTAAGCCAATTATGTCCCTTTGCAACCACAGACACACACTATAACCGATACAAGAGGCCAGATTTTCATACTCTTCAGCCAGGATACAATAGTGGCCAATTGCACACATAATGGAGCACAGCATAATGGGTCTGATAAACTCAGTAGACTCAGTAAAATCAAGGAGACTTCTCAGTGGCTTCTCTCAACCTCTGGAAGTCCCTTCCACAGAAGGCTAGGCTGGCCTTCTCCCTGCTTTCTTTTTGTCAGGAGGCAAAGAACTTTTTAAAAAGTAGGCTTTTCGTGTGTAAACAAAGGAGCTTCTTAAGATCATTTTAAAAATCTTTTTAAACTTCTCTAATAATTTAGAAAGTATGTTTAATTAGTTTTTTTAAACTGTGAAACCTTTAAAACTGACTCTGTCTAAGAGTCACCTCAGGTGCCAATGTGGGAGAAAAGCATCATACAAATGAAATTATTAAAATGAATAAATAATAAAGAAATAGAATGAGGTATCCAAGACTGTCCTGCACAAGCAGAAGCCACCTTTTCCCACTCCACACTTTCCACGAGTGTCTGGCTTTAATAATAATAATAATAATAATATGTTTTATTTGTATACCGCTTTTCCTATGATCAAAGCGGTTTACAGCATACATATGCATATATAACAAAGCAAATAACAAAAAACAAAACAAAACAAAAAAACTCTGCTTCTCTCCCCTCAAGATGGAGGTCGGGGGAGGGCTCCTCTTCTTGGCAGGCAGAGGCCCGCCGCCCCCCGCCCGCTTCTCTCCCCTCAAGATGGTGGTCGGGGGAGGGCTCCTCTTCTTGGCAGGCAGAGGCCCTTAAGGGGTCTTGGGTGATTGTGATCAGTCTTCCTGAGTGCCTTGGCTATATGAGGACCCCTTCCCCCCCACCCCAAAATACACCACTGCAAAAGCAGCAGTAATAGAGGAGGACACCATATGCCACTCCCCAAACAGGTTGCTCAGAACCAGTCTCTGGAGGATAACAAATCTTCTCTTCCTCTGTGTCTTTCCATTGCCACTGCAAGCTTCTTCTCTTCCTCACCATTGCACCCTTTTCTCGTCTCCTCTCACTGTACTGGGGGAAATTTTCACTTTGCCAGATTTCAGGAGCATCTACTGTTTCTTCCACTGTCCATTTTTGTACCATTTCGACTGATGAAAAGTTCTGAAGAACGCAAAATCTCTTAAGACCTCCCACCATGGCAATTGCCACTGCCCTGGCCTCAGAGGAAGAGAAGAGGCAGGCAGAGCTCCACCATTCCTAGCCCCAGAAACAAACGAAAGGCCCTCCCTTCATCTTAACTACTATCTTAGCCTCAGAAGAAGAGCGTGTGCAGAGTAGGGTGACCAAAATGGCCAAGGGTCTGGAAACCATAAAGGTGACAGTAAGAGCTGTTCGACAGTGAAAGATGCTGCCCTGGAGAGTGGTGAGTCTCCTTCTTTGGAGGTTTTTAAACACAGGCTGGGTGGCCATCTGTTGGGGAAGCTTTGATTGGGAGTTCCTGCATGGCAGGGGTTGGACTGGATATCTTCCAACACTATGAATCAATGGCCCAGTCCAGACAGGCGCAATAGGGTGCCCTCGTCACGTGCGAGGGGCGGCACTTTTAGACTTCCCTCGCACGTGATGAAGGCGTCAAAATGGTGGCGCCCTGTACAGATGGGCACCACCATCATTATGTGACAGATGCCTAACATCCACACGTTGTGGTGCCACTGTGATGTTGCAATTCTTTTTGGTCCACGAGGAAGTCCTGTGGTCTGGAGGCTGTGGCTTCCCCGGGGACCAAAGCTGGGCACCAGGAGACTGTCCTTTTTGGATGGTCTGTCCCGCGCCTTTGAGTCTAAGAGAAGGAGGCAGAGGTCCATCATGCCTAGCCCCAGAGGCAGATGAAAGGCCCTCCCTCCATCTTGGCAGCCAGCTACCACTGGAGGAAGAGAAGGAGAGGCAGGTACAGGTCCACCATGCATCACCCCAAAGGAAGATTAAAGACCCCCTCTATCTTAACTGTTACCACCCTGGTCTTGGAGGAAGAGAAGAACAGGAAATACCTGCTGGATTCAATCCCCTTCCCCACTGCCATTCTCACCTCCTTTTGCGTCGTGTCTTCTTTAGACTGTAAGCCTGGGGCAAAGAACTGTCTCATTAACAGATTATGCTGCTCTGAGAGCCTTTGTGGCAGAAAAGAGGGTTATAAATACTGTGATTTTTTTTTTTAAATGGGGAAAAATGTTTCACGTGGCACTAAAAAGACATTGAGCGTCCAAGCCTTCTGAAAGGGATGATGGCTTTTGTCAGGGAGCCACAATGGAAAAGGCTTTATGACAGCCTGCCCTTGCACAAGAGGCTCCAGAGAAGGACCTCTGATAACCAAGGAAGTTCACGAAAGCATGCATTCTCCTAAAGCACTAAAGGCAAGAGGCAGTCCTTTTAATATTCAATGAGAACTGCTCACTCCACTCTGCCCTGTGTCCCAACACAAAGCAACATTCCTGAGCGGGTGGCAGGGCTGAAGTTTCTCATTTCTTGGGAAAAGGAAACATCATCATTTAAATGCCATTGCCAGGAAAGATAACAGACGCCCCATCGCTGTCTCCTGCCAGGCACACAAAGCGAGTGCATGGCTACACTGCAACCTAATCTCATCTTACAAGTTAAAAAGGGCCCCACGTCATGCAAGGCTTCAGCCATGTTCCAAAGTGTAATTCCAGCTCTGATCTTTCTGCACTGAACCTCAGTCGCCTGCAGCTTTGTATCAAAGATGAACGTGGCTTTTGTGCCATTTAGTTTTCCTAGATCATAGAATCCTGGAGTTGGAAGAGACCCCAAGAAGGGCCCTGATCCAGTCCAACCCCCTTCTTCTGCTGTGCAGGAACTCTCAGTCAAAGCATCCCCATTGAGAGATGGCCATCAGTCTCTGCTTAAAGACCTCTAAGGAAGGAGACTCCAATACACTCCGAGGAAGGAGTTTGTCCCACTGTCGAACAGCCCTTACTGTCAGGAAGTTCTTCCTAATGTTGAGCTGGGATCCTCTTTTCCTGCAGCTTGCATCCATTGCTCCATTGGGTCCTAGTCTCTGGAGACGCAGAAAACAAGTTTGCTCCCTCCTCAATATGACATTCCTTCAAGTATTTAAAGAGGGCTTTCATTTCACCTCTTAACCTTCTCTTCTCCAGGCTGAATATCCCCAGCTCCCTAAGCTGCTCCTCAGGAGGCTTCATGGTTTCCAGCCCCTTCACCATTTTAGCCGCCCTCCTTTGGACACATGGCTCCAGTTTCTCCACATCCTTTTTGAATTGTGTTGCCCAGAACTGGACACAGCACTCTTCCATTTGGGGCCTGACCAGAGCAGAAGAGAGGGCACTATGACTTCCCTCGATCTAGAGACTAGACTTCTATTGACTGCCCTGGCTCAGTGCCAGGGAATCCTGGGAATTGTAGTTTGTTGTGGCACCAAAGCTCTCTGACAGAGAAGGCTCAATGCCTCACAAAACTACACTTCCCAGAGTTCCCCAGCGCAGAGCCACGACTGTTAAAGCGGTCCCAACCCGGGTTATTTCTGCAGTGTGCTTCGGACCAAACAGACCGGGCTCTCCAGGGCGGTGGCCCTCCTTCCGCCCGCCTCAGCAGCCGACCAAAGCCTCCCAAGCCCCGCCAGAGTCCCTCCGGGGCCTCCTCCCGCCTCGCCTCACCTCACTGTTTGCTGGGTGTCAACGCGCCAGGCTGCTCCGGAAACGGCCTCGGCAACAACAAACGCCCTCGCCCCGCCCACTTCCGGCTACCGAGTGGCGGCCAGAGCGGCACTATCAGCCAATGAGGAGGAGGAGGAGGCGGGGCCTCCAAAGGGCGGCAAAGACGCCCACTCTCTAGAGGAAAGGAACCTCGCCCGCCTCCGCCACGGAGACTTCCGGTTCAGCGTCGACACTCAGCCGCCTTTGGTTCCCCTGGAGCTGCGTGGGAGGAAGTGACGTCACTGCGCATGGGTGGCTTGAGCTTTTTAGCTTCTGTTTGGTCATGTCCTACTTACATCCCCAGGATATAATGGGCCTCTGGGCTGATTGCCTTTAAAGTGTTGCTTTTATGTGTTGTGTGTGTATATAGGTCCTCTATTTTAATTGCTTTTAAAGTGCTGTTTTAATATATAGTATGGTCCTCTTTTTAAACTGTTGTTTTAATGTGTTTTATATCTGTATCTATATATACTATTTTAATTAATTGTTTTTAAAGTGTTGTTTTCATGTATATATATGTGTGTGTGTGTATATATATATGTATATATAATTATTATTATTATTATTAAGCTTTATTTATAAAGCGCTGTAAATTTACACAGCACTGTACATACAATCTTTTAATTAGGCGGTTCCCTGCCCTCAGGCATACAATCTAAAAAGACACAACACAGAAGGGGAAGGGAGTGGAGGATGGAGCCGGAAGCCTTCTGGGAAGGGCTCAGTTCCTTTGGGGAGGCCTGATGGGATTGGCCCACCCCATATATATATATATTATATTACGTATAATATATATAATGTTATGAGCCGCGACCTGGACTTCAACTCCCAGAAGCCCTGGCTAGCTTGGTGTACACCTAGGAATTGTGGGAGCTGAAGTCCAAAGCACCTGGAGGACCAGAGTTTGGGAACCACTGCCCTACATTTTTCTTGCGTTTTGTCCTACATTTGTTGGTGTCTTGTCCTCCTTTGTGGCCAGAGTCATTCTCTATTGGTGACCCTGACCACAAAAGAGGACAAGACACCAACAAATGTAGGATAAAATTAGATTTTCCTTGACAGAAACCGATGGCCTTCTGACCCTCTCTCTCCTCTCGAATGGCTCTGGTCCAAAACACACTGCAGGAATAACCCAGTTTGATACCGCTTTAACTGCCTTGGCTCACTGCTAGGGAATTCTGGGAATTGACAGTTTTGTGAGACATTGTGGCTTTGGTGCCATAATAAACTACAGTTCCCAGGATTCCCAAACACTGAGCCAGAAAGCGGTCTCCAACTGGATTATTTCAGCAGTGCGTTTTGGACCACAGTCATAGGAATGCTGCGTATAGTTGCTTACATCCCTATTTAGAAGAATGGCATCATTCAAAGGGGCCGGGAATGGCTGGTTTGTCACTGTCCCTTGAAGCACTGTTAGATAACCAATATGATGAAAGCATTCACTGGGAAAAGACCCTGTTTATGTCTTTTCCTGGCTTAGAAGCTCATTTATCTTGGCTTCCCTCCGTCACGCGTCATTTTTATGGCATTAATCCTTCTCCTTCTGTATTCTGGGGAGCCAGCAATAATAATGCTGATCTGATCTAGATAAAACGTTTACATAGCTGATCTATGTGAAGCACTTCTCACTCACTATCTCTAAATTCCCAACTGTAAAGCATCATGAGAGCTTCATCTGCAAACCAGAGTCCTTCCTTTCCTCCCCAACCTTTTCTATGCCCCACACCCTGGAAATATTTAATGTCCTCACCCCTTACAAAAGTAATATCTCATTTGCAGGTGAAGAGGTCTAATTTCTCATTTTGAGCCCCATACAACGTGGCAAGTTAACAAAAGGAACTTTCTTAAAAAACAAAGCTTTTAACTCAGTGCATAAGACACAAATCTTAATTTGCTCAGTTTCGATTTGCATTTTATGCACTGAGTTAAAAGCTATGACCCTAGGATAGGTTTGGCTTAGGCTCTCCATAAGTCAAAAAACACAGCAACAGTATAAAAATCACATTGAACCATATATGTCCCCCATTGAATGAAGTATGTGGGACAAATGTGGATGTTGACCACAGGGGTCTGTCCTGGGCCCAGTGTTATTCAACATCTTTATCAATGACTTGGATGAAAGAATTGGGGGCATACTTATCAAATTTGCAGATGACACCAAATTAGGAGAAATAGCTAATACTCCAGAGGACAGGATCAAAATTCAAAATGACCTGAATAGACTGGAAAGCTGGGCCAAAGCTAACAAAATGAAATTCAACACAGAGAAATGTAAGATACTGCATTTAGGGCAGAAAAATGAAATGCATAGTTATAGGATTATGGGGGACACCTGGTTGAATGAAACTACATGTGAAAGGGATCTGGGAGTCCAAGTAGACCACAAGTTGAACATGAGTCAACAGTGGGATGTGGCAGCTAACAAGGCCAACATGGTTCTAGGCTGCATCAATGGAAGTTTATGGTCTATATCAAAGGAAGTAATAGTGCCACTCTATTCTGCTTTGGTCAGGCCTCACTTGGAATAATACTGTGTCCAGTTCTGGACCAAAGGAATGTGAAGCATGTCCAAAGGAGGGCAAAGGAGGGAAGGCCTTGAAGAAAGACTTAAGGAGCTGGGCATGTTTAGGGTTAGGCTGAAGGTTAGAAGAGAAGGTTAAGAGGTGATATGATAGCCCTGTTTAGGTATTTGAAGGGGTGTCACATTGAGGATGGAGTAAGCTTGTTTTCTGCTGCTCCATTGACTAGAACACAATGGATGCAAGGTACAGGAAAAGAGATTCCACCCAAACCTTAGGAAGACCTTCCTGACAGCAAGGGCTGTTCGACAGTGGAACATACTCCCTTGGAAAGTGGTGGAATCTCCTTCCTTAGAGGCCTTTAAACAGAGGCTGGATGGCCATCTGTCAGGGACGCTTTGATACAGAGTTCCTGCATGGCAAAATAGGGTTGGACTGGATGGCCCTTGTGGTCTGTTCCAATTCTATGATTCTATGACTTACAAATAGAATGCATCAAAGTAGCTTTATGGTAGCTTTGTGTCAAAAAAACGGTATTGTTAATGTTCTTCCAGTGGGAATGGTTTGCTGTTTTGGAGAAGCTTCTTTGAAAAAGAATTTGATTAGGAGGCTGTCTAAGGCTTATAAGGATGTGTTTTTTACCACTAAGTAAGCAAGCAGATAAGAGCGCAAAAGGCCTCTAAGCAACTGTTAATTAAATATCTTCAGAAAAGGTGGAGAGGGCTTATCTAAACATTTCCTTGCCAGTTCTTGAACATCTGGCCTCTCAAAGGGACATGAATCGCCTGGGGGAATGGCAATGAAAACAACGCACTTATTCATCCAATAAGTGTGCATCAGTCCCATTTCGAACATCAAGTGACTCTTATGCGTTGCTGACCTATATGGAGTAAAAATCACATGGCAGGGCTTCTTTGCAAGAGATAAAAATCCTTTATCTGTATGCTTTTGTCATTCAAAAAGTCCCTGTTGCTATCTGTTATATATATTTCACAGATGAAAAACTGGGACATTTGCAGGCAAGAAACAACAGGCGAAGATGGCAAAAAGCTATTATTGAGGAAGACCACGCAAGAATGAGAGATTGCAGAAGTTTGCTTTCCCAGCTTCAAAACTGAATTAAAGACAGTATTGTTCAGGAACATGTTCCCAGACATTACATGATTGTTATCCAATATTGTTTTAATTTGTTATCTGCTATATTTTATTGGAATGTTAATATGTATTAATATGTATTGTGTTTAATTATTTTCATAGAATGTACGCCAAAGGCAGGCTTATTTTATCTATTTTTAATTGATTGTATGTACAGTGCTGTCTAAATTTACAGCACTTTATAAAGCTTACTACTAATAATAATGATAATGATAATAAATTTCCCTGAGCCTACAGGAAAGGGCAAGATCCTGCCCCCTTTTCACCTTCCTGGGGCTGCGTCCGCACAGCAGAAATCATTGAGTTTGACACCACTTCAGCTGCCCTGGCTCAGTGCAATGGGATTCTGGGAACTGTAGTTTTGTGAGGCATTTAGCCTTCCCTGTCGGAGAGCTCTGGTGCCACAACAAACTACAGTTCCCAGAGTTCCATAGCCCTGGAGCCAGGGCAGTTAAAGCTGTGTCAAACTGCATTATTTCTGCAGGGCAGATGCAGCTTCTGTGAAGTTTAGGAGTCAAGACTAGTCTAAGTATCTACACTGTAGAAATAATGGAGTCTGACACTACTTTAAGAGCCATGGCTCCATCCTATAAAGTCCTGGGAATGGTAGTTTGGTGAGGCACCAGCACTCTTTGGCAGAGAAATCTCAAGACCTTGTAAAACTACCGATCCCAGGAACTCATAGGATGGAGTTACAGCACATAAAGTGGTGGCAAACTGCATTATTTGTACAGTGTAGATGCACCCTGAGAATCAGTAGGATCTTAAAACCAGAAAACAAACTGAATATACAGTTATGAATCTGCGCTGGCAAGGAGTGAAATAGATGTGATTCTATGGTGAAAAAATGTTCCAGATATGAAAATCATAATCCATGTGAATGAATATAAAGGCAGAAAAGTCACAAATACAATATACGGAGGGGCCGAAATTAACGAAGAGCAAAGTCCTGTGCAAATTTATACACGGAATAAACGCACAATAAAATAAGCAGAATAAATGCACAAAGAAGACGTTGCACAGAGAACTGATTTAAGCTCCAAATTGAGTTTATTTTATGGTTCGTCTGAACGAAACGCTGAATGAGGCTGATTTGGGTGGATGGCAGCCAGCCTGGATTCTCTGCTAATCTGAGTCGGCAACAAAACTGCGGAAGCAAGGCTAATTGCTCTAATTGCTAGCTAAATGTAACAACCCTAGGATTACAAGATAATGAACCTGCTGTAATTAGTCATACACCAAGACTAAATAAATCAGCTTCCAAGAAAAGAGAGGAATTAAAATATCTTAACTGTTTATAAGAGAGATGGTTTAGGGATTTGAGTCTTGGACTATGGCTCTGGAGGCCAGGGTTTAAGTCAACTCTGATTAATGCCAATCTCAGCCTAGGGATTTCTTCAGAGGAGATTTGCCATTGCTTCTCTCTAGGGCCGAGAGAGTGTGACTTAGCCAAGTCACCCCATAGGTTTCTGTGGCTGAGCAGGGATTCGATTCTTGGTCTCTCGAAGTCCTAATACAAATGTTAGACCACTAGACCATGTTGTTGTTGTTGTTGTTGTTGTTGTTGTGTGCTTTCAATTCATTTCAAACTTATGGCGACTCTATCACAGGGTTTTCTTTGCAAGATTTGTTCAGAGGAGGGCTTGGCTTTGCATTCCTCTGAGGCTGAGAGAGCATGACTAGCCCACGGTCGAGCCGTGATTCGAACTCTGTTCTCCAGAGCTGTAATCCAATGTTGCTCAAACTATTACTTCACTTTAGCTCTCCCAATAAATAAGGTAACTGATAGATGATCATAAAGGAGACTGAATGTTATAGATATCAGTTATATGTCGTATATAGATATGTGTGTGTGTTATATATGTTTTATATATATGTTTGCAGTGTGTTTTGGACCTAAGAGATTTATTTTAGTATGATTTGTGAAAGGTGCCGGGGTTTTTTGTCGTGGTTGTTGTTGTTGGAAGTGGATACTGTTTGACACCGGCTTAACCGCCATGGCTCAGTGGTATGGAATTATGGGATTTGTAGTTTTGTCTTCTGTCTGTTGCCGCAACAAACTACAAACCCCAGGATCCCATAGGCAGGACACACATTAATCAAAGCATTGTCAAACCGTGCTAATTCTGCAGTGTAGTAGCAGCCAAGGCCTACAATAAAGCTTTTAGCCCCACTCAGGCTTCATCCGCACTGCAGAAATAATGCAGTTTGGTGCCACTTTAACTGCTGTGGCTCAACGCAACGGAATTCTGGGATCTGTAGTTTCATAAGACATTTATTAGCCTTCTGTCAGAGAGCTCTGGTGCCTCACAAAAACTCCCAGTCCCAGGATTCCAAAGGATGGAGCCCATGGCATTTAAAGCAATATCAAAGCGCATTAAATTTTGTGCCGAGGCAGCAACCTAAAACCACAACTTGACACTCCTATACCCTTCTCAGGCTACATAAGTGACATTGCTATTATATTCCACATTAGCTGCCATTATTATTATTATTTATGGCAACATCCCTTGGATTTCTGGGGTTTGTAGTTCAGTCAGGCCCAAGCGCTCCTTGGAGAATGGAATAGAATCACAGAACTGTTACTTTTTCACAGATATTCATGAGTCACGGTTGGAACTGTGACTGGCTTGAATGCCAAACTGTGATGTTCAGTGACTGTGATTCATTCTGCTCTTGAGCTCCAAACTGTGAACTACCAATCCCATAATTCATAGGCTGTTGCTAGGGCAGGGCCTCTAATCTGCCTTCAACTGCCACTTCGTCAGGAAAGGCGGGGGAGGAGCCAAATCACGAAGCTGCTAGTTCTCGCGATATTACAGCGCGAGGCAACTGATTACGTTCACGTTCGAGGAGTCAGTGCGCATGCGTCCCACATGAGGACTGACCCTCCCTTCCGAAGGAGGCGGGGCTTAACAGAAGGAGCGTCGTCCTTTCTCTTCTCCCTTCAGGCAAACGAGCGTTCAAAAATAAATGCGAGGGGGCGTGGCCTGGTGACGCCATCGCCTTTTCTGAGCCAGAGGAGAAAAGGGGCGGGGCGTGAGGTGGGCTGGCCAATGGGAGTGAGGGAGGAGGCGGGGCATAGCGTACGTAACGTGCGTGTAGTGCGCGCGCGCCCCGTGCCACAGAGGCAAGGGAAGGAGTGCGCGTGCGCGGGAAGGTGGGCTGGGCCGCTCCTTCCCTCACAGAGAGAAAGAAAAGGACGTTAATGGCGGCAGAGCTTCGCCTTGTCTTCCTCAAGGGCTCCTCTGAGGGAAGGAAAGGGAGGAGCGGCGAGGGAGCGGGAAACGAAGCGCGGCGGCGGCGGCCAGGTAAGGGTCACTGCGAGGGAAGAAAAGAGTTAAAGCGGTTTCAAATCGGATTATTTCTGCAGTGTGTTTAAGGCTGCGTCCACACTGGAGACATAACCCGGTTTGGCAGCGCTTTAATGCTCTGTCTGGCTCTCTGCTATGGAATTCTGGGAGTTGGAGTTTGTTGTGGGGCCCAGAGCGGAGCTTATTACTTTGATAATGATAATGATGCTGTACTCTCCTGTCTTCCTTTGACTGAAGGCGAGACACAAGATCACAGTCTAATAATGATGGCGCTGTAATAGGAAAGCCAGGCATGATATGAAAGTATAGCGATATGATCCTGTGTCTCCCTTTTATTGAAGGGGGACAGGAGGAGGGAAGGTCAGCCAGGAGCCCTGCGTCCTTTGCCCCGGATCAGGGAGTCTGGGGGGCTGCCATTTGGTCTAGAAATAGTAGCAACTTAAAGAAAGAGAGGAAAAGGTCTTTAGGGAAGGAAAGGCGAGAGTGGGTTTGTGTTGCCAACAAGGGCTAGCACAGATTCCTGGGTTGGTCATGGTGCCCAGATGAGAGATGGCATTGTAGTTGTGGGCCCTTGGCTCTGGATCCTGCAAGGCTGGGCTCTCCCTACTCCTCTTGGGTCAGGCTCTCATTGGTCTGGAGGGCCATTGTGGCCTTCTTCGTTGGCTTGGCAGTGTCTCTCTCTGCAAGGCCTGAAGCAGGGAAAGATCTCTTTAAAGGCCTGTTTGTGTGCCAGCATCCTGGGGTTGAAGCTGAGGCATGCAGAGCCACCGTCCTTCACTCTCCCCGCCCCTCTCCATAAGAAATAGCTTTTCATGATCATATCGTCTTTTCAGAACAGACCCCTCTGCCTTTTAATGGATGATGAGTCAGGACTGAGAAATTGTAGAAGCTGACTGTGAATAAAAGAGTCCGCTCCAGAACTGTTCTGGGTTTACAGTGTACCCCAATGTCTATAGCACTCTTCTGTTTGGAGCAAAGAAACATGGAGGATTTAACCCTATGAGGTTATAATTAATTGCCACTGAGTCCCTTACAAATCAGTTGAGTTTTAAGACCTGGCTGCTTTTGAAACAGTAGCTGGGTATGGATGCTGTTAGGCAGGGTTTCTCCCACAAGTGCTCAGTAAATGGACACTACATCAGAGAGCAGGGGTTTTTATTGCCTTGTGCCAAGATGAGATTGGTTAGGAAATATTTAGCCATTGGATGCATTTAAATGTTTCTGATTCTGGGTTGTCAAGGATAAGCAAACACACTGTTGCAGAAGGCGGACCGTAAACAAACCACAGACCAAAAGGTCCCTAGTTTAGCACTGATTTCTATTTCATTTTATACTAGTTTAAAAAACCCCAGTGATAAACAAACAGTATGCGGCAACATGTCAGGCCAATGTGGTGTAGTGGCTTGAGCCAGAGGATCCTGGGAATTGTAGTTTATTGTGGCACCAGAGCTCTCTGACAGAGGAAGGTAGCTCTCTCACAGAGCTACAGCTCTCAGGATCCCTAGCCCTGATCCAGAGCAGTTAAAATAGTCTCAAACTGGATTATTTCTGCATTATATTTTGGACTAGAGACTCTGGAGACCAGGGTTCAAGTCCCACCTCAGGCAGGGAAGCCCACTGGGTGACCTTGGGCAAGCCACACTCTCTCAGCCTCAATGCAATGGCAAATGATAGGTTCACCTTAGGGTCACTATAAGTTGGAAATGACTTGAAGGCACACAACAACAACAAATAGTACAGGATTACAAAAACAAATCAGACAGCAACAAAAACACAACAAAACAGCAGTATGCTGTTATTTCTGTATGTCTCGTGTATAGTTCTTTATAATTTACCAATCCTTTTCTTTATCAAATGCTATTTGGTACAGATAAATCTGTTTCAAAAGATATGAGTAACTTGTCCTGGTGGTACTTTGTTTAACTTGACTTTTGAACACAACAAATCAGGGAAAGATCTAATTTGTGGATGGGTTGGGGAGCATTGTTTCAGCAGTTTGTTGAGGGAGAAACAACCCGGAGCACCATTTCCTTTGGGATTCTGATGTCCCATTAAACCAGCGGTGGACTAGTCCACTATTTGCTTGCCCGATGCTAGTGATATGTTCATCCTGCTGCTTATGAAAGAAGCCAGTGTTGCCCTGGACACCTGACATGTCATGACCTGCAAGCTAGGTCACTATTTCCACAAAGGTCGGTGGCTAAATGTTTGCTGTTTTCCCTTCAGCAAACTGGGGTGCATTGCAGATGGGCCCATGAGGCCCTGTCATTACGCGCGAGGGGTGGCGCTTCCTGATGCGCCTTGGCCCTTGCGTGTAATGACTATGTCAAAATGGTGGTGGCCGTTCCACATGGCCGCTGCCATTTTGACGTAGCAGACGTTCTGCGTACGCACATTGCGCCGGGGCGTGAGTGCGCGACTAGCGCCTCACGGCGTCTCTTCCGGGGGCCAGGAAGGAGCGCAATTTTCGCATTCCTTCTCTTCAGCATCCAGGAACCGCACCGTTTGGCTGCTGCAGTTCCCGGACGCTGCAACCGGCAGCGGTGGCAGACTGCCGCTTCTCAGCGGTCTGTAACAGGGCTGAGTTAGCTAAAAAGAATCTGTACCTTTCTGGTCAAGGCAAGGGTGGGAATCATCTTAGCTAGCCATATTTTTTGGGACTGCTGTTCATAGCATTTTTACGGTAGTTGGGTTGTGAGTCCAATTCCAATAACAGTTGTAGAGCTTCATAATTCTCACCCCTGTTTTTCGTGGTCTTTGTGTGGTTTGGGTGTATGATACTCCTCATTTCTAACAGATGTGGGCCGAATGAAACATACCGCTTCTTAGTTCTGAACCCTGTAGTAGTTGCACCCTCACTGCAGAAATAATCCCCTTTAACTGCCATGGCTCAGTGCAGTGCAATTCTGGGAACTATAGTTTGTTGTGGCAGAGAAAGCTAACTACAATTCTAGAACTCCATAGCACTAAGCCATGGCAGTTAAAGTGAATTATTTCTGCAATGCGTATGCAGCCATTGGTGCATTGGTATTGGTGGTGTGCTCTTTTTCTCACTCCACCACTTCCACACAGATAGAGGCACACATCATAACCCATTTGTAAAAGAGAGTGGGAAAGGAGCAGAGATTAATTCTGCTTTGTCCAGTGCTTTGTTTAGGAAATAATCTTGGGCATATCTGCAGTTTAAATATTCTCTCCCCCTGAGCTCACCTTCTCTGACAAAAGCTCTTCAGCATCTATAGAAGTTCTGTCTTCCGCTTGGTTCACGTGGAATTCCCTCTGACTGGTTATCATTGGTTTCTTGGTAATACAGGAGGAGGCATTGCTTCCAGCCTTGGCATTCTACTCCCTCTTTATGACTGCAGGCATTCTGAGCTGCTTGAGTTCTGATGTGCTTCTTTTTCTCCAGGGTGGAAGTGGTGAGGAGTGGTAGGGCTTCCTGCTGCTGCCATGGGGGCACAGGATCGGCCTCAGTGCTTCTTCGACATAGAAATCAATCGCGAACCAGGTAAGACTTGGGGACTCTACACCTTAACTCTTTTACTGGAGAGAGATTTGACACACTGCTTGCAATAAGTCAAACCACAAAGAGTGCAGGCAGAGCGTCCCCATAGAATAAGTGTAAGTCATATAGCTGCTATATTTTGTGTTGTCATGAAATTGCCATTTCTCTCTGATGTCACTCAAAGAAAGTAAGTAATGACTTGCTGCAACATGCAAATGTGATATTTTATGGAACTTAAGTATCAATAAATAAGTGGAAAATGGGTAGTATAAAGCTTGACTCTGATTAACTGAGGTAGTTTTGTACAAATGATGGATGGCCAGGGTTGGGAAATTAAGCAGAATTGTGCAGGCTTAGTGTAGGTCTTTTGCACCAGGGTCAAGTACTTGTAAAAAACCAAAACAGATTCGTAAATTTATAAAAAAGAATTAAAAGTCATAAAATATAAAACATGAAAAAAAGATTAAACGATCAACAGTGTTAAAATCAGATCAAAACATACGCTGTTAAGCACATGCACACATATCCCTATACAACAATTATGGAAATACAGCACATAGTTTAGGTGGGATTTGCCTTTAAAAATCAATCCTGAAATGCCTGTAAAAGCAGATAAGTGTTTGTTTGTGAAAAGAAAGCAGAGATGTGACAGTCTTAAATTCTCTGGGAAAGGAGTTGTAAAGTCTGTATTCTCTCAGATTAAGTCCAGTTGAACTGAGTGGAACCTCTGGATAGATTTTGTAGAAAACTGCGTTTTAAACCCTGAGTCCTGAGGCTGTAATCTTTTAACAGATTATTTTTTTTTTTTGCTTTCACTTTTAAAGCATAGCAGTCTACAAAAATGCAATTATTAGAATGATGAGTTAAACAGGTAACGGTTTTCCAGCTTGAAGAAAATTCAATATGATCTTCATCTGTTTACTATGTGGGTTTATACACACACACACACACACACACAAATACATACTGGAGAATTCATAGTCTTGGGAAAAATCTTGGGTGTTTCTGTTGTCACTTGTTCAGGTTGCTAAATTTCTTCTGATACTTCTTTGTGATGCCAGCATTTTGACTGGCTTTTTATATTCAGGTACTCTGAACGCCCTAGCAGAAGAAAAGCAGGAAATTATTTTTAGACAGTGTACATTGTATGTATGTAATGCCTTTATATGCTAAAGCTCATTTTCTTGTCATTTTTTAACATCAGACTCTTAACAGCTTCACTTTTGTAAATGTAGTGTTTTACTGTGATAATTTTAGTAAGCATTGCAGACTGTTTTTATTACAAGCTGCTATAAGAGCCAGGATGGGCTGTTCTAGTGGGATTGCACAGTTACATGATAAATGGAAATAGAAGTGATAAGATTTGGAGATTTAAAATACAGTTACTGTATTTTCTGGCGTATAAGACTACTTTTTAACCCAGGAAAATCTTCTCATAAGTTGGGGGTCGTCTTATATGTCGGGTGTCATCTTATAGGGCAGGTGCTGTAACATCTGAGCTGGACTGCAGAATCTGCAGTCGCTGCATATGTAACTGAAGGGTGGATCAAGCTGCAGGCATCCGGGACGCCTGAGGTATGGAAAAAAGAGCCATGTTTGCAATACCGCTCTGATAGTCTTGGAGACAGGGAGGGCTGGGCAGGCAGGGAGAGCTGACCAATCCAAGCAGGCTTCGTATACAACAAGTTTTCCTGCTAAGTACCTGCATGTCATAATCATTTGAATTAAAATTACCATATTGAAATCAAATCTGATTTTTAAAATTTTTTTATTTGGTTTGCATTGGAAGAGGGGTAGTCTTATACAGCGAGTATATCCCAAACTCTGTATTTTAAGTGGAAAAGTTGGGGGTCGTCTTATACACCGGAAAATTCGGTACTTCCTAGTTCCACAATATTTCAAAGTAGTTTATTTTCTTTTATGACTGTACCTCACATACTCTTGTTGGCAATAAATGAAAATAGTAAATATTTATGTATTTGTTTTAGAAATTTAAATATTTTTTATGTTTGACCACACATCTCTATTTCCCTTCTCACATATACATTGCTATAAATACAGATGAGCTTACATGCTCTCTAGCAAGAAGAGAGAAATGAAATGAAAAGCACAGCTAGGGTGTGCAAATGTGTCTGTTTACTTCCAAGATGTGACAAGAGAAAAGGATATGCACAAGACTGATACTTATGTAGTTTTCTACAGTATAACACTAATGCAAAAAAGTCTCAGTTCATTACTTCTTGATCAATGCTTATATTAACACCTGGTTTGAATTTCTGGTTTGATTTCATAGAGGTTGTGTTCAAGTCTACTTGGCATTTCTGTAGCTAACAACAAGCCTATTAATCTTCATATTACCTGAAGCCTGTAAAACTGCACAAAGCTTAAGTAACTAAGAGGGGGACAGTTAGTCATTCAAAAGCAGAAGGCAGGTTTGCAGTTCACAACCTGCTCCTTTTGAATCAAGACAACAAACTGAGTTCCTGCATAGTAATTCTTTGGTTGCCCCTCTATGGATGTTCTTCCTCTGTCAATAAACACAATTTCTCACATTGCTATCCTGCAATGGAGGCTTTAGGCTGACCAGGAAGGGCTTGGCAGGATCCATGTTGCCATGCTCTGCAGTTTACACTTACGCTATAGTTCTTCCCTTTCCCACTTCTGCAAAACTTGGGCAGCAAAGAGAGGATTGATTCAGTATTTCCCAAGTGACACTAAACATTTATCTGTGAGTATCACCAAAAGGAGACAAAACTGAAAGAGAGCCAGACTTTTTTAAACTGAAGTTTACTCAAGAACTTTACTGAAAACTCAGTACTTTGGGTTAGCTGGTCTGTGAACAAAACTAAAATACTATCTTCTCATTCCAGTTGGTCGTATTGTATTTCAACTTTTCTCTGATGTATGTCCAAGGACTTGCAAAAATTTCCTCTGCCTATGTACAGGTAACTTGCTTCCTCATAGTCATGAATGATTGTAGCTACTTTACAGCTTAACTCCAGGGTCCACCTACAGAGGCCACATGGTTAGTAAGACCAACCATCCTGCGTAATACTTCCAGGGTGCCAAAATTGTACTCACATATATTAAAAAGCTCAGCATTGGCCAGTTTGTTTGACGCATTCCTTTGCAATACCTTTTTAGTTCTCTAACATACAGAGGTCTTAACTACAAAGCTATATGTATATATGATACTACTGTGAACCGCTTTGATCGCTGCGGAAAAGCGGTATATAAATAAAGTATTATTATTATTATTATTATTATTATTATATCTATAACATGGTAGAACATCAATTTCCCTGCGAGGTATTATAGCCTAGGGATGAAAATATAGTTACACTTGCGTGTGCACACACACACATATGGAAACTATTTGAGCATTGGATCTTTGTTCTTAACATACCAGAAGTAGTTTTGTGTGGCATTGGTTGCAAAAATGTGTGGTTTAGTGCTAAAGCAGAAACTGTTTTAAAAAGCATTTTTGAATGTTCTTTGATATGTGCCTCTTTGGATGTTCCTGCCTAGCAGTCACCAGAGGCACAAGGAGTTGTTTAGGATTCTCGTGTCCTCTTCCCACACCCTTCACTGAAAAATAGAATGAACAGACAAATAGGAGCTTGGGAATGTTTTTCCGGCAGGAGGTCTCTTTTTGGCCCAAGATATGAAATCCAATTTCAATTCTCCCAATCTTTTTCTGGAGACAATCTTGGAGAAGTTGGCATCTGCCAAGTGTTCACAAAAAATGCTGTTATAGTCATGATATGCCAAAAAAAACCCCAGTCACCCCTCACCTGCCGTGTTAAATGTCTGGGGGGAGAGGGACAAAGAGTTAGAAAATCTTCAAATATTTCAGTCCGTACAGTAGAAAAATAATTATTCCTTTAAGGTCAGTTTTGTGATTGCATCTGTGCTTTCAAGTGGAGCATATAGACCAAGACATTAAAGACTGCAAACAGTCAGTATTCTGACTTAAATAGTAGTTGCTCAGGGCTTCCTTGGCAGTGGCATGGTAAATCCACTCTGGGTTTTAATTGTGACTCCAAAAGAACTATCCAAGGTGCTTAATTCATTTTGGGAAGATGATTCAACATGTTTTAAAATTCAAACTAACACTTGGAATTGATTTACTGATAATGTTACTGATAATGGAATTCACTTAAACTTAGAAGCCTTGAGTCTATGGAAGCTACTGCTACCAGCTTCTTTATATCAGTCAGTCTCAAAGGTGCTACAATAATAATAATAAGACTCCTTTGCGTACTGATTTTCCAGACTAACACACCTATGTCTTTGAATTCTACTGTCTTAGTCTACAGTTCCATCTTGAAATCAATATTACTGTGATGAGATTTTTAAGCTTGTAGTTGACATATGTTTCTTCTCTGCAGGCGAAAAAGGAATTGGGAAAACAACTGGGAAAAAACTCTGCTACAAAGGTTCAACATTTCATCGTGTGGTTAAAAACTTCATGATTCAAGGCGGAGACTTCAGCGAAGGTAGACACTGAGAGAAATTAAATTTCTCACTCCAGTGTCATTAAACTGGCAGGGAATGTGTTGCTAGAACATTTTACAAAACCAGTACTTACTTTCATTTTAAAAGTTAATATTACAATGAGATTAAGTTTTTAAAATTCTTGTAGGCCCTAATGAAATGTGTAGCTTGGCCTCTGCCCTCAAAGCAAAGGGTAATTGAGGCTTTATAGAAAACAAGGTGAATACAAAGTTGACCAATTAGCTTACTGCTTATATATGAGTGATATCTGAAAATTCTGTTTCTGATGCATTGCTTTATGGAATGCTTGAACCTATATAGCATCTGTACTTAGTGTCCCCTCACACACTGTCTTTTTGGAAATGAAATAAAGTGGCATGTTAATCAGAATATCTCTACGCAAGATTGATCAGCACTTCTTAATTTGTGGTTAAATCCCTGCATGGAATTTGCAAGCATTTGATTGAATCAGTCATGTAGCTTATTGTGTTTGTCAATCCTGTGTTTGCATAAAGGGCTGCAGATATGCCCAAGAATTGCAGATATAAGGTTTCTCCAGTCTTCCAGATAATTCACATAAATGAACAGTCTAGGAATGTTGCTTGATGAGATGAATTTAAACGAGATTTAGAACTAATGTCTTCAGACCTAGTGTATGACTGTCCATCTACTGCTCTGCTCATTAACCTACTCCTTGGTTACTATTGCTTTCTTCATCCCTGCTACAAAATGCCTGCCTTTGTCCCTGCACTGAAGGCTTACTTGGAATGTAAGTTGAGCATCTGTAACTGAGAATTCGCTTGAAATCAGAATTAATCTAGGGAACAACTGCAAACGATTTTGAGAAATTGGGCATCTTCCCTTGTTAAAGAATCACAGTTTTTCTGTTAGTACAAACCAGCCACCTTCATGCATGTGACTCTTTTTCTGGTGCTCCCTCCCACTTCTTTCCCAGCCCTTTAGAGAACAGGAGGTTAACAGGCAGTAAAAGGGCAAAGTAACCTCTAACATGTTCCTTATGCATCTACCAAAGATATTGATTTGATGAGTGATCTGTTCGTGACTATAAGCGTTGTAAAATTGATAGGCCACTAGTTCGTGATCATAGGAACAGTTCCAGTTTTTAAAATACCTGTGCCAAAATTTAATTTATACTTTTTAATATACTAGGTAATGGAAAAGGAGGTGAATCTATTTATGGAGGATATTTCAAAGGTAAGGTCTAATCATTCTTGATCAGTTGCTTTATTTTGGGGAGGTTTGATTCCTGATGTGTTTAATAAAAAGGTGTACAATAGATGACTTTTGCATGAAAGTAACATTGCATGGATATTATCTATGTGCATGTGTTTTAAATACAACCATTGTAATAATAGCGTTAATGATCAAAATTTATTGCGGCTAATGTAGTGGTTAAACATGACTGCAGCATGGAGGCTAGGCAACTTGATTCATGAAAACTCCTTTCTTCCTGCCTAAAACTGTCAACATATTCTTTTGTTTATAGAGAATGTGGTCTTTTGCAAAATGAAAAGGTAAGAGACAAAAACTCAACACAAATTCAGATTGTTCCCCTGCACCCTTCCTAATATATGGACCACTGATAATGAATTTGTGGCTGGGTAAATATAGCTTGGAGAGAAGCCTAGAGGTTGTTTGAGAAGCTCTAAGGCAGTTTTCTCTTTCAATAACAAAATAATTGGATTCCAAATAATTATCGCTGAAAAAGTCTTAAGTCTTCCTTTCCCCCATCCTACTCTTTCAAGGTTTGTATGGGTACTGAATTCTCAAAATATTTTTCAGCATGTACTTTCCATAGAATGGGATAAATTAAGGTATGTTTATGAATTAGACTCTTTAAGTTTCATATTATCGGTTGCTGATTTTTAGAACAGATATTGAACCGCTGTTGCAGTATTGGTTACAAACTATACAGAAAGTGCTTGGATCGAATTACAGTGTCTGATACTCATTTTAATTCAGTTTGATGCATGGTCCAAAAGATACTTTCAAAGGATTCTTAATACTGTATAGTTAGATGTTAGCAAATATTGATGGCCTGTTGACAAACTCATATTCTAAAAGTTTTCGATTCTTGTTTTCTATGATGTTATTATGGGTAAGTACAGTACAAATACTCTGGTTCTGTAACTTTGCTATCAAATAGTTCAGCCATAATTGCTATGACTGTGCACATAAGAAATCTGTTTTCCTGACTAAAATTAGTGTTGCTCAGTATCTCTGTTCTCATCACCAACCTAACATTTTACTTTAGAAAATTTAACACATTCGTACTGGTCATGAAATGAGAACATGTGCTTTTCTCCTTCGTTTTATTTTATTTTTTCATTTAGTGAAAAACACTGCTGTAGACCTAAGAGATTTATCACTGTTAGTGTGGCTTTTGAAGTATGTGGAAGGTGAAGGGATGGGAGAAGGAATATTGGAATGGGTTTAGACTCAGTTGTACCAGCAGCAGACTCCAGTTAATCATAACTTAAGGGCCATTTATATCAGTGAGTCTACTCTGTATGTGATTAAACATGGGTCTATCCCAGTGTTTGAAACAACTTTTATAAAGAGAAGGATTCCTGTCCCACTACGCCTATTCACTTCACTTCACGCTTTTGGTATGGTGGGTAGTAGTCTATAGATCACTGGGGGGATTACTGTGTATTATTTCTTTTTCTCTGCTGACATTTTTTTTAATACCCCAAGAGTGTCCTAAGAAGTCTCGGAATACAGAAAACGTAATCCTCAATTAGCCAGACATTGGTCTCTTTGCTGGGAATATAGTGGGCCTTAATTACCCACTGATAAGCCCCTATCTTGTGACGGGCATTCTGCAAGTTACTGTTTTATTGTCGGTCCGTCCATGTCCCATTCCCCCCACCATCGGTTCTTTAGTTCCATGGCCTTGCAGATAATCTGTATAGGATCCATTTGTAGAAAAAGTTTTTGAACAGCAAAACTGGAAATCCTGTGTTTGACATTTTGGGCAGGGCTGCTGTGTCTCAAAACTGGGTTAGTTGGACATGTGGTCTGACCCAGTAAAGGCAGCTTGATAAACAAATCTACTACTTACAGTTTTAAAATCATTTCTTTCTTTCTTTCTTTTTTGTTATTAGCCTTGCAAAGCATTATTTTAATAGATGCTGATTTGTTTGTTCAAACTCGTTCCCATTTTAATTGTGTAGATTGCTTTTTAAATTTAAATTTCTCTGCTATAAAGTTGGGTAATTCCGTATTGTTATTTACTGACATTTTTGAAGTCTGTAAAGTCATAGAAGCTAATGGACTTTTCTTTTCTTTTCTTTTTTGAAACAGATGAGAACTTTATTTTGAAACATGATCGGGCATTTCTTTTGTCAATGGCAAACAGAGGGAAACATACCAATGGTTCCCAGTTTTTCATGTAAGTAGATGTAAATTGAAAGTTTAGTTTTTTTCCAGTGGAGAAGCGCTGTTCATGAGAAAGATGGTATTGCTAAAATCAACCTTAAAGCGACGAACAATGTACTCTTATTTGCTCCTCTCACTAATAAGAGATGAATCTTAAATTTTGTGAGTAGAATGTTTGTTCTGCAGTAATTGACTTTACTTCAAATCTTTAAAGAGTATAAAAATAATAAATTAAGAGTTTCAGTACATAAATCAGTTTTAGAATCTTATTTTTAAAAAAGAGGCAAAAATTGCATCCCATTTCAGCTCCTGGCAATGAGAAAGCCCTTTACAGAAGTTTTCCCCTATGCATTTAGTGAACACATCCCAGTATTGTTTCATCTTTGCCCTATCTGCCCCCTGATCTTCATGCATTTGGTTAAAGTTTGAAAGGTGGAGTTCAGGTATTGGTTGCTATGCACATAGTGTCGTCTTCAAGACCTCTGAATGTATGAGTATTGAGCAGTAGCACATGTTCACTTAGTACATGGAGAGAAACTTCTGAAGAGGGCTAAAGTCAATGAAAATTATGTGGATTAGATCATGTTGACCAGAATGCATCTGCAAGCAGCAGAAAAAGTTTTTTTTCAAAGAGTCATTTTGTTTAGGATGAGATATTTTTGGAGTTTATCATAAAGGCTTCCATTTTACAACAGAGTACATGTATAATAAAAAGTGTTTCTGCACACAGTTTATTTTGACAAGATTTTATCTAATACATTTAATGGCAAAATTGGACATTTCAGAAGTTTTGTTTCAAAACTGATCTCAGATTCAAAAATATATTATGAATACTAAGTACCTAGTGGGCTGAAGTTGACAAATTGTCTCCCCAGTCATTCTGCTTAATTTTATTAGCGTATTTCAACATGGGCCTTGTTTTCTGCTAATTACTTTCCATAATTACAAAAAAAGTATAAGTGTTATTTACTATGGCTTTGTGTTTGAGAAAAGTGGGTTTGAAGTTTTGTTACATTTTACATTGATATCTTTTCATACTTAAAAAAATAATCCAAGTTGCTTTAGTCACATATTTGTAAACTTTGCCATCTTTCTTAGTGGATGAGAATGAATGGTGCTTCACTGCCTTGTTAAAGGAATACTGTATAATGTCCAGAAGGACTATATCCTTTCTGTCTGAAGAGATCAAATAAGTTCAGATAAGAGGCATATTTAGGTTGCTTCCTAAAGAATGTCCCAAAAATGGAAAGTCATTATAAACATAAGTGGAAGAATTGGTAACCTGTTTTCCTTCATACTTCATTAGGAAAAGAGATTCAGGCTTGAAGTGAATTCTCTTGTCTAGTGTAACAGAAAAGTGGCTTCTTTTGAAAATTCAGACTGGCATTAATCATATCTTCAGTAATAAACAAAATACTTTGTTCATTATCCTTACTACCTTCTTTGCTCACACGTTTCCATTTTTAAGCTTATCTGAACAAGAGAAATAACAACTTCTACAACTGAGAAAGCACATTGCCCAAGAGGCTACTGATGGGCTCTAAAGTTTCTTTGACATGACAATGCAGTTATATGAGTCAAAACTGGATTAATAGGTATGCTCTGTATTTTATAGTGTAGTGTTTAATTTGAAAGGTTCTGATACAGAGTTTAAACAGTTGGCTCAGTTTTCTAAAAAGATATAATAAGATGAATAGTTAACCCTACCGCCACAGTTCAGAGGAAGTGATTTTATATAGGCATAGATCTGTACGTTCACTGAATATAGGAAGTACATTGAATAGGGAAAGTAATCTCGGTGCCTCTCATATTTCCAGAATTATAACCAGAAACATAAGTTGAACTAAAATGAACAGGTTCTACACTAATACAGCTGTTTAATGTGTGATCATTCTTCAAGGGTTCATTCTTCTGATTTTTAATTGAAATGGGGGGTTGAGTGGTAGGCAGCAGTAGATTTAAAGGCAATGAATGAAGTTTGCTGCACATATGACAAGATGCAGAGTTTCTTTCCAGCTGCCCCTTCCATCCATCTCTGCTTGTGATGGAGAGTGTTGCAATGTTACTGGACAGTTTACTTCTGAAGTAGCAGTTCAGTGTCCCAGAGTTAAATGCACTGGAACCTTTGGGGGAAACAGAGAAGAATGGTTGCAGATGAAATGGCAAAGGGTTATCAAGTACCCAGTAGCTTGGCAAAGCTACATATCTGAATCATTATTGGTGCCTTGGCCCCAGAGGCAACATGTTGGATGAGAACAGGGTCCCTGTGCCATTTAGAGCCATTGCAGATATTCTGTGCTCCATATCCATGGGATTGTAGTGTCTCACCCACATATACATGTGGAAAAACATATTTTGACTTAAAGGTTTCAGGGAGGAATGTTCTTAAAGTACTAATCCCTGCACAATAAGTTTCAGCACTATGATCTCCAATATTTAAAAAGCCCTACAGATAGGAAGATTAGCTATGGCTCTTCAATTTGTGGTACATAATCAATTAGAGGGCCAAATGTGTTTGACCAATAGCTTGATCAGTTCACTCTGATACCATAGATCTAATGAATGTAGAAAACATATTGTAGATTATAGGCTCACAGAGTTGGAAGGGATCTCATGGGGGAAAGGATACTATTACAAAATACCTTCTTGCTGTAAGACAGGCTAATATTGTATAGAACACTTCAGAGCCTTGTACAGAATACTTTAGGAGTTCATGTCAATATAAAAGCTGAAGACTGGGACCTAAATCTTACTGTTAGTCCAAGCTAATGTAGACCTGTGTTGACTCACCAACATTTGACTCAGTTGGTTTACTCTAGTTGGGACTAAACAGTAGGATTATGACCAAGATTACCTCCTAGGGCCCCCTGGGGGGAGGCTGAATTTCATTTATTCCCCATGACCCTCCCTGAGATCTCTCTTCTTCAAAGCTGTGCCTTTTGTATACTCAGGAATCACCTCAAGAATCAAGTTCAGGAAGGGCCTGTATCAACTGAATGGTGAGGGTTCATGGGCCATATCTGGCCTATGATTAGAGATCTATGTCCGCCATAGATTTTTCATGGGAAAACATGCAAGGAACTGCTGTACCAGTACAACTGCTCTACCTGGACCAAATGCTGAAACCTAGTTTATGTTTGGTATAATGAGAATGAGCCTAGGCATGTCTTGGCCTCAGGTACCTCTCACCCATTTCCTCCTCCTGTTTACCCATGTGGAGATCAGGAATAATAAGTTGCTATATCTGAACCCTATACTGATAGATGTGAATGATTGTTACTAAAAATAAAACAGCATCATAAACTGTGGTTCAAAGTGGCTTGTTTCCACTGACCATAGTTAAGATTAACCATGATTTAGATTTGTTCACATAAAAGCTGTGGTTAATTTAAAATGGAATAGAAAGCTTCTAGACTCCTTGCTGTTTCGCAGAAGAAAATGGGGAAAGCACTCAAGTGAAGAAGGCTTGCTTGCCACATAATCATAATATCAAATTTGTTTTAGTATTACATCCAGATCAAACTCTTTTCTCCTACAATGTAAATGGACTGTGTTGGTCAGTAGTGGACAGCTTTAAGCCTAAGATTGATTTTGGCCTATAGTTTCCATCAGCCCTATCCATTGATGACAGATTATGGGAATTGCAGTGCCGAAACATCAGGAAGACTTCAGTTGCCTAGCCTTGGTGAAGAACACATTTGGAACCTGGAACACACAGATATAGCAGAGTATAGACTAATAATGGAGTTGTTATTGATAGCATGAGTCCCAAGACATAGTGGTTGAAATTGAAGTTTGTAAAGTTAGTGTGGCTTTATCTTTGCTAGGAAACAAATCAGAAACAAACAGTGACTAAAATTCAGAGGACTACATCCACAGGAAGGTTTTCATAATCGTTTGCGCACACACTTTTCAGGATATGTTCCTGAAGTTTCAGGGAACTTGATATAGTGGAGTTCAGCAAAGTGAACGGGCTGATAGTATAATGAAAAGTCAGCAGCCAGTCTCCAGTGAGTGTTGGCATTTTCTTCTTATATGCTGGGCTGTTATGATCTTCGCTAATGCGCTGTAAAAAGCGTGTATCAAATCCCTTAGACATGTTTAAGTCTCTGAAACTGAACTGCAATATTTCTGGTCATGCCAGGAGCAACACCTTTTAAGTGTATTGACCAGATTCCACAGCATCATCTAACCAGTTCCTTCTGCTGAAAGGAAAGACAATGGAGAAGACTTCCAAAAATAATTATGTGATGCAGCTTGAAGGAAGGTGTACTGTTGCAATGAGAGGTGTTTGAAAATCCATCTGGGTTCATACAAGGCTTTGAGAGACCTGAAATTGACTAGATTGACTAGCCAGGTAGTGTTTAAAGTTAGATACTCTCAGCCTCAGAGGAAGGCAGTGGCAAGCCTCTGAACAAAGAAAACCCTGTGGTAGGGTTGCCATAAATTGGAAATACACCAAAGGCACACAATAACCACAAGAGTCTTGAGTTCTGTTTCTTAAAAGCAGCCCGGGTTTTCTTTTTGAGGCATTGTAAAACTTGCAACAGGTCTACATCTTTTTCTAAACCCAGCTTGTGCAGGAGGAGGATGGGAATGCCAGATTCCTAGATGTCAGAGCTAAGATAATAGAAGAGAATATGACTAGGATGATGATTTTTTGTCCTATTTCAAACTGCTGTTTGGGGAAAATTCTATTAAATGTAAAGCAGCAGAATTCAGGGGAGTGTATATTATCTTTTTGTAATAAAACATAGTTTGGGAATAGCTTTCCATTTCTCCAATGATTAACTTAAAGATATATGATTTTCCTGTGGGGCCCTTTTCACAACACCTCCCCCCCCCAATCTTTAATGAAGGACCAATTACATTAACCTACTTACATTGTAAATTTGTTATTCATTAATATCTATAATGCCTCCATAGTCTACACATAAGTGCCAAATTGCAGCATTAGTATAAGCACCTTGTGCTAGCTTTAATCTTTCAACACAATCTAGTATCTTAAGATTAGGGAGAATGATGCTGCCTTTGTGTTTTTGACTGACTTTTGGATGTGGTTTAAAAAGATAGCTTACTGTCTATAGTATAATTGACTCCTTTTTTCCCTTGGGGGAGTGAAAGATCCCAAAATTGAATGTACTTAGCTAACCATATAAGTAAAGGATTTGTGCTTTCAATATTCAAGTGCTGCTTTAGGCAGAGGTTTTAACAAGAGTGTCTGTTGTAGTGGAGGATGTCTCTTTACTGGTATAATCTTGCATTTGCTATTTTCCAAATATGACCATAAAGAAAATTTAGAGCCCTGTTTTTAAAATGTCCTTGGTATTGAGTACACTTTGAAAGCTGCATTCACTTGAAAAAGTTTAAATTTTGTATTAAACATAGACTCAGATTTGTTTGGAATTGTACTACAATTTATTTCTTGCCATTTTTGTGTAAAATTTACAGAAACAGTGTTACATCGTGCGCTCCAAAGGTAATGTCTCATTCCTCTAAGGCTGTGTTCTTTCTCTTCTTTCTTTCTTTCTTTCTTCCTTCCTTCCTTCCTTCCTTCCTTCCTTCCTTTCTGTTCTTTCTTGTCCTTTTCTGCTCATATGTGCATTAAATCTTGTGGTAGTAAAATTCTTCCAGCTCTGAGAGAGAGGATGTCTTTATGACAGTGCTATTTTAAAACCATAAATACAGTCTAGCCTCATCCTCTCAACTTGGAAAATTTAAGGTTGTGAAACAGTATCAAATTTATCAATGACTTGTAGAAAACCAGTTGTTTTCCTGAGAGAGCTCTTTCAAGGGCTCCAGAGGCAACATTTTCTAAGCAACTCTTCATTTAGAGGAAATTGTACAACTTTGGAAAAGGGAGGGACGGACAGGTTCTTATTCTATTGTGCAATAGATTGTGGAACAAATATTAGTGGAAAATGCATTGGTTGTTAAAAACACCTGCCACCTGTTTTGAACATTGCTCAAATACAACCTTTCAAACTTATTGGGGCACCTAAAATATGGAAAGAGGGAAGCAGGGCACAATTTATAATGTTTGTTGCTCCAGTTGCTCAAGGGTACTGTTCACTTTTGTCTCCCTCAATGACTTCTGTTTTGTTTTTACATATTTATGGTTGAGTAATAAAAAGACTAACTGTGAAAATAAGTGGATATTTTTTAAATGGAGAAATCTCCAGAGCTGTAATGGACAGCTGATGTTCAGTATTTCAATCGGTATTTGGAGTTGTTCTTCACGATATCCTTGGTAATATATTGGAAGTTCTATTCAAAGTATTCTCTTCAGTAGCATCTGCTGTAGTTTAAAGTATGCCAATTGCTTTACAATATGTCTCTTATTCGTCTTCACAGCTCTTCTGCTGGACAGTAACAAATGTTATAGTTATGAGAACTAAGACTGAGGGACATGCTACTAGTTTCTCAGTGCATTCATGGCTAGAGTAACATTTGAGTTTGTGACCTGAAGTCACAGAACCCCCAACTATGGAAGCACACTAGTGGAATGCTTAGCTGTTTTACGAAATGTCTACTTACAGATTATTTTGTCTGTATGTTGCTCATGTAGTAGCCCTTGCAGTATAGTGTATTATCTATATAAGAATCAACTCGTGGTGAGGTAATGTTTGGTTGCACATTCTGTTCCTTGTTTGTGAATGTTCTTTGGTGTTTGGAGCCCTTAAGCATGTGTTTAATGTTCACTGTATTGTATGTTTATTTCTGTGAAAATTAAGCATATGCCTCAAGTGTGATACTGCCAAGGCTTTCAGGACTTTAAGTGAAACAGAATATTTTGTTTTAAATTTGAAAATCACAATAACTCTATGTCCCTATTTCACTGAGGGCTTAATAAACACATTTCTACTCAATAGATGTTCCACATAATATCCACAAGGGGTTATGATGTACATTTCCACTACACACTATGCTGCACAGGCCAATTTAGACCCAGGAGAGGCCTTTTTTGAAACTCAAAGCATGGTGAAAAAAGCCCCATACCATACCTCTTAAAGAAGTTTGGGTGCAAAACTATTATCATCATTTTTTGAGAGCAGGTGCAGTCTCTAAGGTCTCCTAGAGGGCTAATGCGCTGCTACCCTAGTCTCCCACAGTTGTCCATCCCTGGTATAGGGAATGTCTGTGACCAAAGATACGTAAGCACCCCACCTCCCTTTCCTCTAGGAAAATGAGGCAGATGAGTTCCTTGGCCATCATTCATTCAAGGCTTCTAAACCAGCACTAGTTTTTGGTGTGGCTGTCAAGAATTGTGCGACCAAGAGCTGTAGTCCCTTAATAATAAACCTTTTAATTTATGGAAGTGAAATTTAGAGAACTATTTCATTTATATGGACAAATGTAACATATGTTAAGTAGGCTCAGGAGAAGGAGCTTTAATAACAATTTGAAATTATGAAATGGTCCTTGTTTTTTGCTAGAGCAATACTTTGTGTGGGTTTAAGGAGGATTCAAGTGTGTTGTATTTGATTTGTGATTTTTCCTGCATAACCTCAGGTGGTTCCATTCTAGAGTTGTATTATTGCACTGCCCTATTGACAAATGGGGACTGAGGAAACATCGAGTCCTAAATAGTCATTAGGACTATTAACATGTATGATTAACATGTACTGTATGTATGAATGAACTTTCCAGGGTAGCATTTATGTTTAGATGACCAAAAATCTAATTATTCAAAGGGAATTTGCTGGAACAAATTTTAACAAGATGCCTTTCTGGATCAGAATTATATATATTACAATCCTCATAGTGGAATGAATTCTCTGGATCCTGATGAAGTTCTTAATGATTTCAAAGCAGAGCTTTCCTGGAAAACAAGTTTGAAAGTAATATTGATGATGTTTCTAATGTGCTGCCCCCAAAAATGGTTTGGAATATTTGAAAGACAAACTAGTTCTTCCAGATAGTAAATTCCATTTTTAAAAGAAGCTGAAAACCTTTATATAGGTATTGAAAGATATCCAAAATGATAGGAACAAATAAACATGGCCATCACATTGCAAGCAGCGCAAATGAATTTCTAAGGCTTCGATCATGTACATTTTAATGTGAGAGTAAGTTCCACTGAATTGATAGAATTTATTTTGATTGAAAAATGAGGTGTAGGATTGCAGTGAGCCAGTGTAAATTCCCTCCACTCTGGCACACTCAGATGTTTTAGATTACAGTCCCCATCACTCCTAATCAACAGAACCCATAGTCAGGGATAATGGGAGTTGTACCCCAAAACATCTGGGAGACACAGTACAAGGGACAGCTAATTTATGACATTCTTTGAGCATAGACTTTCAACTACTACTTTTCTGTAGCAGTATCTGTAGACCATTCTTCAGTGAAATGGTTTAGAACTGACCCAGGAGAGTAGTGAGAGACCAGCTAGTTTGCAGAAACAAATGTTATACATTTCTGTGACTGATAGGTTTGATTGTTAAAAAGTGATGTATAGAGATAATACTTGTAGCCATACCTAATTTACTGTGATTCTGAAGTTACTTTCAAGAACCAGATTGCAATTCTGTGCAATGTGCAATAAATGAAATATGTGTACATCCATGATAATTCATCCAGTTCCTGCCATGGTGAAACTGAGAAGTTGATTTGTTTATATGCACTGCATGTATTCCATCTTAATGAGAGGAAAAAACTGAAAAGTGTGGTTTTGTGTTGCAATGTTAATCACTTACTCAAAAGTCCCTGCATTTAGTATGGACCCAGGGGTTTCTGTACAAAACTAACTGTTGTATTTTTTTTCTCCCCCTACTTTTTTGTTATGTGCACCATTCTGCCTTTTTACCTTCTCATCTGAACACCTGATTTCCCCCCCAAAAAAACATCTTCTCATGCATGTTGGTGTTAAACAGAACTACAAAACCTGCTCCTCATCTTGATGGGTAAGACCCACATCTTTATTTATTTTTTCCTGCATGTTGGAAAGATTTGGTCTTAGTCAAGTGGGGAGCCTTTCCTGGGCACATCTATATATTACATTGAAGAATGATGCACACTCAGATCTCTGCTCAGCCATGAAGCTCACTGAGTGACTTTGAGACCATCACCACTTTGGGCCCATAATGGCTAAATTATTGTTACAATAACAGAGTAAAATAGATGGAAGAGTGATATGACATATATGTTGTCCTTGAGTTCCTTATAAAAAGCATCAGGATAAAAATGCTAAAGAAAGTGATTAGGACAGGTATTTTTGTACCTTTAATTTCAAGAGTTTCTGCATGAGAAATTGCCCATGTTTTTTCTCAGTGGAAAAGAAGGATGCCACCTTACATCGCAACTTCAGCAGAAAGGTGGAGTAGAAATAAGGGAATAGAATCAGAGCTCTTATAGTGAAAAGTGGAAAGCCTTGTTTAGGCAGGGAGAGCTTAATATTCAAGATATTTCTGGTTTTCTGAAACAAATTATCCCTTTTCTTTTTAAAATAGGCCTTAGTGGGTTCTGTGTGTGTGCAATAACAACTTATGTTTGTAACTGTGTAACATGTAACTCCATATACATCTTAGGTTAAACATGATCACCTATTCCAAGGTATGACATTTTAATACTGCATTTTATCTTGTTTAAAAACAGGCTGAAATTTTGTATTTAAGAAGAACATTTCGTTCAACTCCTGTTTCTGTATAAATGAGGGTAGCCTCTGTATCTTATATTTCTGCAGTGTTCATGTTGTCTTTGGACTGGTTATTTCTGGATTTGAAGTGATAGAACAAATAGAAAATCTGAAAACTGATACTGCCAGTAGGCCATATGCTGATGTGCGAGTTATTGACTGTGGAGTGCTTGTTACAAAATCAGCCAAGGATGGTAAGCCATTACATTCTTGTTTGGAGTAGTTGAGATGAGCTCTTAATTTGTCTTAGCCTTAGAAATTTCCCAACATTTAATTTGTATTAGTATTCTAAAATAGTTATTTTAATGTGCTTTGACAGTGCTTACCTGCCATGCTTTATGCCATACTTTATAATGGTATCATGCTCATTTTGGCCATTTCCTTCTGATATACTGGAGTGCATACAGTCTGACACTGAGTATTGGGATAAACTAAAGTTGTGGTAGGATACACAGGGTGACATAGGAATATTAAACATTCATCTCCTTGATAAAATATTTTTGAAATGTTTAAATGACAGAATGGATCAGCAGATTACTATCCATTTCACTTAGCAGACATTGCCATTAAAACAGTCACTTTCCTTGATACAGCTGTATTTATAGGGAGCCCTGGTGGCACAGAGGTTAAATACTGGTCCTGCAGCCACAACGTTGTAAGTTCTATCCTGAGTGGCTCCAAGATCCACTCAGCCTTCCATCCTTTCGCAGGTTAGTAAAATGAGTGCCCAGCTTGTTGGAGGCAATTGGCTTACACATTGTAAACCGCTTAGGGAGTGCTAGTTCACGGATAAGTGGTATAGAAATGTGCTTGCTATTGCTAGGGTGTTACATCACAGTCTGCACCATTTTGGGAGAGGTTGCAAGAGCACATCTGTTGGTACCATTTTTATGTGCCTTCAAGTCAACCTCTGACTTATGGTGATTCTATTGTAGGGTTTTCCTGGCAGGATTTATTCAGAGGAGGTCTGTTATTTCCTACCTCTGAGGCTGAGAGAGAATGACTTGCCCAAGGTCATCCAGTGGATTTCCAGGCTCAGCAGGGACATGACATCTACAATGTCATGTACTATGTTATATATACTATGTCTATTATGTCAATTCAAGAAAAATAGTTGATTTTACTCAGTTTGGAGATATGATCCATACCCACATGGGTGCACCTTTAGCTGAGCCTTTCTCTCCCTCTCTGCCTCTCTATGTGGTCCTTGTTGGAAAGGAGATTTCAACGGAGGTGCACACTAATTTCCCAGCAGATACAATTATTGGATTGGTGCATGTATAGTGAAGAGCTGGCTATGGAGGACTTGGGAAGGAAGAGAACTTCATTGATTCCTATGTAGAACCTATCCTGCAGTTCTGTTATGTTGATAGTTTGGCCTACATGTCTCTTATATCATACCCTCACCAACGTCTTTGAGAAGGGAAATTGAAAGTGGAAGAAAGGCTGAGCGTGGGCATTGGCAGTGGGTCTTTTTAAGTGAAACACACCTAAAAGAAAGAATATTTTTCAAATGAGAGGAGTTGAAATCTGGGAGGGGCAGTGTTGACAGTAGGTTGCTGATAACAAAGACCCAGTCAGTTGCAGACCTGCTGCATGTGGTCAGGCTCCTCATAGTTTACTTTGTGTGAGCAGAGAAGCAGGAGAGTGAGTTTGTGTTAATGGCTCTGGCTTTGTTTTCTCAAGTTAAATTTATTCGTTTTATTTATTAAAACTGTTATATCCCACCCTTTATCATGGGATTTCAGGGAAGCATACAGGTAAAACAATAATTTTAAACTATTCCAGTTTAAAATCTTCAATGGCTTAACATAAATATATTAAATGTGACCACAAGTCAGAACAGCTCACTTTAAAGGTCTGCTACAGTTAAAACCATGAACTTGTACATTTACAGTAAATTAAGACCAAAAGTCCTTAATAAATGCCATGTCTTGGTACAAGAGAGAAAACAGTGTTGGTGCAAATAAGACGTTCAAGTGAGCAGGGCTTTCCACATTTGGGGTGCAACAAGCCAAACATGAGTAAGCTATGGCAGTATTGTTTTGGAGTTATTTAATACTATATTATCAACAGAGGTTTTGTAGTTCCAATACTAACTGTCAGTAAATGAGAAGTAAATTGTCACACTTTCTGAAACAGGAACAGAAATGTGTTTGTAATGGTAAATAATTAATATCACCAGATAACTGAATTGTATTTCTTGTTGCATCCATGTTGAATTCCATCCATATATCTTCTAGCGATAATAATAAAATAGTATGACTTTGTCATTCTAAGCGCTGGAGAAGAAGAGAAAAGTCTCAACTAATTCAGAAGTGTCAGACACCTCCACCAGCAGTTCATCTACTTCATCAGAATCTTCATCTGACAGTGAATCTGAAAATGAGAGAAGCAGGAAAAGGAAACGCAAGAGGAGAACCAAAGCTAAACAGTCACGAAAGCGAAGAAGGGAAGAGAGGAAGAAAGAGGAGCCCAATAACAGACAGACACCAGGACAAAGAAGGTACTTAATACATTAAAATAGATGGAAAAGGCTTTTTTTAAAAAGTCAGTCAGGTTTAGGAACAAGCCTTAAAGCATCTAGCTAATTAAATGAAAGCAAACAGTGAAATGAGCTCCACTGTTGCAAGAGAACCTCTAAGCATGCATTTTGAATAATGAAAAAAATGGTATTAGGGCCTTCATATACAGAAGTTCTTGCAAGTGTGTTCTCCTTGCCTCTTAGAAAGGAGATGTGACATCTCTATACACCAAGGAGTAAGATAGGTTTAGTATTTGCAGAAGTGAAATGGGCAGACTAAGAAATTTAGGAACTGAATATTTACCAAAACGACCGGGTATGTTCCACTTTGCAGACATTCTCATTTGAATTATCATAAATTTTCAAAGTTTCACTTCCAGGGTGAGTGAAAAATTGTTCTCTGTCCATCCAGCCACTCTGAAAGAAGTGAAGCAAATGAAAAATCAGACTTGAATGCGAAAAGAGACAAACCTGTTGTGCGTCCTGAAGAAATTCCTCCAGTGCCTGAAAACCGATTTTTACTTAGAAGAGATGCACCAGTTACAAGTGCAGAGCCTGAGCCGTATGTAGTAAACTCTTTTTCTTTTGTGTGTGTCCCTCCTTTGCGGGAATATTCCTATGCAGTAATTCTCGAGGTGATTATATATTTCTAAGTATCCAGTCATTATACCAGTTGTAGATTCCTGTTGGCTTGTGGTATATAAACAAAGATTTGATACACTCACTATGTCCATTTCTGAGAGAATGCTTGCTAATATTACCGTTTCTGAAAAACTTAATATAAAAATAAACCCTGTATTTTATATTTAGGAGCTAAAGTCTTTGTTTTGTAATAGAAGAAAAGTTGCATCTAGCCTGACTCCAGTGATGTCCTGCATCAGTTGCCATTTTTAACAAATGAACAAGAGGATAGGAAGTGCTGTATCCAGTTCCCATTTTTACCTAAATATTGGTTAATGTTATCTTTTGAGATGTCCTCAACATCTATTTATATGTAGCTTGTCCATCATAATTTTTGACACTTCCAGGAGCTTATTAAGTCATGTATTTATTTATTTCCTGCCTTTCTCCCAAAATGGGACCTAAAAGGTCTTACAGTATGCATCAGAGATATACACACAAGCCTTCTCCGATTGATCTTTGGAGCTTAGCTTGAATATTGAGTTGATTTTTAAAGCAATCCTGGAGAAGTCTGAGAGGTCTAAGATTGTGACCAGGAAGCAATCATTTTCTTAGTGGTCTTACTGTATATGAAGGAATGACTTGGAACTATGTTTTCAAAACATTATGTTTTCATTTTGGTTACATCTGTTGCATATCTGTCATTATGTAAAATGAAAAACCCCATAGTGAAGAGGACAGGCAGATGCCAGCAACATCAGTCCAGTTTGCAGGACATTATAATGGACATGTTAGGAAACTACGTTGGCCCTTAAGGAATGCTGTCCAGTGTAATGTCAACAGCTACTCTTCAGGAGCTTCACTATGGGCCATTACAAACGGGCATAATAGTACGGACTGGGTCCGTACTAGGGTTAGAAAGGGGCGTCATTTCCCAGCAGAGAAGGACCGAGCATCCTTTAAATTGGGGTGGCTCCGCCCATGACTCCTGTTAGGCAGGGAGAAAGAAAAAACAAAGGCCAGGGGCCTGACCCGCCTATCAGGGCGGAGCAACCCCTTGTGGCCTCAGTCTTCTTCCTGCCTTGTTCCTGTTAGGACGCGTTCTACAAGACTTCCTTCTGCCTTATTTGCCTCTGGGACTCACCTGGCTTGACCCCTTTTTTTCCTTTCTTCCTTCTCTTATTGCCCTCTCAAAAAAAAAAAAAAAATCGCTTCTTCTTTCCCTGCTCTGTTTTCTTCTTCTTGTCTCTCCCCCTCCCGCCCTCCTTCTCGACCATGCCGGGAGGCAAGAAAGCCAGAGTGACCACCGAGGCGGTCTCCTCTCTGCCCAGGCCAGCCCCGGCTCTGCCGGAAGCCTGCCTCGTGGCTTCTGCGTCCCAACCGGGACAGGGTGAGGAGACGCGGTCGCAGCCAGCCGAGGCCAGTCGCCTCCAGCTTGCTGGCGCCATCGGGGGCCCCCAAGCGACCCAGGCTGGATCCGCTGAGGGAGAGCCCGCTCCAGACGCCGCCGACATAGGGGACGTGAGTATCCCTCCCTCGCCAGAGCCAGTCCCCACGCCCAGGAATCCCGGGGCCCAGGAGTCCCTTCCCCCGGCACAGACATCCCAGGGGGAAAAGGGCACCGTTTGTGCGGCAGCGCCATCCTGGGGACCGGGACCCCTTAATCCTGTGGGTTTCCCTCCCCTCGTCATGTGGCCTGGGCCCTTCCCCAGCCAGACCAGCGGCAGCGACGCCTCCCTCCCAGCCGTCCCTGCACAAGAGACTGCTTGGCCCAGTGCCTGGCCGGTCCCTTGGCAAGCGGACCCCAACCGCACCTTTCTGCCATGGGGGGGTTTCGTCGCCCCTTTCCTCGGGAGCGGCCCCTTCGGCCACGTGGGCTCCTATGGGGGCGGCCATCTTGGCCATGTGGAGCCCTATGGGGGCCGCCATCTTGAACCGGAAGCGGGGCCTTCCCACCCGGCAGGCGGGGCGGCACGCCCCCAGAGGCCATTACGCGGCGCTCCCTCCTCCCCCAATCCCCCTGGGAGTGGGTCAGCCACCACAGTTCAGGGCTCTGGAGGCACAGCGCGCCCCCCGGGAGGAGGCAGAGCCTGCTTCCTCCGGTTCCGGGGCCAGGTCCACCAGTGAGGGCTCAAGCGACCCTCCCACCCGCCGCGCTGCCCGAGCCCGTTCCCCAGCGGCCTCCCACTCCGCTGTCTCTGAACACTCCGAGGAGGATTCAGAGTCGGAACACTCCTACCAGCCGCCCTCCAAACGCCCGAGGTTCAGTAGGGTGTCCTCCAAACGTAAGAGGGTGCCCATCCAGCTGTCCTCTGACGAGGACGCCTTAGAGGCTCTCTCGGGTTCCAATCAATCTGGAACTGAGGAGGGAGAGCTTTCCCAAGATGAGGATATTGATGAAAGGGATGGGCCCTCTTCGTCCCGACTCTTTAGTGCCGAGGATTATGCCCCCCTCATCAGAAAAACTACTAAGACCCTGGGGATCTCTGTGCCCTCGGGCAAGGCTCCCACGCCCGACTCGGATCTGCCCAGAGTGGGCGAGGATCTATTCCCTGTTTCGGCCCCTTCTATTTTAGAGGTGCCTTGCCCTTATAACATCATGCAGATTATAAGGGAGGAATGGCAAAAGCCAGCTGCAGCTAGGCCCAACAATAGCTTCACTCGTAAGCATTACATCCTGCAGCAGTCAGTCATGGACAAGCTTAAGGTCCCTTTGGTTGATGCCCCTGTGTCCGCCCTAGTTTCTTCATCAGTTTTTAGCCGGGACGGCGAGGACACCCTTAGAAGTCCGGAGGACAGGAGGGCCGAAGGAGCTCTCAAAAAAGTCCATGAGGCCTCCTCCATAGCCATTAGGGCCGCCACGACAGTCTCCATGGTCAGCAGGGCTTCTCTCCAGTGGTCTAACGACCTCCTTGACATGCTCCCTAACACAGACACCAGAGTTAGACAGACCATAAATAAGATCATCAAGGCATGGGCCTTCACAGCTGACGCCACGCTGGACACCGTCCAACAGTGCGCGAGAGCTCAGTCTGCGGCTGTGGCAGTTAGGCGCCAATTCTGGCTTAAGAGCTGGAATGTGGACTCCAGGTCTAAACAGAACTTATCCTACACCCCTTTCTTAGGCTCTAAGCTCTTCGGCGAGTCGCTTGACCCAGTCTTAGTAGAGGGAAAAAATAAAAAGAAGGCCTTGCCTTCCGCTAAAAAGAAGGACGATAGGAGGCAGTTTAGACAGCGTTCTTCCTTTCGTTCCTTTCGACCTGACTACTCCTCCACTAACTCCTCTTCTCAAGCCAGGGAGTCCAGACCCAGATCCCGTTGGGGAGACTCCAAATTCTCCAAACATAACAAGGCCTCCTTCTCCCATAAAGACGGCGGAGGTCCCAAGGCTTCTAACAAAAATAAACAAGCATGACAGAATGATTCCAGTAGGGGGCAGACTTCAGGGATTCGCTCACATCTGGGAGAATTCCACCTCGGACACGTGGGTTCTCGACACTATTCGCCATGGATACAAGCTTCAGTTCCATCTAAGGCCTCACGACATGTTCGCGCCCTCTCCCAGATCCAAGGATCCCGAGCGACACCGCCTCCTACTGGAAGCCATTTCTCATCTTTTGGAAATTCGAGCCATAGAACCAGTGCCGTCGGACCAGAAGGGGAAAGGCTGTTACTCCACCATTTTCCTGGTCCCAAAGAAGAACGGCTCCTGGAGATCCATTCTAAACCTAAGAGGAGTCAACCGCTTCATAACCAAGAGGAGGTTCTGGATGGAAACCCTCAAGTCGATCCTGGACAGCCTCCAACCCAGAGACTTTCTTTCTTCCATAGACCTTCGGGATGCTTATTTTCACATCTTGATCCATCCGGACTCCCGGCGTTTCCTACGTTTCAAGTATGGCCGGCGACATTTTCAATACAGAGCCCTCCCATTTGGGCTTGCATCGGCCCCAAGGGTGTTCACCAAGATAATGGTGGCCCTGGTAGCCCATTGGAGGTCCCGTCGCCTCCACGTTCACCCCTACTTAGACGACCTCCTGATTCGAGCTCCCTCCATCCAGCAGGCTACCCTCGACACTCAGATGGTCCTCAAATCCCTGGAGGACCATGGTTTCCTCGTCAACCTGAAGAAGAGCTCCATCCTCCCCAGTCAGCAGATCCGTCACTTGGGTGCCAAGATCGACACTTTGGGGGGAACTGTGTGCCTGCCCTCAGATCAGATCCAGTCCATTCGCGCCTCGATCCGCAAGGTTCTAGACCTACCGTCCGCCTCGCTTCAGGCCCTGGCCCATCTCCAGGGGCTGATGATCGCAGCGATCGACTGCCTGCCCTGGGCGAGGTTCCATGCCCGTCCACTCCAGTGGCTTCTGCTTCCCTACCAGAAGGACATTGCTCTCAAGAGACCAATAAGGATACGGATGCCCAGGCGGGTGCGCCGCTCGCTGACCTGGTGGACCTCACGAGCGATCGTCAGGGGGCGCCCCATCTGGACACCACAGAAGGTCCAGATCACTACGGATGCCAGCCTCCGCGGTTGGGGAGCCCACTGCGGGATCCACATAGCCCAGGGAAAGTGGGACCAGTGGGAAAAGACACAGAGCATCAACTGGCTCGAACTTCGGGCCATCCGATTGGCTCTACTAGCCTTCAGACACATAATCAAGGACCAAGCAGTCCTGGTCAGAACAGACAACATAACCGCCAAAGCCCATGTCAACCGCCAAGGGGGCACAAGGTCTCGCACGCTCATGGACGAGGCTCAGTCTCTCCTAGCCTGGTCGGAGGACAATCTGGTCTCATTGGAGGCCGAACATCTTCAAGGCCTGCTCAACACCAGGGCAGATTGGCTGAGTCGGACCGACATAGACAACGGAGAGTGGAGTCTTCATCCAGACGTCTTCACAAGCGTCGTGACGGCTCTCGGAAGCCCTATAATGGATCTGTTCGCTTCCCCGGTCAATGCCAAGACACCCAGATTTGTCTCAAGGTTCAAGACAGAGGGGTCAGAGGACTTCGATGCCCTGAATTGCCAATGGCCGTCGGGTCTTCTCTATGCCTTCCCACCGGTTCCTCTGATTTCAAAGCTCCTATCGAAGATTCGGAGGCTCAGAGCGGAGGTCATCCTAATAGCTCCAGCCTGGCCCAGACGCCCGTGGTACTCGGAGATCCTCAGCCTGTCGACACAGAGTTTGCCATTGCCCCTGAGATCGGATTTGTTGTCCCAAGGCCAGGTCTACCACCCACAGCCAGCCTGGCTTCAGCTTCACGCGTGGAGATTGAGCGGCTCATGCTGACTACCTACGGTTACTCGCCTGAAGTAATCGAGTCAATCCTGGCCTCCCGGCGACCATCAACAATGAAGATCTACGATTACACCTTCAGAGCTTTCAGGAGATGGTGTAAGTTAAAGAAGAGGGACTTCATACACGTGACGGTCCCTACTCTCCTCCAATTCCTCCAGGATGGCTCCGACCGTGGGCTCAGGCCCAATACGGTCAAGAGACAGGTGGCAGCTATTACATCCATCCTACCGCATGAAGAATCAGCCCGGATATCCAATCATCCCCACATCCGCAGGCTACTGAAAGGGGTCTCTAACAGGGCGCCGCCTACAAGACACCGGTTCCCTTCCTGGGACCTCCACGTCATCCTTAAGGCTCTGACGACACAACCCTTTGAACCCATTAGGAGAGCCCCGCTCAAAATTATCACCTTTAAGACTCTGATGCTCACTGCCTTGACCTCGGCTCGCAGAGTGTCGGAGCTGGGGGCCTTGTCGGTGAGAAAGGAACTCTGCATCATTCGGCCGGACTCGGTAGTGTTAAGGACCGACCCGTCCTTTATTCCAAAGGTCAACTCTGCCTTCCATGTGGCGCAGGACATCGTCCTCCCCTCCTTCTGTCCTCACCCCTCCAGAGAGTTAGAGAAGATCTATCACACTTTAGACGTACGTAGGGCCATTAAGTCATACATTAGGGCCACGTCAGCCATAAGAAAGTCAGACTCTCTCTTCGTTTCTTTCCAGCCAAAGTCTGCAGGCAAAAAGGTCTCCACTTCCACTCTCTCTCGATGGATTAGGAATTGCATCACACTATGTTATAGATCGCTACAACTCGAGCCACCTGAGGGCATCCTGGCCCACTCGACGAGAAGTGCAGCGACCTCAGCGGCGCTGGTCACTAGTGCTTCCCTTTCCGAGATCTGTAGAGCTGCCACATGGAAATCTCCCTCAACCTTTGTTAAACACTACAAGCTAGACCGCTTCCAGTCAGCTGAGGCTGCCTTTGGTCGCAGAGTGTTACAACAGATAGTCAAAGATTAGATTTACATGCCAGCAGGCCCACCCTTAAGAGATTAAGCGGCTTTGGTAAATCCCAATTTAAAGGAGGCTCGGCTCCTTCTCTGCTGGGAAATGGAACGTTGGTACTTACCTGAGAGACGTCCCTTTCCAGCAGAGAAGGTCCGAGCATCCTTCCCACCGCTTGGGATTGCATCCCTTCCTCTGCTGGCATGGGGTCCACCGGGATAGCGGTTCTGATCAGCTAATGCGACCTGTCTAGCCTACGGGGGCCTAACCTTATTTTTCTCTAGCGTACAGGGAGACCATAGCTTGGTTTTTTTTCAGCTAGTCATTGACTGAGGCCACAAGGGGTTGCTCCGCCCTGATAGGCGGGTCAGGCCCCTGGCCTTTGTTTTTTCTTTCTCCCTGCCTAACAGGAGTCATGGGCGGAGCCACCCCAATTTAAAGGATGCTCGGACCTTCTCTGCTGGAAAGGGACGTCTCTCAGGTAAGTACCAACGTTCCATTTCTTGACGCCCCTAACCCTAGTACGGACCCAGTCCATACAAAATAGTGGCGCCCATTTCACACGGGGGCCGCCATTACGACGTCACAAATGCGCCGCATCCAAATGAGGCGGCGCGGACGTATAGAGTGCCCTTTCCGCGGCGTGAGAAGGAGCTCCAAAACGGAGCTCCTTCTGCGGTTTGCATCGCTGGCTCAGCCTTTAGACGGCCAAGCGGCCCCTTTCTCCTCCTCCCCGCCGTCGCTGGGTGTCCCTGGGGCTTGAAGCCCCAAGGACACCCCTTTCCAGGCTGCAGGGAAGCGGCCTTTTGTGGCCTGGAAAGCAGCGGATTGGGACCTCTGAGGCTGCCGTTCTGGCAGCTGAGGCCCCAATACAGCGGGGAAAGGGGCAGGAACAGGCTGCCCCAAACGGGCGGTCTGTAACCTGCCACAGTAAGGTTTTTTTGTTTTTGTTTTTGGTTTTTCAGAGAAAGAGTAGCATTTATTCATTTCCCTTAATAATTTTTTGTTTGAGACACACACCAGCCCAACTTTTACTGTTGAACTGAAGCCAAAGGAAGAAGGAGCCTACAAAGTGCAACAGCACCTCCCAAATAGAAATTGTAGAGAATTGGTGTCTTGGACAAAAATCCCATAATCCATTGAAAGGGAGAGGCATCTGTCAGAGACTCCCAAGGTTGTAAGCTGTGTTCTGTACCACCCTGTATTTAAGACTAAAGAACAGATCACTTGGATAAGCAATTGGCAGATGAGCAATTGTGTATGTGGTTGTTTGAATCATATGCTCAGTCTAGTAGTATATTCAACTGACTGGAAAAAGGATTGATTTTTTTTCAGTGCTTTCTTCCTTCTGCTTACATCATTTTTAATATTTAAGGAAGCCCCTTGATGTAGCACCAGTTTTGGCTGACCAGAAGCCCTCAGTATCTAAATCTGGAAGAAAAATCAGAGGGAGAGGCACAATAGTATGTTTTTCATTTTTTTCCCCCTTCACACTTTCTAATTTATGAGAGAGTTCTGTTTTAGCCAATATTAAAAAACTGTGTAACATTTGCCTAAGACTGTTGATGATGTTGGTGATAGTGCCAGTTTAGTCAATTAAAAAGATGGGCATGTTCGCAGGTGCTTGTGATAAGGCAGAGGTGGTTAGTAAGCAGAGGAGGAAAATGCTAATTCCCTTTAAATCCATCAGTTTATTTGCTAGATGGGGAAAGTGCAAGCAAGATCAATTAAAAAATGTTGCTGTATGTTGAAATTCTTTGGACTTTCTGATAGTATTGAGTTCGATGGGCACCTATTTTGGCTGGAATTCTAACAATACTATAAAGTGAAGCATCATCTTTGGACCAATTAGTTACAGTGTCCCAAGCAATCTGTTCAACAGCCCTGGGCTTTGAGAAGAAGAGTGAAATAAAAATTTATCTTATCTGCCTAATAATCTGCAAAATTATCTCAATTGAAAGAGTAGATGTTATAAAATGGTTGGACAGGATGGGGTTATATGGTACTTAAAGTAGAGTGTAATGGCAGGGGGTGGGAATGTGCATCCTTATTCATTTGAAGTTTATAGAACTTTTACATATCAGAGATGAGAAAGATGGCATAAAATACTAATGAATTTTTTTAAAAGAGTGTGAATTTGAAAAGACCATCTAAGCCAGAGCTTTAGTTGGAAGACCAGTGCCATATCCTAGCTTTTGGTGGAACTGTGCAGCATCTCCACTCACATGCCTGAGTTTTCTCTTGCTGCAGAGTAGTTCTTTGGGACTGGATTAATCCCAATAGTCCTGTTTGGATTAACACCTTTTGTGTCTAGTTGCCTTTGAAGAAGAGTGTTTGAAAACTTCAGCTGGTCCAAAGAGCTTCAGCCAGATTGTTAACCATAGTTTGCTACAGAAAGCACACAACTCCTTTGTTGCAATGTTTTATTGGCTACCAGTCTGTTTCCAGGCACAATTCAGAGTACTGGTTATGACCTGCAAAGCCCTAAACAGATCAGGTTTGGATTATCTGAAGAGCTCTATCTCTCTGTATGAGCCTTCATGTGTCTTGAGATCTTGTGGGGAGGCTCTACTCTTTGTTCCACCACTCTCACAGGCATATCTGGCAGGAATTTAGGAGAGGGCCTTCTCCCTAGTTCCTCCCAAGCTCTGGAACTCCTTTCCTGGAGAGGTTAGATTGGCACCCTTCTTGCTATCCTTTCATGGGCAGTTGAAGACATTTTTGTTTCAGCAGGTCCTTGGAGGGTTGATTGCCCTGGGCAAAGGGCCTTTCATGTGATGGGCTGTTTATTAATAGTTTTTAACTTCTGCATAGTATAAAATTGTACCTGCAGAGTACATCTAGCCTGCAGTCACCTCCCAAGTAGTTTTGTTTTTATTATAGATGAGACTTGGTTGATGATTGTATGCCTGCACAGGTGATGGATTTTCTGTAATACTGAACTGTTATATTTTCTTAGCGATACCATACGCCCCCTCATTCTCGCTCATGTTCAGAATCTGGTAATGATGGGAGCAGCGAAACGCCTCCACACTGGAAAGAGGAAATGCAGAGATTAAGAGCCTACAGGCCACCCAGTGGAGAAAAATGGAGTAAAGGAGACAAGTAAGACTTTACAGAGTGTATGAAACTCTCTTAAATGACACCTGTCTTGTAGAAAGTTTCCTTTATACATGTCAGTGTAGGGGGGGGGGCTGTTATTTAAACTACAGATCCCATAAGATGTGTATTGAGCATATATATTAACTGTGTTTTATTGTGCATGGTTTAATTTTAGAGAGGTACAAGTAAGAGCTTGTGACTGAGTGAGCAGGGAAAAGTTAGGAGGAAGCTTTAGATTGTCGTTTCAATCCTCTTGATTCAGTCTTAGCAAGCTCTGTGAAACACACTGAAATGTATATTTTAATTTTAGAAATTAGTTTGCTGAACTCTTGTGCAGAAACTCAATAAAAAATAAAGCAGTTTGGCTACTGTGTTATAAAGCAGCATGATATGCATGGTTTAAAAAAAACATTCCAAAGTGAAACAGAAATGTTTATTGTTTCAGAACCATCTGCTGAATTTACCCCTCAAAACCAGTTTCATGAAATATTTACTTGCAGTCTACAAGTACTTACCATGAGCCATAGAGAAAATGTTTAAAAGAATCTGATGGGTGGTGATCAGGGTGCATTGGGTTTTTATTAATAGAGCAATTTTTAGAATGATTTCCACAGATGCATATTAATACACAAACTCTACAGTTGGCCCTCCACATTTGTGGCTTTGACTTTTGCAGATTTGATTATTCGCAGTTTTGATTAATATGTTCTCTCTAGAAATTTCTAGGTCTTCAGCGCAACTCTGCCAGAAGTTGACCATAGGATTGTGCTGGAGAACGAAGAATTTCCTAGAGAAAACATTTCTAGGCATTTATAGGTTCTCCGGCATGATTCTATGATCAACTTTTAGCAGATGTTGATCGTAGAGAGTTGCAGTGGAAGACCTGGAGATTCCTAGAGAGATGTTCTCTCAGGTAAAAAGAATAGTGTTGTTTTTTTTATTTGTGGGTTTTCCACATTCATGGGGGTCCTTCACCCCAACCCAAGTGAATGTGAAGGGACACTATATTTGAATGATTATCTAGCTAAGTTGCTCTGAAGCTAAGTTTCTGAGTATTGAAATCAAATCACTGGATCACCTTTAACCAGTTTCTTTGGCTAACCCATGAATAAAAGTCTTCTCAGTCTAGGACCAGTTGGTCATCTTGTGAATGCATGTTACATTGAAGCTGGACTAGTTTACATGCCTTTTGAGGCATACAGACTGTAAAACCTTCTTTTACCCACTCAGATATAGTTCTTCAGTTTCTTTGTACTTGATGTAGAGAAATCAGTCTGCCTATAGAGTCTCTTAAGTGCCATGGAACTTGTTTTTTAGTAAGATACCTGTACTAACCCACTATTTCCAATCATCTTCCTCTTCACTGAGCTATCATCAGTTCTTCAGGACCATGCTACATAGTGTCTGACACCAATACTTGCTTTTAAGAAAAATAAAGAAGTAAATTTAAGGGAATATCCATTCTTTTTTTTTAAAACTTGTTTTTTAGGTTGAGTGATCCAGGAAAATGGGATGAAAGAAGTCTGTCGCAGCGATCAAGATCTTGGTCCCAAAATGGCTATTCTGATCTAAGCAGTGCCAAATATGGCAGCCACCACAGAAAGCACCGGAAAGAGAAAAAGACAAAGCACAAAAAGAAAGCAAAAAAGCAAAAGCATTTGAAGAAGCGCAAGCAAATTAAAAAGAAAAAATTATCTCCTTCGTCAGATATGGAATCTTCTCGTTCCTCTACTAGAAAGACAAAATCACCTTATGGTCGCGAGAGGGGCTCTCACTCTTCTTCACTGACTTCAAGGGGCGAGTCCTCTAGAAGAGGCTGGTCTAAATCAGACAGAGATAAGCAGAGTTCTTTGTCCCTGTCAAGCAGAGATTCCCAATCATATTACAGGTCCAGATCCAGGTCTAGATCCAGGTCCAGATCTTATTCTAGAAGAAGTTCTAGATCAAGAACAGCTAATAAGTCTTCTCAGTCTAGGAGCAGATCCAGATCTAGATCCAGATCCAGATCGAGTTCTGCCTCTGATCATCTAAAGATAACATCCACTCCACCCAAAAATGTTGCCACTCGTTTAAATGAGAGTAAGCCAGTTAAGGTAGAACCTGTAAGAACAGCACTGCCACAGAATGATAAGGTTGTGATACAGCCTGTTGTTACTGAAAGCATTCCAGTTATACCCCTAAGTGACAGCCCTCCACCTTCTAGATGGAAACCTGGGCAGAAGCCATGGAAACCATCCTATGAGCGCATTCAGGAAATGAAAGCAAAGACTACTCACTTACTACCCACTCAAACAACTTACAATTTAGTAAGTGCCAAAGATGCTGGCCCATCCTCTTCGTATCATAAGCGAGAAAAGAGTTCAGATAGTGAGCACAGTGACTATTCCAAAAATCGGAGTGAGAGGAGCTCAGGTAGTTGGCGAAGATCTAGGAGCAGGACAACTCGAAGTAGATCCTACTCCAAGTCATACTCCAGATCGAGAAGTCTGTCCAGTTCAAGGTCTCGATCAACACTTAGATCCCATTCAGTGAATAAATTTCCCAGTGACCAGTCATGCTACAGTGGGTCATCGTCTTACTTTTCTTTAAGTGAGGATGACAGACCGAAAAGCAAAATAAAATCTGAGTACAGGGAGAGACATTTACAGTTGGAAAAGAAAAGGCAAAGTAGTTCTGAAAGTACACTTCCATATGCAAAAGACACAAGTTCTCAGAAGCACAGGGATAGTGTAAGCAGATCTTCAGATTTCTCCACAGACAGTGAGCAGTTGGTAAAACCACAGTCAACTCAAGAAAGGGGGCAATTACAGTCCAAAAAAGCTAATCGAAAACGAAATAAAAGCTGCTCAGTTTATGATGAACATGAAAAGAAGACTAGATCTGATTGGAGCAGTGACCATTCCAAAAAAAGTGTTTTGAAGGAGAAATCTGAGTCTCCAAGAAGGAGTAGGAAATCGAAAAGGAAAACACGTGCTGGCAGTAAGTGGGACTCTGAATCAAATTCAGAAGGTGGTAAAGTCAGAAACAGTAAAGAAGGTTCAAGATTGTCTTCTAGCAAGGAAGAAGGCGAAGCCTCATCAGATTCAGACACAGATCTCAGCCTTGCCAAACGTAAGACAAGATTAGATTCTTCTTCTGTTGTATCGAAGACAAATAAGCAGTCTTCCCTTTCAGAGACGGAGAGTTCCCATTCTACTTCAGGTGCCAGAGGGAAATCCAGAAAACAAAAGCATGGCTCCAAAAAGAACCTGAAAAAAACACATTCCAAAAAAGCTAAAGAGAAGTCCAAGGGTAAAAAAGACAAGAAGCATAAGCCTCAAAAGCAAAAGGAAACATTTCATTGGCAGCCTCCCCTGGAGTTTGGCGAGGAGGAAGAGGAGGAAGAAGATGTTGTAAGGCCAGAAGCAAAAGATGAAAGAGAAAAACAAGTTGCAACTGGTCCTAAAGATAAAAACCAAGAACAGGATTGTGAAAATGATAAGATGGTCAAAGACCAACCAAGAGAAGATGAAAAGCTCCATGAACAGAATACATTGTTGGATAAAGCTGTAGGGCATACATCGCCTGCTAGCCAGCCTAGTACAAGTAATGGGGAACAATCTACTTCAACTCAGGTTCCAAATCCAGATAAAAACATTGATGCATCGGGAACTCCTGATAGAGCAATGGTAAGTGAAAACGAGGTAGATGTCACCCAGATGGATGACATGGAGATCTGTACTCCAGAACATAATTCACCTTTCAAGGTTGATGTGGAATCTTCCCCTGTCAGTCTGAAGATACACCTTCGGGATGTTAAAGTTAGTAAGAATACAGATGTACCCAACAATTCTGAAGCAGAAGGTAGAATGCAAAGACTCAATGGTAAAGAATCTACTGATGCCAAAGAAGACAAAGACAACAAAGAAAAAGAGAAACAAAAACCTAAGCCCACCACAACAGTTCTTGCTGTAGAAAGTAGACAGAAAACTGAAATGGTTGATAGTGCCCAAAGCAGCACAGTGGATAATAAATGGAAGCCATTACAGGGTGTAGGGAATCTTCAGTTGGCCACTGCAGTTGCTTCTAGCAGTTCTTCAGAACCTAAAAATCAGCCCTTGTCTTCTGAATCGAAACCACAAGGTTTAAGGATAGAAATCAAAAGTAAAAACAAAATTAGACCAGGCTCTCTGTTTGATGAAGTAAGAAAGACTGCCCGGCTTAATCGGAGACCAAGAAACCATGAGAGCTCCAGCGAGGAGGATTCAGCAACACGAGAAAACAGCCAATCACGAAGCCGCAGCCGGTCAAGGAGCAAGTCGGAACCTAAATCCAGGCACAGAACAAGATCCCTTTCTTACAGTCACTCAAGAAGTCTATCAAGCTCTACTTCCTCATATAGGTAGGTAAAGCTTATAAATAGGCAGAGCCATTTCAGAAAAGCATTTCACTGAGAGTGTGTCTCTGAATTCCTCTTAATGCATGTTAACTGCTTTGACTCTAGCTGGCTCTCACCATTTATCACCTTAAAAACTTAGTGCCTCTCAGTGTTTCTCCATTTTTCATAGCTTTTCAATGCATATGCTCAAAATTTATAGGTCACGGAGCTACACACGAAGCCGGAGCCGAGGGTGGTACAGCAGGGGCCGCTCAAGAAGTCGTAGCAGTTCCTATAACTCTTGCAGAAGTCATAGGCAAGTACTTACAAAGGGGAAGGGATGAAGGATGGTCCTGGAGAATTGGGTGGGCATCATTGCAAAATATCATCTTGAAACATAGGGGTCTCTCATAGCCAAGATGCTTTGTAGGCTGAGTGATCACTTACGATTTATAAATTAGTTATTTATTTGTTTTGAGATAAGTTTGTCACTCGGGGGAATAATTGTCACTGTCTCTAATGTATGATAAATGGAATATTAGGATTTTTTTAAAGAGTTTTAAAAAACATTTGCAGCATGAGTGTAAAAATGATCATGTCATTTTCTTCCTATTTTATTAGTCGAACCTATAGCAGAAGCCGGTCCAGAAGCAGTTCCTATGACCACCGTAGTCGATCCAGGTATGCTGTGAAAGAGATCACTATTGAAAATGTCCAGGATAAGTAACATATTTGTAACAGCAACATGTAAGCAATATACTGAAACATAATTTAGTAACTCTTTATGTTTCCAGCCTGTGGTGGTACATGCTGGAAATGTTAACTGAATTGAACAGGATTTTAGAAAAAACAAATGTTGTGGCCTTTAAAGCCCTTTACAACTTAGGTCCAGACTATTTGAAAGATCGTATCTCCTCATACAAATTTGCCAGAGTTCTAAGATCTATGGGAGAAGGCTTTCTCTTCATTTCTCAAGCTCACTTGGTGAGAACACAAGAGCAAGCCTTCTCAGTGGCTTCTCTCACCCACTGGAACTCCCTTCTGCGGAAGGCTAGACTGTGCCCTTCCTGGTTTCCTTTCACTGGCTGGCAAAGATCTTTTTTTAAAGCAGACTTTTAAGATGTAATCACTCCCAGGGAGGCTTCTTATTGCAGTGTGTGCATTTTTTAAGCTTTTGTATGCTTTTAAATTTTACTGTTTTAAATGTGATGATTTTAATTGTTTTTAAAATTGTGTTGTTAAGTTATGAACTGCCTTTGGTGCCACTCCAGGAAAAAGGCAGCATATAAATGAAAGAAATGAAATAATAAATGTATTTTCCGATAAGTAAATGAGGCTCTGTTTTACCAAAAATAGAGCAAGTAATGAAATAATTTTGAAGGATTATTTTCCCAAATAAAAATTATTAGCTTTATGATTCTGCTAAATCTAATGTTAGTCCCAACTTCAGTTTGTTGTGTGCCTTCAAGGCATTTTTGACTTAAAGTGACCCTAAGGCCAAACTTTTATTCTTGGCAAGAGAGGGTTTGTTTGCCTTTGCCTTTTTCTGAGATTGAGATGGTGCAACCTGTTGAGCATGAATTCGAATCCTGGTCACTAGAGTCATAGTCCCAATGCTCAAACTGCTATACTATGCTGTTTCTAACAACAGTAGCCCCACTGGGTTTATGGAAGTGGTAACATAGATGTTCTGATTTCACTATGTGTACTCAAGTTGAGAGTAACATTGAATTTAACCATGGTTAAACCAAATAATCAGTTACCTTTTTTTAACCCATAAAAGCAGATCTTACACCTATGACAGTTATTACAGCAGGAGTCGTAGTCGAAGCAGAAGCAAAAGGAGTGATAGTTATCACAGATCCCGCAGTTATGATCGACGGTCCAGGTAGGTACATTGTACTTGTTCAAATGAATGTATACCGCAACCTTCCTTATGTGAGAACTCAGGGCTGTTTAAAACTTATGAAAACTTAGATGTGGTTAGTGATTAGGATTTATTTGTAGTAGGATGTGATGGTGGGTGTTGTATTTGTTGTGTTCTGTTATTATGACTATGTATGTTTGTCTTTTATCAATAAAAAAATGGTACAAAAAAAAAGAAAAAGAAAACTCACCAAAGGCACATGCACATTCTTCACTGCTGCCAGGTTTACATTATATTGTGAGACAGTAATAGACAAGAGAAATAGAGAAATGAGAGGCTAGAATACCATTGTCAGTGGCACTTGCAACGACATTAATTCAGACATATCACAGATACGTTAAAAGTTTGTCCTTTCTCAGATCTACTGTATTTTTTAAAAAGTTTTGGATCTGACTATTTTAGTCAGAGTAGTTTCTTGGCTGCCCAGTAAATTGAGTGGCAACTTTAAATTGTAAAAGACACAAGTGGGATGGGGGGGTAGTGAATTAGTCCACTGCACTAGATTCTGTTTAGCTTAATGTTCTTGTAACAGCAGGTACAAGCAGGCTTCACTTTATGTCAGGGATGTGTTTCTGGATTTGTGATATAAACTGAGACTGGTATAAATGAGAAGCATTGGAGGGGGGGATGCATTCCAGTGGAGCTAAAGGAGCTGCAAAATAGGAATTGGACTCAACCCACCACTAATTCTGAAGAGGTTTGAAGCATAAAACATTAGCACTTGCCTTTTCCAGATTGGAGAAATGTACAATCATTCCTCTGTGTCCACAGAATCAACCATCCACAGCTTGAAAATATTCATAAACCTATATGCATATTCCAAAAGCAAACCTTGATTTTGCCGTTTTGTATAAGGGACACCATTTTATTACACCATTGTATATAATGGGACTTGAGCGTCCACGGATTTTAGTGTCCATGGGGAATTCTGAAACCAAACCTCAGCAGATACCAAGGGCTTGATGTACAGATGATCTTCAGAAGAGGCACCAAATGCTGATTCTAAGGGAGCTTGGCTGGTGTGCGAACTAGCTGCCATTAGATAATGGTTTCTCTTTAGAGGAGCACACTGACAGAGAGCAACTGGTAAGAACTGTGATCGTCTGCTGTCCTTTTTCCAGCAAGCTTCCTAGGTGGACAAAAGCACATCAGGAGGGGGAGAGAGGGGGGCAGCACATCTCCTGCTGCATCTCCTGCGACAGGTGCAGAAGACACAGCAGGAGAAGAGGCAGCATATCTCCTGTACAGTAACCAACTGCATTAAATTCTTTAAAAAAACAAAAACAGAATTCTTACTGCAGCATGTTTAGCAGAGTTACTAAAGTATATTTATCAGAGCTACTTTTGGCATTGTTACTGTTACCCACATGATCTCTCCCCATCATGAGTCCCATGCCTAAGTAGATAGAGAACACCTTTTATTTCAGCCACACCATAACACCAAGTTTCCAGTTTCTTCTTCTCCATCATGCCCCCTTTAAGCAGGGCAAGGAAATGCCTTCCTTTTGGCAGTGCCAGGACTCTCCAGTTGATTTCTGCCTTTCCCCATTCCCCCACCCTGGGCAAGGAGAAGAAACCCAGTCCAGTCAGCTATTCTTATACCAAAACTCCATATCTCTCCCTCTGGTCACACTCAAGCGCACAGCTATTCTGAGATAGCTATGCATTTTGAGTGACACTTTATTTCTTGAGAAATTATCTGCATTTGAAACATTGTAAATGAAGGTAAAGTAAAATGAGACATGTAACTTTTCACCCTTATATGTGCTATTCTGCTTGCAGTGAAGATTGTTGCATGTCTGTAAAGTGAAAGTAATACGTACTCAAGAAGTTTACATTTTTATGTGTGTCTTGGCTTTTCTTCTAGATCCTACGGCTCTGACAGTGAAAGTGACCGCAGTTATTCAAACAACCGAAGCCCTAGTGAAAGCAGCAGATACAGCTGAAAGCATCCTGTTGAAGATGTCGATTGTACTCAACTAGTTTTTTTATTACTATTATTATTGTTGTTGTTGTTATTTTAACATATGAAACTGCCCTTGTCCTTACTCAAAGTAAAATTAAAAGATATTTAGTGAGATAAGCATAATTTTTATGCTCTCTTTCTGGTCTATGACATTGTATTGATATGATTTTGGATGTGCTGGTAACCTTGTGTTTTGAGAGAGAGAGGGTCTTCTGTACCAAAATAATCTGTAGGCCTGCTCTGAAAAAATATGCTGGCCTGACAACCATGAAGCTGTGAAGAAAAGTACTGTGAGAAGTCTGCATTCTACAGAGTTAACCTTAAAAGCTTACCTTAAATTATGCGGTATCAGTTCATTGGTATCTTGTACGTACATCATATAAGCTTGTACACATACCTAGATGGATACAGATAGTTAGGGTGGAGATCCTCTCCTGGCTATTACTGTTTCCCATTATACCTTGCTCTACTTCACAGGAGATGCAAGGTCGGTTATGTATAAAATACTTAGGTTCAGGGGCTAGCACTAGCTCTTTCTTGAACAAATTAAACATGTTTATGCAAAACTCCAAAAATGATAGCAGGCTTTTCCATTTCAATTTTGTATCCATGCCAATAATATTATAGTATTTGTAAAAGCAGATCTTTAAAAAGCCCTTTTGACACATTTAATCGTTGTATCTGCTAACCCTTAAACACTGGACATGAATTTAGTTGTTGGATTTTCCCACCATATCCAACATTGGGTTTCCATTGTCAGATTTTATGCTGAAGCTATAAATCAAAGGGAGACGTGTGAATTCATTTTCAGTGTTCATTACTGAACTGACACCAAAGTGTCTAAATTATCTGTCTATGAGGACTTTTTAATCCAGACGTACTGAATTTTCTTCCTGTACTGTAAACTTCAGTATACACAAGCGTTTTGTATGGAATAATGACTTTTTTTCAGCAAAAAACACCCCTATGCTAAGTGGGTATGATAACTGGGAGGGAAATATTACCTGTAACTCTAGTACTGATAGTGAATTTGTTAACTTTCTATAATTTTGAGAGGCTGTACATTTCATCAGTACTAAAAATAGGTTGTTTTGTTTTGTTTTGTTTTGGTCCCATGCCAAAAGTTGTACATTTTAAAAGGCATTTTTTCCTTTGATGCAATTAAAAACATGAATCATTTAACTATTAAATACTGGTTGCTAAATGTTTATCACATCCATGACATTAACTTACTTAGAAGTAAACCTGGTTTGGAGTAAGTAACATATTTCAAGGAGGTGTGACTTAATTCCCACAGCAAGACCACATCAGGCACTTAGTTGGCTTCACCCTAAAAGGCACAGGAGAAATAATCCTAATTTTCAACTCAACTGGACCTCTAGTTGAGTTGCAGTTTGCCAAACAGAAGTCATGTCCATTATTTTGTAAGTTGCCCAGTGTTTAAACTGTGTGGAGCCAGATGTGATTTGGATTTTGGACTTTTTTGAATTTTGGAATATTTGCACATACATAATGAGATCTTGGAGATGGGACCCAAGTCTAAACATGAAATCCATTTATGTTTCTACCCAACTCCTTTCCAGGCAAGCATTGTCTGAAGATGGCAGCCACAGATGCTGGCGAAACGTCAGGAAGAAACTCTTCTAGAACATGGCCACATAGCCCAAAAAACCCACAAAAAACCATTTATGTTTCATATATGCCTTACACACATAACCCAAAGGTGATTCCATACACAATATGTTTTTAATAATTTTGTGCATGAAACAACCTGTTAAATGTACAAAATTTTCATTTTCCCTAGCATCTGTTTGCTCTAATCCCAAGTGAATCATTCTACAAAAGCATGCTGGATCAGAACCTAAGTGTTGGAAACTACCAAGGTGAAAACTGACCCACTCAGTATATGATGCAGAGTGGGATGGTAGGCTGACAGTTCGGACAATGGGCTGGCTGTATTTTTAAATGCTCCTCTTTGGACTGTTAAGTGTCCCCTCTATATAGGAAAAGAAATTTAGTGTGTAGCCCTTCCACTGGTGGTTAGTTTACTGCTGCATTCCATGTTCCTCGCAGCCTGCACCGTGTGTGGATGGCTATGGTTCCATTATGAAATATCGCCCACTACATTGTGACGTAGTGGTTTGAGTGTTGGACTAGGACTCTGGAGACCAGGGTTCAATTCCCTGGTCTCCAGAGTCATAGTCATGAAACCCACTGTTGATCAAGTCACACCTCCTCAACCTCAGAGGATGGCAATGGCAAACCTCTTCTGAATGAATCTTGTCAAGAAAACCCCGTGATAGACTTGCCTTAGGATCGCCATAAATTGGAAATGACTTGAAGACACACAGCTCTCCCACATCAGTGCAATCCGGTCAAAATCACATTTTCCTATGTCAAATTATGCTACAAGCATTTGATGAAGTCATCTAATTAGGAAGATCTTATACTTGATCCCCCCTCAATCTATAGGATTCCTTTGTACCTTTTTATAACATTTATTAGTTACAAATAGATCACCCTTCAGTGAGTTCAAGGCATCATGTGTGTGTCTCCTCACTTTATCCGCATACCAACCCAGCAAGGTAGGTCAGACAGAATGAATTTATCTCCAATCAACCACTGTCCTAAAGTTTGTTTATTCTTTGCAGTGCCAAGTTGCTATAGATCAGTGGTTCCCAAAACTGATCCTTCAGATGTTTCAGACTTCCATCTCCCAGAATCTCTGACAGCTTTACTATGTTGTGCATTCAAAAAAGATGCCAAGGAGAGGTTCCTTCCATGTGCCGTCAGCTCTCCATACACACACACACACCATGGATTCAAGCATCCATGACTTGAATTTTTAAAATATATAATTTGCAAATAGCCAACACTGATTTTGCCATTTGATATAAGGGACACCATTTTACTATTGCCTTGTGTATAATGGGACTTGAGCTTTGACAGATTTTGGTACCCACGGAGGGTCCTGCAACCAAACCCCAAGGGCCCACTGTACCATGGAGGGACCAGATTGGGAAAAGATGCAGTAAGGTAATCTATGCACGGACAAAAACATCCTGGTTTTCTAAAACCCCAATTTTCTGAATTAGAAAATCTCCACTCGCCAGTCAAGCTGTCAGAATAGAAATCTCGGATTCTGCCTCACAGCTACTTTTGACCTTTTGTTTCTAATAACGCCCACTGACGTTTTGATAGGAGCACTTCATGATGTGGGTTTCTTACTTTCTTCTTGCCAAATACACCAGGTCTGTGAACATGCTGGGGTTTGGATCCAGAACCTCCCATGGATACCAAAATCTCTGGATGCTCAAATCCCATGGTATACAATGGGTAGTAAAATGAGTGTCCCTTATATAAAATGGCAAAATCAAGGCTGGCTTTTGGGAACTGATATTTTGGGGGAATATTTTCAAGTCTTGGGTAGTTGAATCTGTATCTACTTCTCCCTAAGCATCGAGGTGGGGAAAAATGAACAGACAAACATCAGTTACAAAGGCATGCATTAAACACATATCAGTCAAAAGAACAAGATGGACACCTATTAAAACTACAATAAATTTCATCATTTAGTAATAAGAGTGTTCAGCAGCTGATGGAGAAGGGAGTTAAGGTGGTTTGTTTTGGGTTGTTTTTATTGAGAGAGCCAGCCTGGCATAGTGGTTTGAGCACTGGACTGCAACTGTGGAGGCCAGGGTTCGATTCCCAGCTTGGCCATGAAAGCCACTGGTGACCTTGGGCAAGTCACTCTCAGCCTCAGGGGAAGGCCATGGCAAACCTCCTTTGAGCAGATCTTGCCAAGAAAACCCCATGATAGGTTTGCTGTAAGGTTGCCATAAGTAAAAACAAAGGCACACAAGAACAACAGCCATCCAAAAATGCTGACCATGCATTTCAGTAGTTGGGGAATGTTCAAGATGATACGGATAGATTACCCAGAAGAAGAAGAAATTGGATTGAGTGGGAGGCAGAATAAATAGGCTTGTTTTGACTGGCTTTTCAAAGGATAATAGACATCTGGAATAAGTTACTGCAAAAGACAAAGTGGAATCAAGATGAGTACCAGATGCAACGCTGTCCTCTTTTGCAGAGTCGAAGAGTCAGGAGAAAGGACTGCCATGGCTGAGCCAAAGAAAGTTTGCATGCAGGCATCCAGTTACCTTTGGAAAAAAGACTGTCTGCTCCTCTCTCTCTGTTACACATATTGCTTAAAACCAGAAGGGAATGGTAGGCTGTCAGTTCACATCATCCTTCAGCAATGGCTATGGCTGGCCATGGGACGTACTAAAACAAATGACAGTACTTGCCATATAGAAACCATAGTTGCCCATAGAGAATCATTGGAAAATACTTGCCCATAGCAAGTATTCTCCAATGATTTCCTATGGGCACATATGGCTTCACAATGGGCAAATATTCCCCAATTATTTTCTATGGGCAAGTATTCCCGCATGATTTCCTATGAGCAAATATTCCTCGGTAATTCCTTATGGGCAACTATTCCCCAATGATTCCCTATGGGCAAGTATGGTTTCCATATGGGAAAGTCTTGTCATTTGTTTTAGTACACCCCCTGGCCATGGAATCTTTATCCACGGTTTCAAGTATCCACGGCTTGAAAATATTCCCAAAATATATAAAGTCCAGAAAGCAAACCTTGATTTTACCATTTTATACACAGGACACCATTTGACTATGCCACTGTATTTAATGGGACTTGAGCATCCACAGATTTTGGCATGCAAGGAGGATCCTGGAACCAAATCCCTGCAGATACCAAGGGCCCACTGTATTTATATCCTATAGAGGCATAACTCAGGCTGCATCTATGTTGCAGAATTAATGCAATTTGACACCACTCCAACTGCTCCATGCTATGGGATTCTGGGATTTGTAGCTTTGTGGGATACTTGTCTTCCTGGTGTCTCAGCAAACTATAAATCACAGGGTCTCATAAGATGGAGCCATGACAGTAAAAGCAGTATCAAACTGCATTAATTCTGCAGTGTGGCAGCAGCCAGGGTCTCTGAAAAAAGAAACTCCTTTTAACAGATTTACAGCACTATAGACATAGGCTTTAATAATAATAATAATAATGATAACAACAACAACAACAACAACAGAGTTTTTATGCCCACTGAGGCTTCATCTGCACTGCAGAAATATTTCAGTTTTACACTGCTTTAAGTGCCATGGCTCAATGTTGTGAAATGCTGGGATTTGTAGTTTCGTGAGAGGTTTAGTTAGATGTCAGAGAGCTCTGGTGCAACCACAAACTACAAATCCCAGAATCCCACAGCACTGAGCAATAACAGTTAAAGCGGTGTCAAACTGGATTATTTCTGCAGTGCAGATGCAGTCAAAGAGAGAAAGAGAGAGAGGACTTCCAAGTTCTAGTCTTCCTTGTAGCAGTTATAAATACATATACAAAAAAAGAAATGTAAAGTAAGTTTTCCAGGGTACTATCCACACTTCAGCAATGAAACAGTTTGACACCACTTTTAACTGCCATGGCTCCATGCTTGGAATCCTGGGATTTTTAGTTTGGGGAGATATTGAGCCATGGCAGCTGCAGCAGTGTCAAACTGCTTTATTATTGTCGCTGTGTGGATGCAGCCATTTGGCATAGCTTGGCTTGATTCACCTCACCCCAGGTTTGCACCACTGGGATTTGTTGGTCAGTGAGACATTTGGCCTCCTCTGTCAGGAGTTTCTCCGGTTCCACACAGAAAACTACAAATCCCAGCATTCCACACCAGTGAGCCATTGCAATTAAAATGTGCCAAGATGTTTTACTATTGATACAGTGTGGATGCAGCCTGGTTCAACACCACTTTAACCGCCATGGCTCCATGTTGTGGAATCCTGGTATTTCTAGTTTGGGGGGATATTGAGCCTTCCTTGTCACAGAGCTCTGGTATCCCACCAAACTACAAATCCTATGGAGCCATGACAGTTGAAGTGGCATCAAACCACTTTATGATTGCCGCAGTGTGGATGAAGCCTGGTTTGACACCACTTTTAACTTCCATGGCTCCATGGCTATGGAGTTTTGGGGTTTCTAGTTTGGTGTGCCATTAAGCCTTCTCTATCAGAGAGCAAACTACAAATCCCAAAATCACATTCCCCCTTGGAGCCAGGGCAGTTAAAGCAGTGCCAGACTGCTTGACTATTGGAAAACGGTGTGGATGCCAACATGTGGCACAGCTGTTCTGGGTGCCTCCCAGGTGCAGCCTCCTCTGCTGCTGTCTTGCAAAGCAGCCACTCTGGCAGCATTTAGTGCTGCACTGTCCCTTTAAAGAAAAATCCCGCGCAGGCGCAGAAGAGGCCCAGGCTCTGATCAGCTGGGCCTGGCTGGTGGCATTCAGAGCTGGACTGCGTTGCTTTTCCTCTAAGGAAAGGAAAGGACAGGAAAAAAGGAGGGGGGGGGGGAGAGGCAGCAACTGGAAGAGCATGGTAGGATTTGAACCCAGCACCCAGGAAGACCCTCTGCAAAAAGTCTAGGAAAGGGAAGGGGAGAGGAGGGTATTAAAATTGCATTTTTAAGATGCAATAATAGTAATAATAATAATAATAATAATGCATTTTTAAATGCAAAGATTTTGCACATTTTTAAAAAAAAAACATTACTAGGCAGCAAGATTAAACCTGGAGATTAAATGGAGATGCCAAGCCCCCTGCAAGGAGGAAGAGCAGCAGCAGCAGCAGCAGAAGAGGAGCACCAGCTGGGAGCCCAGCAGCAAAATGGTACAGAAGGGAGCCCTGCCTTCTCTCTTGCCCGGTTTTGCTCTCTCTCTCTCTCTCTCTCTCTCTCTCTCTCTCTCTCTCTGTCTGTGTCTCTATGTCCTTGGATTGCTTTCCCTTTTGCTTAAAATCTGCAACAGTAACGCCTGCCTTGGGAAGTTCCTTCCTCCCCAGTCGTTACATTTGACCCCTCCCTCCTCCTTCCCTGGCATGCCCTCCCTTCCTCTCCTGGTGCCCCTTTTGCATCTCCAGGGCTTGCCTTCTCTGGGGGGCATTTTGCAAAAAGCAGGAATAGGAAAGATCCAAAGCTCTCCATCTCTCTCTCTCTCTCTCTCTCTTTTGCACACACAAATGGGTATGCAAGTCGTGGGTATCTTTGTGTATGAGTGTGTCTCTGTGTGCATACACATACTCTGTATGTTGGTGTATGAATGTGTGTATAATGTAGGTATACACACACTATCTATGTATGTGTATGTATAATGTATACACATGTACTATATGAGTGTGTGTGTTTGTATATGCACACACACTATGTACCTGTTTGTGTGTGTGCATATATGTATATACAGTATATGTATACAATATATGTGTACACACTATATGTTTCTGTGTGTGTGTGTATATAAATCCAATCTCTGTATACAGATATATGTATACACATACTCTATGTGTATAATACACACACACACTGTGTGTGTATGAATGTGTGTATAATGTATGTATACACACTATCTATATGTGTGTGTATATTTGCATATACATACACTATGTGCCTGTTTGTGTCTGTGTATATATATACACACACACACACACTGTATGTGTATACAATATGTGTACACACAATATGTTTCTGCATGCAAATATATTATATACTGTACACACACATATACTGTGTAGGAGTATGTGTACAATATATGTATACACACTGTATGTGTGTATAATATACACACATACGTTATCTGTGTATGTGTGTATGTATACACACAATGTGCATGTTGCCTCTGTGTGTGTGTATATATGTGTGTGTGTATGTATGTAATGTATATACATACACTGTGTGTGTGTATGTATGTAATATATACATACACTGTGTGTGTGTGCAGACATACACTGTGCATGTTTGTGTGTATGAATATATGGATATATGTATACGCACACAGTATCTCTCTGTGTGTAGAAACACACTGTATGTTTGTGTATCTCTCTGTGTGTATTTGTATACACAGTCACTCTCTCTGTATGTTTGTGTATGTGTGTGTGTCTATGTATATCCACACTGTATATGTGTATAAAATATATACATATACATATTCTCTTTGTATGTTTGTGTATTTGTGTGTATGTATGTGTGTATACACACACACACACGTGTATACATGTACACACCTATATATACACATACATAGACAGATATTCAAATGTTGCATATATATGTACAGTTTGAGTCTCCCTTACCCAAATTGCTTAGGACCAAAAATGTTTGGGATTTAGAATTTATTTTTGATTCTTTTCTTTTCTTTTCTTTTCTCTTTCTTTCTTTCTTTTTTTTTGGGGGGGGGGGGTGATTTTGGAATATTTGCATGCCCATATTGACACACTTTGTAGACGGGATCCAAATCTAAATATGACATTAATGTATGTCTCATATATACCTCATGCACATAGCCTGAAGGTCATTTTACCCTCGGTATTTTTCATTCTTTTGTGCATGAAACAAAGTTTGTCAACATTGGACCATCGGGAAGAGTCAGTGGTGCCACTGTCTCAGGTATCCATGTGGATAACTTTGGATTTTTGGTGGATTTGGGGTTTTGGAATTCCAGATAAGGGAGGCTGTATACATAAATGCAGATATGCATCGTGCGCCTATGCATATAGGAGTGAGTCTATGCATCAGCCTGATTGATTTTTTGCCATTTTTTATATTTGTGTATGTGCGTGTGTGTATGCACACCCTTTCAAAAGGGTGAAACCAGGATGCCAAACGACAATAGCGGCAAAGAGTTAGCATTCCTTCATGGATCGGCTGATACCACTGCAAAAGATTAGCGGACCCCCAATGCGAATAGTGGCAAGTTGTGGAGGGTGAATGGGTGCAGGATGCAGTTTCCCCTTTGGAGAGATGCTTCTTGACTTGTATTTTGCTTTCTTGGGCACATGGGTGACGTTGGATCCATGTGCCTAAATAGGACAGCCTAGGTGTGCCATTTAAACACACACCCAGCCAACCTGGAAGTCCTGAATTGGATGCAGGGCCTGGAATGGATTGGTAACCGTGTCTTCTCCATCCCAGTTCTTTCTGCTGCTTGGAGGAAGGAAGGCTGTTCAAGTTTTGCATTGGGATAACATTTTTGGGGAGGTGTGTTGTGGGGGAGATCCCCTTGCTTCTCTTTTCGCCTTTTGCAGAAATTAATAAATAGGTTGCATTTTTGGATGCTGGGGGAGAGAGCTTGCAGTCAAGATGCAGAAATGTGGAAGCTTAATGGAGGCTGGGCTGGAGGCTCCTCTGCAGAAAAATCTTCACGGGCAGGAAAAGATCAGAAATATATTATGTGGGGAAGGAGAGCCTGTGAATCTTTCCGAGGCTTGGGATGTGAAGCTTTTCAAAGGCCCGGAGATGGCCTGCCCCACTGTGCTCTCAGATGAACTGTGGGCCCACCTAAAATGTGCAAATACATAATCCCACATACTCCAGGCATCTTGTAAAGCAGAGAGTAGGAGTTGCGTCTGAAAGTCTGTTGAGGCCCGCCTGATGGAAAGAAAAATGAACGTCTAGATTTTTTTTTTGTGCGTGTGTATGTGTATGAGGAATAGCTTGGCTTTTGGAAGGGATGCAACTGTTACATCCGGTTGTTTGGTAGAAATATGGAGGATGAAGCTGAATATCTAGTTTGGTGCAGATATATTTCAGGAAGGGTTGGTGTAGCACAGTGGTCCCCAAACTGTGCCTTTGAAGAGATTTTGGACTTCAGCTCCCAGAAGCCTCAGCCATGTTGACCAATAGTCTAGGATTCTGGGAGCTGAAGTCCAAAATCACTTAAAGATCACAGTTTGGCGACCACTAATGTAGCAGGAGGAAACCCTAGAAGGTGAAATGCAGAATTGTGAAGTCTGCACAGGGTTTGCTCTGTGTGGTGGCGTCACAAGGGGAGTGCGGAAGGTGCAGACCATGCCAGGTGATACCACAGCTCTTCAAACATCTGCCTTTTGACAGAATCAGACTGTGGCATTCACCTGTGTCCCTTTAAAATGCTGAAGAGATGGGGAAAGTGGGGTGAGGCTCAATGGGAAAAGAAAGGAGTGGTTAATTTTCTTTCAAAACATCACTTTTTCCCAAATTTTCACTGTGAGCACATGAAACTATGTATATGTAGATACACTCAGGCTGAGCATGTGAAGTATAATTTTAACTGCAACTATTTTATGTCACAACTATTACTATTACATTGAATGATATGTGGGAATTATTATTTATGAGTAACATTAGTACAAAAGCATTACAGTCCGCTGTTCCCTTACCGCCCAGAGTGACACCAACCATAGTGATGCCACTTATGAAAGGCTCTCTGTGACACATAGTTGCTTGTTCACTCAATAGCTGCAGCAGATCAGCATGCATGTGTGCATGGACCACTGTAGCACCAATGAGATTTAGGTATTGCCGGTGCTCCAAACATGCTGGCTTCTCTTCATGCGGTTTTGGCTGTGTGTTGTCAGGTCTTAAACGTAATTAGCTTGTTGATCAATCCTAGGAATGAAGTGGGAGACGATTGCCCCTTCTAGATGCTGTTGGATTTCAGCTTTCATCTGCCCCAGCCAGCATGGATAGTGGTTAGCGTTGATGGGAGGTGAAGTCCCAATAACATGTGGAGGGCTGCAGACTCCTCACCCTTCTGTTAAGATGTGAGTTCTGGAAGAGAGCAGAAGGTCCATCAATGACAGACCTGGAATATTCACCTGGAGTATTGTGTCCAGTTTTGGACACCATAATTCAAGAAGGAGGTTGACAAGCTGGAGCATGCCCAGAGGAGAGCAGCCAAAATGGTGAAGGGTCTGGAAACTATGCCTTATGAGGAGAGACTTAGGGAGCTGGGTACGTTCAGCCTAGAAGAGAAGAAGGTAATATGATAGCCCTGTTTAAAGATTTGAAAGGATGTTAGATTGAGGATGGAGCAAGCTTGTTTTCTGCTGCTCCAGAGACTAGGACCCGGACCAATGGATTCAAACTACAGGACAATAGATTCTAATAAGCATCAGCAAAAACTTCCTGATGGTAAGAGCTCCTTGACAGTGGAAAGCACTGCTTTGGAGAGTGGTGGAGCCTCCTTCTTTGGAGGTTTTTAAACAGCGGCTGGGTGGCCAAAGTGCTTGGCTTGTGTCTTCTTCCATGGCAGAAGGGGGTGGATTGGATGGCCCTTGGGGTCTCTTCCAACGCTTTGTGAAAGACTGTGTTCAGAGGTACTGTGAATGCATCTGCACCACACAGAACCATTTGATCTCCTTTTAGCAGCCCTGTTGCCTCCCCCTGGACTAGAAGACTGGCAGAGAAGGCCCCTTCCCCACCACCACTCCCTTCTCCTTTTGTGTCGTGTCTTTCTAGATTGTAAGCCTGAGGGCAGGGAACCGTCCAATTAAAAAGATTGCATGTACAGCGCTGTGTAAATTTACAGCGCTTTATAAATAAAAGTTAATAATAATAATAATAATAATAATAAGAAGAAGAAGAAGAAGAAGAAGTATTTCACCAGACATCAGAGCCCATGAATCCACAGGACAGAGTCATGACAGTTAAAAAGTGGGATCAAATTGCTCTAACTGTATTCAGGTATGCTCATTATCTGTCAGTGTTATTTGCCTGGGGGACCGATGGCAGTAAAAGGCTGATGTCTTCCATATCTGGCTGCTGGTCTTTTTGAAGACTACCCTGGTTAGCCACTTTAGGAAACTGACTGACAAAGGAGAGCTCTTATTCTAAACTCTTTGTGTTGCATTTAGGAACCAGGCTAGCCTTCTATGAATGGCATACTGAGAGTGGAGGTTGAAAGAGCTGAGGAGTAGTGATAACCTATCCTATACGATGGTCTTGCTGCCTTCAGCCAAGAGTCTTGATAAGTTACTTTGGGGGGAGTATAACTGTTAAGAGTTTCTATAACTCCTCTTGCCGGCCTGGCCTGAAGCTGTGCAGAATTCTGGGAGTTCTACTACAAAACTCCGATCTGGTCCACAGCACACCCAAGCCTTTGGGAGACTACGGGGTTGAAACAGCCATGGTCGCCTTGGTCGATGATCTCCGTCTGGGCATTGACAGGGGAAGCGTGTCCCTGTTGGTGCTCTTGGACATCTCAGCGGCTTTCGATACCATAGACCATGGTATCCTTCTGGAGCACCTGGTAGAGGTGGGAATCGGGGGCACTGCGCTCCAGTGGTTCTGGTCCTACCTCTCCGGGAGGTTCCAGAGGGTGCAGCTGGGAGACGTGTGCTCCAATAAGAGGGCCCTTACATCTGGGGTCCCTCAAGGAGCATTGTGAAATGCTTTTCAACATTTACATGAAACTGCTGGGAGAGATCATCCGGAGACATGGGGCGTGGGGTTATCAGTACGCTGATGACACCCAAATAGTCTTCTCTATGTCTCCGACTGATGCAGTGACCGAGGATGGCGTCTCTCCTCTCGTGGCCTGTCTGGAGTCGGTAATGTGCTGGATGAGGGAAAACTGACTCAGTCTGAATCCAGAGAAAACGGAGGTACTCGTGATAGGTTCTCCTGGCCCGGGGATGGCGGTGGTTCCACCTGTCCTGAACGGGATCACGCTTCCTGTGAAGGACTTGGTACGCAGTCTGGGGGTGCTCCTTGACTCGTCACTCCACCTTACATCTCAGGTGGATGCGACAGTCAGGAGCACTTGTTATCAGCTTCGGCTGATACGCCAGCTGCGTCCCTACCTGGGCCGGAGGGACCTTGAAACAGTAGTACATGCCCTGGTAACCTCTCGGTTGGATTTCTGCAATGCGCTCTACATGGGGCAACCCTTGTACCATACGCGGAAGCTGCAATTGGTACATAATATGGCAGCCAGACTGGTCACTGGCATATCCAGGGCCAGTCATATAACACCAGTGCTGAAAGATCTGCACTGGCTGCCTATTCGTTTCCGGGCGCAATACAAGGTGTTGGTTATAACCTATAAAGCCCTAAATGGTTTGGGCCCAGGATACCTAGAGGACCGCCTCTACCCATACAATCCGCCCCGCACTCTCAGAACATCTGGGCAGCAACTATTGAGGGTCCCAGGGGCAAGATTGGCCTCCACTTCTAGGAGGACCTTTACCATCTCGGCCCCGACTCTCTGGAATTCGCTGCCCAGAGAGCTCCACTCGGCCACCTCCCTGGCCCAGTTCAAGAAGGGAGTAAAAACCTTCTTGTTCAGGAAAGCATTCCCGGACACAGGCTCCAGCTAGCCTTCCCCCCCTCTGATAGCACCGGCAAGCTGGCCAGAATTGTTTTTAATGTGATTTTAATTGTAATTGTTTTTTGATTATATGTATGTGTTTTTACTGTTGTACACCGCCCTGATTGCAAGAAGGGTGGTATAAAAATAAAACTTTTATTTTATTTATTTATTTGTTCTTTGCTGGTATCCTCATTTACCTTTTATTTTGTTCTTCTTAATCTTGCTCCAAGTCACCTCCTTATAGTGAGTCTATGCTAGGGTTTTCTTAGCAAAATTTATTCTGAGGGGGTTTGTCATTGCTTTCTTCTAAGAGAGTGGGACTTGCCCAAGATCATCCACTGGGTTTCCTCTGAGCAAGGATTTGAACTCTGGTCCCCTTCTTTAAATTCATTTTGTTACTTTTGGCCAGCTTTCTAATCTATTAAGGTCATTTTGAATTTTGATCCTCTCCTCTGGAGTATTAGCTATTCCTCCTAATTTGGTGTCACAAGGAGGAAGCTAAAGATGTTGAATAGTACTGGGCCCAGGACAGAACCCTGTGGCAGAGTCTTATAATTTCTCTGAGCTTTGGCCAGAATGCCCCAAATATCTAGAAGAATTCAAACAAGGTTTCACTGGAACAAGAAGCCTCATAATTCACAACATTGTTGGAGACACTGCCAGGGTGTAGGCACCTTGGTGCGCATGTGGGTCTTTTGTCCCTACAGATTTGTGGAACAATTTTGGTGGTTGTTGTTGTGTGCTTGCAAGTCATTTCCGACTTATGGTGACCCTAGGATGAACCTATCATGGGGTTTTCTTGGTACGATTTATTCGGGCGGTGTTTCCCTTTGCCTTCCTCTGAGGCTGAGAGAGTGGGACTTGCCCAAGGGCACTCAGTGGCAGAGCGAGGAATTGAACTTTGGTCTCCAGAGCTGTAGCCCAATGCTCAAACCACTACACAACACTATACTACGTACACCTGCCTGAATATCCTAAAGGCACCAGATCCCATCTGATCTTGGAAGCTAAGCAGGGTCAGACCTGATTAGAACTTGAATGGGAGACCACCAACAAGTGCTGTAGGCTTTATTTCAGAGGAAGGAACTGGAAACTCTACCTCTGAGTATTCCTTGCCTAAGAAAACCGTGTGAAGTTCATGGCATCGCCATAAGTGGACAGGTGACTTGATGGTGCATAAAAACACATTCTACTCCCAGATTCCCAGACTATTTGCCCCAATGGCTGAGGCTTTGGGGAGCTGAAGTCCCAAATGCCTGGAGGGCCAGAGTTTGAGAATCACTGCCCTGAAGTGATCCTATCATGGGTCATATCTGATGCTGAGAGTTTGTGGCTTCCACAAGGTCTCCCAGTGGGTTTCCATGACTGAGCAGGGATTTAAACCCTTTGCTCCAGAGTTGTAGTGTGGCACACAAATCACTACACCACACACTGGCACCTCTGTGCGTGGTTACCCTTGTGGACTCAGTGCTGCTCCAGCCATGTGTTGAGGTTGTCTATGTATTGAGATATCTGCTATGGAGTAGAATCAGAGAGCCATAGATTTGTGTCTTCTGGCCCAGACTTATTCAGCCCATCAATTTTTGTAAGCCTGTAAGCCCTGCAAGTTTCTTATATCATCCTATATCATCCTATGTCTATATCTTCTTCTTTTCATTGTCATTGTCATCGTCATCATCAGTTAAAAATGGCATGAAAATTGCCCAAGGCTAACTACAGCTATTTAAAAATTGCACATAAAATTTGGCTTGTTCCCCCCACACCATGAACCTTCAAAATGTGAAAAAACTAAAAAATTGTATGAAATAAAAACAAGATTGACATCACACCACTTCCAGGTCACTCAATGGTAGTGAACATGGGTCAAACCCAGCAAGCACAGTTGTCAACCTCCTTTAGACTGATAAAGAGTTGGAGAAAACTTGAAACCTTGTAAACTTCCATGGCATTGGTTGTTATTAACTGTCTTCACGTCAGCTTCGACTCATGGTGGCCCAATGTCTCCAAGACCCCCTGTCCTCATCCGCTCTGCTCAGGTCCTAAAGCAGTGATGTCCAAACTCTGGCCCTCCAGGTGTTTGGGACTTCAGCTCTCAGAAGCCTCAGCCATCTTGGCTAATGGTCTGGGAATCTGGGAGCTTCTGGGAGCTGAAGTCCCAAACACCTGGAGGGCCAGAGTTTGGACATCACTGTCCTAAAGGCTTAGGCCTGTGACCTCCAGGTTTGAGTCTAGCCATCTTGCTTGCGGTCTTCCTCTATTTCTATTACCTTTCCTAGCATTATTGTCTTTTCCAATGAGTCGTGCCTTGTCATGACATGGCCAAACTACAAGAACCTCAACTTTATCATTTTGGCTTCCAGAGAGAATTCTGGGTTGATCTATTCAAGGACTCATTTGTTTGTCCTCTTAGCCGTCCACAGTCCTCAGGACTCTTCTCCAACACCACATGTCAAATGAGTTTATTTTCTTTTTAACTGCTTTCTTCAGTGTCCAGTTCTCACATCCATGCATAGTAACAGGGAATACAATGGCTTGGATGATCCTAACTTTAGTGTTGTTTTATATTTTTGCACTTAAGGATCTTGTCTAGTTCTTTCATAGCTGCCCTCCCTAGTCCCAGACTACTTTTAATTTCTTGATGACAGTCTCCATTCTGATCAATGTTTGATCCAAGGTATGGAAATTCTATAACTATTTCAATGTTCTCATCGACTGGGTTAAATTTCTCTAACTCCTCCACGGACATTATTGTTGTTTTCTTAATGTTCAACCGTAAGCCTGCCATTGCATTTTCTTCTTTGATTTTCCCCAGCAGTCATTCCATGACATTTGGTTGGTAACAATAAAGGTAATTTGTTATTGTTGTGTGCCTTGAAGTCATTTCCAACTTATGGCGACCCTAAGACAAACCTATCATGGGGTTTTCTTGGCAGGATTTGTTCAGAGGAGGTTTGCCATTGCCTTCCCCTGAGGCTGAGAGTGTGTGAATTGCCCAGGGTCACCCAGTGGTTTCATGACTGGGCTGGGAATCGAACCCTGGTCTCCAAAGTCATAGTCTATCACACAAACTGTTCCACTGCACTGGCTCTGGTTTAGCTTTTTAATGGGATGTAGGAATCCTAGACAAGTTGAACATCAGTTAATAGGGTAATGAGGCAGCTAAAAAAGCCAATACAATCCTAGGCTGCCACCAATAGAAGTATAGTGTCTAGATCAAGGAAAGTGATAGTGCTACTCTCTTCTGCTTTGGTCAGGCCTCACTTGGAATGCTGTGTCCAGTTCTGGACACAATTCAAAAGGGATGTTGAGAAGCTGGAGTGTGTCCATAGAAGGGTGACCAAAATGGTGAAGGGTCTGGAAACAACCATGCCTTGTGAGGAGAGATTTAGGGAGCTGGGTGTGTTTGGCCTGGAGAAGAGAAGGTTAAGAGATGATACAAAAGTCTTGTTTAAATATTTGAAAGGATGTCTTATTGAGGAGGAAGCAAGCTTGTTTTCTGCTGCTCCAGAGAATAGGACATGGAGCAATGGATGCAAACTTCAGGAAAAGAGATTCCACCTCAACGTTAGGAAGAACGTCCTGACAGTAAGGTCTGTTTGACAGTGGAACACACTATTATTATTATTATTATTATTATTATTATTATTATTATTATTATTATTATTATTATAT